>NC_047051.1:14054075-14367259 GCF_011762595.2 Tursiops truncatus
ATCTTGGTTTGTGCTGCTGTAACAGAAATACCAGAGACTGGGTGGCTTATAGCAGAAATTTATTTCTTACGGTTCTAGAGGTTGGGAAACCCAGGATAAGGTGCCAGCAGATTTGGTTTGTGGTGAGGGCCCTCTTTCTTGTTTACAGATGCCTTCTCACTGTATTCTCACATAATACAGGTCACCTCTCTTTTCTATTTTTATAAGAGCACTAATCCCCTCGTGAGAGGTCCACTCATGACTTACTTCCCTCCCAGAGGCTCCACCTCCAAACACCCTCACACTGAGATTAGGGCTTCACTATGTGAATCGGGGAAGACACAGACATTCAGACTGCAGCACAGCTCTCATTTAATTTAATTGCATATACTACGACCTTCTTTCTGATTTATCTCCTAGCTTTCTCCTCTTTGCTCAACCAGCTCTGGCCACACAGTGAATTTGCTGCTCCTCAAAGAAGGCCAAGAACACATGAGTTCTCTCTGTGTAGAATGTTCTTTCTCTAGACGGACTCATGTCTCACTCCTACTTCATCCAGGTCTCTGCTCAGATGTCACACCCTCTGTTTTAAAATATAGTACATTCATAGACAATGTGAGGTATGGTAAGGCCAACAGATCAGGAAACACTGCCGTGGAAAGGGTAGTTTGCTGCTTGCAGTTGTCACGAAGAGGGGGCATGTCATACATGCTGGGCCCCCCGGGGAAACACCAGGGTCAGCCATGATACGGGGAAGGTGCTGTGGGCAAGAGCCTATACTGTGATTTCCACGGAAAAGACAGGAAAAGCAGAGTTAGGACCGGCTAGTGTGAATAATTTCAGTGAACTCTGCAACGTAGGGGCTGTCGTCAGTTGTCTGGTTCCTGGTCCTGGAATGATTAGGGCAGGTGGATAGTGGTCCAGGGTGTGAGAGCCCAGTAAAGGAGGTGATTGGGGTGTGGGCTCTGGACTGGTTGGTTTACATTTGAAACACACACATGGGAGAGCTGTTTACTATCTCTAGGAATTGGCTAACTGAGAGAGGTAGTCCCTACAGGGTCAGGAAGACCTCCAGATGTCAAATCTTCAGAATACAGAAAATAAAAGAAACAGTTACTACAATCCTCAAAGAGGCCTTCCCTGACATCCTCAGGGGGCATCCTACACTCCATCATCAGTCTCTATTCTCTTCGCCTTTATTTGTCTTCATAGCACTTCATAGAATATACCTGACGGGTATTTGTTGTATGTCTTCCTCCACCAGAATATAAACTGTATCAGAACTTATATGCCATAAGGTTACTTACTACTGTATCTCCAGTACATGCAAGGGCTTAGATCTGTTCCCAGCCCACAGTTCACGCTCAACAAATATTTGCTGAATAGATGCATAAATATGCTATAAAGAGGTCCATACATCTTGGAATATAATTTTCAGGGATAGCAGTATATGTGGATTCTGTATCACCCAAAATTACATGGACGTAAAGATGATATACTCTAGAAAAATTGCTGGATAACTGTAAAATGGCTCTAGTAATGACAGAGATTGACATACAAAGTATATATAATGCATTTGAATAAATTTTTTTCAGGAAATCTGAGAATGAAAAAGCAGTATTTCTAAATTAAACAAAACAATGATATATATTATACAATTGTCTCTGAGTTTATTATACATATGAAGCACTATTTAATACGTAATTAGCATGTGTATAACTAAATTAACATACTGAAATTTAACAATTTCATCTACGTCTGTAAAACTGTATCTATTCAAGTGGGTCAAAAAAGTATCCTTGAGAAAAGTACCTTATATTCGGGGTTGCTCTATATTCAGGCCTACAAAGTGTTCTTTCAGTCTACTTAATTTGGGATTGTGTTAATGTCAAGGCAATGTCAAAGAGTGTTTGCTAGAAAGCCATTAAAAAGAAGAGAAGACAATACTGTCCAAAGTAAATTAGTGTCAGTCATGGAAACATAAGAGATATAGAACCAATGCCATGTCTCCTTTTCTGTTCTCATCTTGGAAGAGAAAAAGAGATTGGTTCTCCTTCATGCAAAGAAGCTACAGCAGAGGGCAGCAGAAGCAGAGATCACTGGGAGAATGAACTGAAGCTTCTAAGAAGAGAATTAACTTCCCTTCAGTAATAACTATGCAAGTAATTAAAGAACTGTCCTTGAGGGCTTCCCTGGTGGCGCAGTGGTTGGGAGTCCGCCTGCCGATGCAGGGAACGCGGGTTCGTGCCCCGGTCCGGGAAGATCCCACATGCCGCGGAGCGGCTGGGCCCGTGAGCCATGGCCGCTGGGCCTGCGCGTCCAGAGCCTGTGCTCCGCAACGGGAGAGGCCACAACAGTGAGAGGCCCACGTACCGCAAAAAAAAAAAAGAAAAAAAGAATCCTCCTTGAAAGTCCTGGAGGGAAGAAAGAAGCCCCTAAAATGTCGAGTCTTGGGGGAGCCTGAAAGAATGATAGCACCACCATTCTGAGAAGAGGAGAAAGGTTTGAGAGGTGGGGTATCTGATAACTGGTCCATATATTTTGAGTCTGAAGTGATCGCAGAACATCCAAGAGGTTCTGAGAAGGGAGTGAGTTGAGCCAGACTGAAGGTTCTCAGACATAAATGCACGTTAGGATCTGTAGAAATTTCCGCGGTAGCAATCCGTCCCTCTTCCCCAGAAACTCTGATTCAGCTGATCTAGGGTGAGGCCAGGGCAGTTGTTTAAGTGACCAGGCTTAGAGCTGCAAATCTCCTGCGTAGAGACAGAGGTCAGGTTCAAGCTGTTTAGGTGGAGCAATCCGTCCTACCTTAAGGCAGTGTGGCTGATTGACAAGAACAGTGAGAGAGGACCAGACCTGGGTTTACATCCTTGCTCTGCCACTTCCTGGGTATTGGGACCTTCAACAGGTAATTAACATTTCTGAAACTCACTTCCCTTTTTTGTATAATATAGGTAACATCTTCTATCTATAAGACGGATGTGAAAAGATGGAAGTCTACTGAGTTATAGGATGTCATCAAGTGATTCTATTCTCCCTTCTCTTTTTATATTGAAGTCTTGAAAATGGTTGTTTTTTTAAACTCATTTGCATAGTTACTGATTTGTAATACGTACTTTGCTTTTAAAAATATATTGACCAAGTACATTCTTCTATACTGATCAAGTTGCATGTTCCATTTACTGGGTGCTGAAGGGGCAGTGATAGCCATAGTGCTGATTAATGGACATTGTGACTCATGGTACATGTTTAAAGATGGACAGTAATTGCTTGCATAAAACTGGAAACTATGCATAAAATTCCCGATGGACCATGGAACTTACGTTTAAATGTGCATGTATAATATACACCTGTGTTAAACATGCAGACACATACATATTCCTGTGGCCTTCATCTACGTCTATGAAGACTCATGTGTCCTTCATTTCCTTAACAAATCTTCATTTCCTTTTATACATCATGGAAATCAAAATTCTCCATCTTCCAAGTTATGTAGACTCTTTTGACAGGAGGGTAATACCACCCAAAGCAAGAGATAGATTCTGTGAGCCTTAAGAAAATAGACCCAATGAATTGAACTAGAGACAAAAATCTGAGACCTTGAAGGTAATTTGTGTTAATGATATAGTTTGCAATAGATGAATTAAACATTTAATCTGTATGTTCCCATTTTGAAATGTTTCTATTGACATCACTCCCTTGGCAAACACCCATTTTCTCTCAATAGTTAGAATTTATCAACTACAGCGTCAGTAAAAAGAGCCAAACACATGTGGCCATCAAAAACGCCTCCTCACGGTTATTCAACTATAAATAATAATCTATAAAATTATATGGTATCATTCAGTAATTGCTATGGGCTGAATGTTTGCGTCCCCCTGCCCAAATTCTTATGTTGAAATTCTAATGTCCAACGTGAGAGTGTTAGGGTCTTTGGAAGGTGTGTATGTCATGAGGATGGAGCCTTCATGAATGGGATTAGTGCCTTTATAAAAGAGACGCCCCAGATCTCCCTAGTCCCTTCCCCTATGTGAAGACCCAGTGAGAAGATGACCATTTATGACCTGGGGAGCAGGCCTTCACCAAACATAGACCTGACCACACAAGCACCCTCACTTCAGACTTCCAGCCTCCAGAACAGTGAGAGATAAATTTCTGTTGTTTATAAGCTACCCAGTCTACCGTGTTTTGTTATAATGGCCAGAATGGACTAAAACAGTAACAGTCATAGTCATTATTATTGTGGTTTTTAATTTGACCTCCAGCTCTACAGCTTTTATTTTCACTGTCTTGAGTTCCAAAGAAACACAGCTAGAAACACAGATTCATATAAAATTGATTTACTAAGAGAATGCAACTGAGAGGTGCTTCTTCACCGGCCTCTCATACCTCTGTATGTTTTATGAGCACAGGTACTGTCTGCCTTTGTTCTGAGCTATCTTTTCAAGGTTATTTATATAACAAAGGTTATTTATATAACAAGGTTATTTATATTGGAAGCTAGAGATAGTGTCTCCCTGACAGTAAAAGATTGGTTTGTTTATCCTGTAGCAAATTAAAGATAACATCTCCTTCCAGGACAAAGGAACTGATTCCATATACTGTTCTTAGAGCTGAACGTATACTTGGTAATGATGCTTTTCATGCTTATATTATGAATGCTCACAAGTGCCACAGCAGATTCTCCTGATAGCAGAAAACCGCACGTGGACACATTCTGGTGCACTGGGGACCTCACAACTAATGATTCCCTTGAGCTACAGATCTTTGCAGCTAGTGATTTTGATGATTTGAGTCTCTGGCCAAGGAATGTAGCCTCCACTTGGAGATGACCTTTAGTCTTCTGGACTTGTTGCCTCTCTGATAGAACAGCTAAGTCCACCCCTTTTGAACAGCTATCAGCCTGCTACTGGGATCTTGTCAAAACTGAACGCGGAACCAATGGAGGTCTTGTGATTCTCTGCCTACTCTTCTAATTTGAGGTAAGACAACACGGAACTCAGTGACTGACAAGGTGGAAAGGGTTAAGCAAGTCTCACTTTCAAATGAAAATGCAGAATGCAGCCAGCCTGACGCCAGGCGATCCCTTCAAAGCAAGGACTAGGCTCAATTATTCCATCTGAACTAGGAACCCAAGGCCTGCCAGAAGGCCACTTCGTACTGCCAACAACAAATTAAACAACACTTTCTTTCCAGGCGTGCCATCGATGCCCTTAGGATTGTATTTACATGGAAAGTGGATATTAACATTCCTCCCTCCCAGAAAATACAGTGATTTATGTTTATTCGTAAGAGATCTCTAAGTGTTTAGAAGACATCACGAATTGATGGTATGGCCCTCAGAAAAGAAAAGAGATCTTTCTAAATTAAGACTGCCCTTTGTTATTCAGGAGAGCTTTTCAGAGGGAAAACTAAGTCATGATTTATGTGTGCCTGAAAGTGTTATTCGTTCAACAGGAGTCATCCAGCTAGAAAAGGCAGGACAAAATTTGTCCCTGACTGTAGCGAAAGGGATAGGATTGATGGCATCGCCTTGGTCCTTGGAGTACTGAGATCACTTTTTAAAAGATGCATGAAACATCATCAGTGTTTTTTGGAGAACTATGGGGAAGAGAAGAAATGCTCAAAGCACATGACCACATATGTTTTTAATTTTCCCAAAGAAGAAAGTAGATTATTTTGCTCTTAATAGCAATCTTGAGGAAAATTGTAAAATTAATGTCTTAGAAATAATGATCTGTGAGGCAATCTTCAGAAGAAGAAATGGTGATCGCCAAGCCAGCATGTGTTAATTTAAAATGTTGTATAAAATTATTACATTTTCTTTCTCTGAAAGGATTACTAGACCGGCACAACAGAAAGTGAAACATGTGATGATTCTGGAATTCAGCAAGCCATTTGACATGACATCCAGTGGACAGGCTGGGGAAATTGGGGCTGGGTAAGTTTATAACTGAGTATATTCAAAACTGATTTATCAGTGGTTGCTAGGGACTTCCCTGGTGTTCCAGTGGTTAAGACTCCACGCTTCCAATGTAGGGGACGCAGGTTCGATCCCTGGTTGGGGCACTAAGATCCCACATACCCCATGGTGTGGTCAAAAACAAAACACAAGTTGTTGCTAAACGTACCGATTGATTTCCTTGGCCTCATCTGGCTCATGATTTTAAGCAATAGGATGCTTATAAAATTGGTGGTGACATGAAGCTGTGAGTGGTGAAATATGTGTTGAATGACAGAATATGGTCCAAAAAGGATCCCTTAGGCCACACTTTATATTTAGGGTGGATAAATGTAAGGTCAGGAACTTGAATCCAAATATAAAATTGATGAGACCAGGCTTAACAGGAGTATGTGTGAAAAGGGTTTTTAAAACTCTTTAGATCAAAGTTGAGAATAAGTTCAAAATGAGGCAGCAGTGCAATGGAACTTTCCGAAAGTCTACTAGGCTATTGTCATAAAAGTGTTATAGATCAAAGAGAGAATGGCATTGGTTAGATATATTCGGAATATCAAGTTTATCTCACCCCCAGTAATTTCATAACACCCACTCAAATGGGGTATCTCCTCAGAAATTTTAGAAACAAGAGTCTTCACAAATCAATGGAGAACTCCAAAGGCAAGAGAAATTCCAAAGTGAAGGAATGTATCTTGGCAATCTCCTTGATAAATGATGATGGTTTGAGGATCTGGAATGTCATCATCAAAGACCAGTTGTTGATATGCTAGGATGAGATCAAATTTCACAAAGACCTGCTCACTCCCCCGCTTCCCCGCCCCCTGCCTGTGAAATCCACAGAAAGTTGCTGACCTGACTGCAAGCAGTGCAAAGGGTAGGGGCTGTGTAAGCGCTTCACAGACAGCGCACTTGAACTCATTATGACTTCCTTTTCCATTTGGCACTATTGGCGCGTACGCAAAAGACTCGAGAACATAGTTATGTTTACTCCTCTGCAAAATTTTCCTTTTTTTTTGTTTTTTCCACCTCTCAGAGCGATTATTCTCAAAGCCAGATCCATAGACCATTTGTTCTTCAAGAACATGAAAGTGGATCTGTGGTCAAACAAGTGAGCGCACTTAGTTGGAATTTTTTATTTTTAAATTGAAGTTCCACTTGTTATCAAGTAACAAAAACACAATGTTTAAAAATCAGGTGCTTCTACAGGCTTAAACAAAAATAGGCATATCTCATCTTAGTTTTCCTCATACCCAATACCCTTTACATGAGACCCGATTTTTATTATTTTTCACATCTCTAGAAGCTTTTAGGAACTTTTTGTTCCCTGAACTTTGAAACTTCGTGTTGTTGTGCTAAACTGTGTGTGCGTTCCCAACTAATACACATTCTACTTTACAGCTTCCAGTAGTTTGATGCCATCTCTTGTTTGCTCTTTACTTCTTTCCTATTTCCTGTTTTCTTTGTCCTTGTGGCTTCTTTTTTAAAAATCCCTCTAACTGACATTTTATCAGCAGTTAATGACAGAGCAGGTGTAAGTATATGTGTGTTTAATCCACTAGGTTTTCTCAATGTTTTCTTTACTGTAGGACTTCTAAGAACCTAAAATATGCTCAAATTCTTTTTGAATATCTGCGAAGGGGATATCCCGTACAGTATTTTTACATTAGTTGATGTTGCTGCGGTAACAAACAACCCTTGAATTTCAGCAGTTTGCAATACAACAAAGATCTATTTTTTATGATACATGTCACTAGTTGCAGGTCATCATGGCTCTGATCCACATGCCTACTCATTCCAGGACTCAGGCTGAAAGAACAGCCCTGACGTAGAACATGCTATTCTTGTAGGAGATATGACAGCAAGAAGGCTGGTGGAAACTTCCAAGGCGTCTTAGAACTTCTGCTTGGAAGTTCATATTCCATTGGCCAAAACATGCCACACGCTGAGCCCAAAGGCTGTAGGGCAAGGGATATCTATCTCTCCGACAGAAGGCACAGTGCCTCACACGGTGATTGGCAGGGATGCAAGATTCTCTTACAAGGAAGGGGAGAGTAGACAACTGAGCACAAGAGCATCTAGCAATGATCACAAACGTGTTTGACCATGGAACCCCTTTTTTTTAAATAATGGCTGCTAACATTTCATAGCATTCATGTTTCAGGGAACATGATTTGGGAAAATGTTTTCTATGAGCACGAAGTATATTGATAACGAAGTAGAGTGATGTCATGGGAAAAATCTCAGAGTTTGAAAGCCAGTCTTCATTCCAAACAATGGGTCTATCGCTTGCTTAATTATGTGGCTTTGGGAAAGTTAATCTCTCTGAGGGTCTTTCCTTATTTGTAAAATGGGCATAATAACACACTTTCTTCAGGATTAGATATAATGTATGTAAAGGGTCTAGCATGTCATACTCTGCCATTAATAAATATTTACTGAATGAATGAATGAACAGATGAATGAATTAATAAATCAATAAAAGATATTAAGTAAAATGGTGTAATGGCTCAGTTCAGTTGAATTTGGGCTCTTCAGTGTATCAGAAGCCTGAAATGCGAGGGCCATTATTTGGGTCACCTGTTGGTGAATCACAGTAATTAGACTGTTTCAGTGGTGTGAATGCTTTTAACACAATCTTTTCCCAAGAAAACTCTGCATTGTTCTTCTTGCCAAATTTATATCTTAAATTGATATTTTATATCTTATAAAATTTATATCTTATCTTGAATCTGCAAGCAGAATATAAGTATAGACAGTTTCCTGCATAATCGGAAGGAAGTAGGTCTAAACTGATCCAAAGATAACCAGGGGGCAGGCATTTCCTGTGTTCCTGTGTCATACCGTGGGCAAGTGTTCTCAGCTATATGCTGTGGACATTTAGATGGTCTTTCTTCAATTCTGAGCCAACTTGTGAAACATGTTTACTAAGTTTTGGTTCATTTTTGGGGACAGTTGTAAATAATAAATTTCCCCCATCAAGAGATAGCTTGGGTGGGCTTCCCTGGTGGTGCAGTGGTTGAGAGTCCGCCTGCCGATGCAGGGGACACAGGCTTGTGCCCCGGTCCAGGAAGATCCCACATGCCACGGAGCGGCTGGGCCCGTGAGCCATGGCCACTGAGCCTGCGCGTCCGGAGCCTGTGCTCCGCAACGGGAGAGGCCACAACAGTGAGAGGCCCGCGTACCGCAAAAAAAAAAAAAAAAAAAAGAGAGATAGCTTTGGAGAAGTTCAGCATGAAGTCCAGATACAAAGATATATCCCATAATATAACACCTAAAAAGTTCTTTTGCCTCAATAAAAATATCAAATGAGAAGGACAATCCTGTAACTAAATGAAATACAATCTAGGATGAAATAAGAACTAAAACAAAACAAAAAAACAAACAAAAAATCACTAAGTACCAGTACAGAAACAGACAGTTTGGCTGCAGAATATAATTAGAATTGCCTTTCCAAACTCACTGATTCTTTTTATCAGATGTTTGACTCTGAATAATTACCAGTCACGTTGGTGAGAAACGTACCTTTAATTACTCCAGAAGTCTTTCAAATGCCCCAGTTTTTGGTTTCGTTTTGTTTTCAATTAATTAATTAATTTATTTTTTTGGCTGCGTTGGGTCTTCACTGCTGCACATGGGCTTTCTCTAGTTGCCACGAGTGGAGGCTACTCTTTGCTGCGGTGTGTGTGCTTCTCATTGCCGTGGCTTCTCTTGTGGTGGAGCACGGGCTCCAGGCACATGGGCTTCAGTAGTTGTGGCACACAGTTTGGTTGCTCCGTGGCATGTGGGATCTTCCCGGACCAGGGCTCGAACCCGTGTCCCCTGCATTGGCAGGCGGATTCTTAACCACTGCACCACCAGGTTAGTCCCAAATGCCCCAGTTTTAAATGGTGAACCAATGGTGAGAAATTGTGTTGTGGGAAAACTTTGCACTTCACAAATTGTCACCAACACAGCATCTGGTTGAGAACTTTCTATTCTGTTTTCTTCCAGACAGAACGAGAGCCTTTGCTCTGCATGGCTTGCAGAAAGATGACTAACTCCACATTCATCCAGATGCCCTGTGTGGTTACTTACAGTACAAGGTGTGCTAGGGCTCTCTGGAATAAATCACATTCATTTGCTAAGGAGTAGTTCCCCTCCCAAACTCATTCTTATTATGATTAAGATTTCCTTGCGTGGGGGGAGGGAAGGGTGGTCACAGAGACAGTAAGTGTTGGATAAAAGTATTGCTTTATTGAGGCAGAATTGTTCTGGCCTAACTTCACAAATCATGGAGGCATGCCGCCCAGAAACTCAAAAGGATTGAGAAATGATGATGTTTAATCACACGTTCCTTAGTTCATGTATATAATAGGTCCTTCCACCTTAAATGATTTGAAATAGAAAAAAACTTTGAATGGGGTTTGCACTTATGAAAGATTTTCAAAGTGCTCTGTATCACTCCATAGGGAAAAAATTGGTAGCCGTGATATGAAAATATTCCCCGAAAATCCAATTCCAAAGCGATCTTGTTCTCCCAAATTGCCTCTGAAAGCTCTTCTATAACGGATGAAAACGATGCAGAGTGATCCACTAAACTTACAGGCAGAAGAACTGGCTTTTTGAAAAAGAATAAGTGAGGGAAACTTTGCAGACTTTGAGAACACAGGAAGGTGTTTTTCAGGGCAAGCTATGTGATATTGTAAAATAGAGGTTCCACTGGTGAATCGGGCAGGGATGCGGCAGTTTTCAAAGCTCTGTGAGTACAGTCAATTGAATCTATTAGAATACTCCTTGAAGTCCATTTGGAGACTCCATCCTCCTGTCATTGCCTGACTAATCCTTCATTGCACCTTTTTGTCAAATGGAAAAAATAATCTGAGTTTACATCGAAGCAAAGGGGCTGGAAAGACTTAGGTGGGAAATAATGGTTTGTAGCTTATCCTTCATCAGAGGACCTCAAATGCTTTTCTACATGATCTTTTTTTTTTCATCTTTCCCCGAGTTCTTGCCTGGATTAAGATAATAGGTACTTAATAGTTATGGAACTAGTGGTCCAGGCTTGACCTAGTATCTGATGAGGAGGAAACAGTTAGCACACAGTGGAATGAAGATCAAATTACAATGCCTTTTGTAAGAATAGAAACAACCTTTGTTTTATGATAAACCTGTTTCCATTACTGTATTTCATCTCCCTCTACATTCATGAAAACGATTTATAAGGGCTAAAAATTGCAAGTGTAAATGTTCAGAGGACCTCAATGCCCACTGATGTTCAGAGTCCTGAAGAGAGATTGTCTTGTGCTTCTTCAGATGCCCATCTAAATGTCTCAGAGAGAAAATTACCCAAAAATTATAAACTTTAAATCTCTCCCCTAATAAAGGAACTCTTTGGATCAGGGGTGATTATCCACCCAAATTTAGGCTTATGTACAATTTGGTTTTAATATATATCTCAAGCGTCACATCTTTTCTTAAGCCATGTGTCCAAAACTTTAACAAAGGAATATTCTTTGGAGGTAAGTTTTGGACTTACGCTTAGTGTAGAATGTAGCACCAGGACCATATTCGCAAAAGCACAGAGTTACATTTGAGAAACCGAATATGCAAATGGACTATGGCTGGGTCATATGTAAAAAAAGAACTCTGACCCAGAACCTGCCCCAGAAACCAGCCCCCTTATCTACAATCAACAGCCCAGGAAGCCAGCCTGCTAGGCGTAAGACTTACAGGAGGCCCGACTGCCATCACCAGTAACAATCCAGGAAGCTGAACAATAACTTCTGTAACATTCAACCCCAAAGGGCCAAGACCTAATTAGTAATTGAGTTTTTCTAACTTTTGTTCCCACTTCCAACTTCAGACCAACTAGAGAAAGCCAATATGCAATCACATAGAATGTCCTGCTTCTGTTAACCCACCTACGGCTTCCCCATGACAACAGCGCCCACTCAGGACATACCTGAACCTTCCTTTCAGTCCACAGTAAAGCTTTTCCACTCCTCTGCCTGCTTTTGAGTACCTGCCAAATGCAAGTAATGACGGCTGACTCCTTTGTAGCAAGCTCTGAATAAATAAGCTTTGCTTTTCTCATTTGGTTGGTCTTTATTTCCACACTTCTAACTTCAAAGAGGCGTATGACAACTTGGTCAAGATGTCTGCGGCTACTGAATGTGGTAAGAATGAGAAAGTCAAAGGAAGATTGAAGTGTTTTACTGCAGAAATTATCAAATATTTAGAGCTGACAATGCAAGAACTAAAGAACTAGCACTGCTTTTTCGATGATTTGCTTTTCACTCACAAGCCTGATTGAACCAGGTCAGGATAACAGGGCATTGTCTAGAAGAGACGAAGTTGTTAGATTTAAAACAGCAACACGTGTACGCCATGCGAGACAGGCAACTGTAGTTGACAGTTTCCTCCAGGAATGTACAATTAAAAAGAAATCTGTTGCCAGAACAGAACAGCTGGAATATGAACATAAGAGTTTTAAATTTCATCCTTAGGCCTGTGATATTAGTAAACCGGGAAAGTGACAGGCTTCTCTGTCTATTTTATATTGAACTTCCCAAACAGGATTAAAGAACTGAGGTTATAATAATAAAAAGATAAGAGAAATGAAAATCAAAGGATGTTCAAAACAATGATTATATGAGTCTAATAATCTGAATGTATTTCTTTCACCAAGAAGCCTGTGATTAGCTGTTGTATTCTAGGATGAGAGGTCACAGTGAAAAGTCTATCACTGTACAATACTTCAGGGAAGAAAGACATGAGATTATTTTACTTTGGATCGAAATAATTACATTCACTCCCAGTTATTAAGTAGGATGAATTAATTATTGAAATCCGTTTGTCTATTGTCAGTTATAAAGGCCCACTCTGTGCCAGCAATGTGCTGCGAGCTGGAGCTGGAAATGGGCGTGAAAATAAATACTTATAGATACAACACGATATGTACAAGTGTCCATGTGACAACGCTTGGCAGCTCTCAATATGTGGTTTGGTTGCTCAATGACTGAATGGCTGCAGAACAGAGCGTAAAAGGATGAGAGAGACCTCCCAACTGCACCGGGTCAAGGAGTCTTTGTTAGTGAAGTACCGTAAGGCTGCATTTGTACTGCTGCCTTTTCATCAAAGTGGCCCACCCTTTTTTTGGGTGTTCGGGCATATGCTGCTTTGATTTCTGATCCCTACCTTGCAGTTGAAACACACCCTGATAGCCCATCAACAGCTAATTGTACCAGGTGCCTGTGCCGCGAGCTGAAGCATCCGTATGCCAGCCGGGCACCAGGTGAACCACCTCTGAGCCCCTGTACTCTGTACTCATCTTCTCTTGCTGCCATAATAACTTACCACAGCTTCAGACAACAGCCATTTATTATCTCACAGTTCGGTAGGCAGAAGTCCCAGAGCAGTGGGACTCAGGGCTTCCTGCATGGATCTCACTGCACTGAAATTAAGATGTCAGCAGGGCCACATGCCAGGTCCCTGTTTCTTAACTGGTTGTGGGCTGGAGCAACCCCGGCAAGTAGGGCCGCCTAATTTCCCAACTTCATGGTCCCTTTGCTCCATGGTCAAAGCCGCCAGCAAACACAGGTCAAGTCCTTCCCCTGCTTCCGCATCTTTTCTCCTTCCTCTTCCTCTGGTGCATCTTTGCCACTTCTGCCTCCCTCTTCCACTTTTAAAAGCCCACGTGATTACATTGGGCCCACCTGATAATCTAGGATAATATATTTTAAGATCTGTAAACTTCATCTCATTTGCAAAGTCCCTTTTGCCCTGTGGGGTAATGTATATGAAATTTCCAGGGATTAGGGCATGGACATCTTTGGGGGACCATTATTCTGCCTACCACCCTCCCCTGAAACCTCCACAATATAGTTGTCCCACACCTGTATAGAGTGGCAGCAAGCCAACGACATGAAAGCCTTTCTTTTAGATGAACCAAGATAAAGTACTTTCTTAAAGTTCTGGTTGTCATCTAAAAAAGGCAAAGCTGTTTTTCCAGTTTACTGTGAAGCTCCTATATACATTCCATTTAGGGAAGAAATGAAACCTTGGGTGATGTTGGCTTCTATTCACAGTCCTGTGTATCTTTGCAAAAGTTCTCCAGTAATTCTGAGCCTATCTGTAATCTAAGCTTATATCTACTTCTAGCAGGCTCAATGGATAGACTGATACAATATAAAAGGTCACATTTGAGCTGTGTCTTAAAAAGAAAGTAGGAAGTTTGGAGGTGGAATAACATTATTGAGGCCCTTTATATGTTAAGAACTATGATATATATATCCCTTGAACAACACGGATTGAATTGCACAGGTCCACCTACATGTGAATTTTTTTCAATAGTAAATACTACAGTACTACCCCATCATTGGTTGGTTGAATCCGAGGGTACTGTGGATATGCTGGAACTCCGTATACAGAGGGCTGACTATAAGTTATATGCGAATTTTCGAATTCACACATATGATTATGGAAGCCAGCAAGTCCCAAATCTGCAGGGTGTGCCAACAGGCTTGAGACCCAGGGAAGAACCAACGTTGCAGTTCAGATCTGCAAATCAGTTAGCAAAATTCCTTTTGGCCAAGTATTTGGGGACTGTGGCCCAGCCAAGCGGACACATAACATTTTAACCGTATCAGGCAAGTTATCAACTATTTGTATTTCATCGATATCAAGGGTCCCCTCATACTTGTGTTTTGTGATTGTTTTTTGATGGGTGTTCGGTGAAGAGGGGGGAGCTCACAATATCCAATTAAACTTCTTCATAGCATTCTGGAAAAAAGAAGTCCATTTTTTTACTCCAAAATTTCCAGGTGAATCTAGCACTAAAATTTTTTAAAAAAAGCAAAAGAAAAATTATAAAAGTACTATAAGAAAACATGGGTGAATTTTTATATATTATTAACAATGTTATATAATACTTCCTAAGTCCCCAAAGGTTGACAACTCTGACTATATTAAAAAAGAAAAGACAAAAGTTGAGAAAAAACTTTCAATACATATGTCTAACAAAAGTCTTATTTCCTTAATGTCCTCAGAACTATAAGCCAGGAAGAAAATGTCAATAATTACATAGAAAATTGTGCAAAAACCTTGACCAGTCTTCAGCAAACATCTTGACCAGTCTTCAGCAAACTAAGAAAGCTTCAACTTAAATCCTTCTAAGAAGAGAACATTTTTCGCATATCAAAGTAACCAAAATCAAAGTTTGATGAGACATTGCATGTGGAGGAAATGTGAAACAGAACGAATGCATTGCTGCTCTGAGTGTATATTGTTACAGCTTTATGGAGGTCAACTTGAAAATATCCAATAAAGTGCAAAACGCATATTGCTTTGACTCAGCAGTTCTATTGCTTGGAAGTTATCCTATATATAGTGTCTCACATGTTCACAAAGACATATGCAGAAGAGTATTTATTACAGCAACTGCTTGCAAGAGCAAAATGTTTAAAAACAACATAATGTACATTAATAAATATTTGTTAAGTCAACTACAGTCCACCCACACAATAAAATACTAGCAGATGTTTTTAAAAGCCATCTCTATATGGACTAAAATGGGGTCATTTCTAAAATACAGTAACAAGTGAAAAAAGCAAGATGTAGAAAAGTACATACAGTATGCTTCTGTGTATGTAAATTAAAGGGGGGATAAAATATACGGTATAGGTCTGTAGAAGGACGCTCAAAACTCTGGATAAAGCAATGAGAAACCAAGGACTGTGGGACAAAATGGGAGGAAAACAACTTCTCACTACTGCATATTACTTCATACCTTTTAAAACTGTGCACCTTGTGTATACATCACCTCTTCTAAATGAATAAATAAATTCAAGGTGATTGGAAATTCTATGGGCAGAGAATTTACAAAATCAAATTGTTTACAAAAGAAATGTTATTAGAGCAACAGGAGCCACTGATGATAAGATTGTCTATTCTGTTCATAGCATTCTTGGATAACTAAAGACTGCATATAAGAAGTCTTCATATGCCTATATGTGTATATATATTTGATATAAAAAAACTTGAAGAAAGAGGGTCAAGCCAGACATTGCAATTTCTGGACCAAGAAGTATGGGAATGATTTATGATTCATTTTTTCAACAATGAACTGAACACAATTATATGTCAAGCAATAGGAACGATAATATAACGAAGAAAAAAATCCTTATTTCCTGCACTCAAGCCACTTAAAACTTAATAGACTAATGGGTCCAAGATAACAAGAAAGACAAAAAAATTAATGAGAAGCACGGTTTAAAATAACTTGCGGTGGCTCAACTAACACTAAAAGGTTATTGTAGAGAAGTCTTTCAGAAATTAAAATCTTGACCCTCTCTGATTTTCAAGACCTTAGTACTCACTGGTAAAGAACCAACTCTTCCAATTTCAAGTGAAGTTCTCAGCTACGACCAATGGCTCTCGCTGCCCATGATCACCCACGTAGTTTCCATTTCCCTTAGCTGGGAATATTCTGTGCTGACTTAGCACATAACATGGATGTGCAGCTGTCAAACAGCCAGCAACTCAGCCCCAGGGCCCAGGAGGTCTTGTCAGGCTGCAGGATGGGGGAATGGATTCTATAAATAGTGCGCAAAATGCTTCAGGAAATACTTTGTAATCACTATCAGGAACATCTCCGTAGCTCCAAAGGATTAAAGAAAGCAACAATTGACTAAAGATATTCTGATATGTAATGCAAATATGGAGAACATTCCACACATTCTAGTTTATCTTTATGTATAATCCACCCTTTTCCAGGATTTTTAATTTGGTAGAGAAAAAAAAAAAGCTCTAAAAACAATGCTTCCAAATGTACATTTTTGGGGGTACCTTCTACATTGACTTACACTTTCCACTGACTTACATATATTCTGTTTACAGTTGACACTTAGTAAAAACTTCAACTTTGGTTTAAAACTGGATTGTAAGAAAGTGCCGTCAACACTTCATTTAAAAGTTGAGGTTCTTTTCCAAAAACTCAAAGAAGATTCAAACACAATCATCTCAGATGTGTAGATAAGGGATCGGCAATGTGTGGCTTGGGAGCCATATCTAGCCCACAGCCTGATTTTGTAAATAAAGTTCTTCTGGAACATAGCCACTATCAGTTGCTTACATGTTGCCCATGGTGGCTTTCACACTGTAACAGCCAAGTGGAGTAGTTGCTTTAGAGACCATATGACCAAAGCCTGAGATATTTACTGTCTGGTCCTTTTCAGAAAAAGTGTGCTGACCCCTGATTGAGACTCATGGAGTTAGAGCCTGAAATAGCCAGAAGAAATTTTGATTCTTGGCTATGGGACTGCATCGGCGATAATTAAGATTCTCACTCTGATAATAGCTAGGACTCTGAAGCTAGAGAGGCTTGGGTTTCAATCCTTGGTCTATCATGCTTTTGCATATTAATCAAGTTACTTGTTCTCTTGGTTCATATTTTCTCATCTGTAATACAAGGGTAATAACACACATCTGCAAGATTATTGTGAGAATTATAAAGAGATGCCATTTATAATAACCATGGGGCAAGGTAAAGAAGCCAATGGATAAGAATCCAACTATCTCGGACTTCCCTGGTGGCGCAGTGTTTAAGAATCCACCTGCCAATGCAGGAGACACGGGTTCGATCCTGGGTCCGGGAAGATCCCACATGCCACGGAGCAACTAAGCCCATACACCACAACTACTGAGCCTGCGCTCTACAGCCCAAGAGCCACAACTACTGAAGCCTGTGTGCCTAAAGCCCGTGCTCTGCAACAAGAGAAGCCACCGCAATGAGAAGACCAATAACAGTAACGAAGAGTAGCCCCTGCTCACCACAACTAGAGAAAGCCTGTGTGCAGCAACGAAGACCCAACGCAGCCAATAAATAAATATAAAATTTTAAAAATAAATAAATTTTTAAAAAAAGAATCCAACTATCTCAAAGAATGCACCTTTCTGTGTGTTCAAGAATTTATTGGGGACTTCCCTGGTGGCGCAGTGGTTGAGAATCTCCTGCCAATGCAGTGGACATGTGTTCGATCCCTGATCCAGGAAGATCCCACATGCCGCGGAGCAATTAAGCCCGTGTGCCACAACTACTGAGCCCGTGTGCCACAACTACTGAAGCTGGTGCGCCTACAGCCAGTGTTCCACAAGAGAAGCCACTGCAATGAGAAGACCATGCACAGCAACGAAGAGTAGCCCCTGCTCACCGCAACTAGAGAAAGCCCGTGTGCAGCAATGAAGACCCAACGTAGCGAATAAATAAATAAATTTATTAAAAAAAATAATCTATTGGGCTTAAGACAACAAGCATTTTATTACATCACAGTTTTGTGGTTAAGAGAGTCAGGCAGAGCTTAGCTGAGTGATTCCATTGTTCCATATGGGATTGACTGGATGGGCTGGTCTGGAGGTTTCAGATAGCTTCACTCCCACGTGACTTGGTAGGGTAGCTAAAAAGGCTGGGCTCAGGTCGGACTGCCTACTGGAAAACTTACATGTGGCCTATCTACCCTGGCAGTCCCAGTGTGGGTGGACTTCTTAGAGGGCAGCTCAGGGCTACAGAGAGTATGTTCCAGAGACAAAAGCCGAAACAGCAAGACTTCTTATGACCCAGCCTGGGGAGTCACAGAGTGTCACTCCTCTAAGGCCAGACTTTACTGGGAGGACTCATGGAGAATTTATGGCCATCATTAATCTACCATGCCCTATTTTATATACATAAAATAATTTCACTAAAATCTACCACCAAAGCAACAAGAATCGGATTCAACCAAAGAACTGGGGGATTTAGGGTTGCATGACGCTGGTTTACATTAGTTTGCCAATTTTCTACAAATGTTTTGGCAGCATTGAAACACAACCTGTCCATTCTAACAACCAAAGAGGTTGGCATTCTCAATACCCCTATTTTTATTTTCTAGAATTTACCAGATAGCTGAGCTACCGTGTTTTCTTTACACTTATAAAATGAGCAAAAAAAAGGTGTTTTCCTCTTCCCAAGGAAATAAGTACAGTGTACCTGAAAATATGAAGGATTTTAGCCATATTTGAGAAGTATTTTGAGCAATTTGAAATGAAAAGTGGTAGCCGTCTACTATCTTTTTTCCTTCCTTGAATGTGGAAATGTAATTTGTACTTAATTTTCAAATCCATTTTTATTCCAGATGTATTAGGAGAGGAAAAAACCCGTGATGGTGAGGAATTCAGTAATATATCATTGAGCAGATCCAAGTGGGTGGTTCTTCCAAGAAATGCAGTGAAACTAAATCAGAAAAGTGAAGATCAGTCCATGGGCTGAACAGATGTTAGACCCACAGTAGACACACATGCCCCAGAGCTTAGCTGAGGCAGAAACTCTGTGGAACCAGGTAACAGTTTTACTTTTGGTGTTTTCTCACAAACTGTGAAAACTTTAAGAAGAGTGATGGGAGGGACGATCTGAAGTTTTATGTGTGAAAAAGAGTATCATTCTCCAAATGAGAAAAATAACTGAAACCTATTCTGGAAATTCTCCTTTTGCGCAAATTTATAGGAAACTGTATTTGTAAAATGTACTTTTCTTCTTAAAATATCACTCTCTGATACATAAAAGAATGAATTTTTAAAATAGTGTTTATTGTATTTATGTCACTTTAGTGGGCATGGCTGAGTAGCTGGACGGGAGAATGGCCAGTAAAATCCTTGGGGTACATTAGGCCTAGAATCACGCTCAGTTATTTTAACCCCTAGTGTTTCACTTGAGAAAAATCAGGTCATCCATGGACATTTTAAGGTCAGAAGCACTGTTTTCATTTCCAAAGAATGCTTCCCAAAAGAACATCCGTTAATCAGATCAGCAATGAACACTTTTCAGTTTAAATAAAACAAGTTCTTCCATTTTTTTTTCTTTAGTAATCTTAAGAAAGAAAGATTAAGAAAACTCATGCACACTAAAATCACTAAAATGTTAACCATTCGTAATTTAACATTATTATTTAAACATTTAAACCATAAACATTGTTGAGTTTATCATTTAAGATATAATAAAATAAACTGGAAACCACCTTTTGCTTTTTTAAAAAAATATATAGGCTCTTCAACTAGAAATGTTTTGGTTCTGAGGTTGGCTCCCGGAGGGAAGATCTAAATGTGGCACACAATGTGTATCTTCACGCTGAAAAATGCCATTCGTGAAAGCTGAAATACCCAGGCACGGCTGTGGCTTCTTAGAAAGGAACCAGCGTTCAAGAATCCCATCCATTGATAATCACCCCCATATTTATAGTACATAGCGGTTTACAAAATGCTTTCACATAAGTTGCCTCATTTGATCCTCCCAAGCCTGTGAGGTAGGTTTTACCTCACATTCTATCGTTAAAGACGCTGAGACTGAAAAAATAAAGCCTTTTTTTTTTCCATTTTCCCCCAAATCCTTGACCAGTCTCAAGCTAAGTCAGGACTCTGAATTACATGCTTTCCGCCACACCCTCCTCCTACCCTCCACCCTTCTCACCAGGATTCCCTATTCTGGTCACACTAATTTTCTTCCTGTCACCCACGCAACCTGTTCTCTCACCAGTTTGCTTGTTTGCTTTGTGTTGTTTGTTTAAATGCTGCTTCTCTTGTCCGAATACCTTTAACCCAGAAAGACTTCCCTGAACACTGTCAGCCCACATCTCTCTTACCCTTTTACAGTAACCCCCCATCACTTAATATCTGTGATGCACCCCATGGCATTTGCTTGTGTCGTTTCCCCTTCCTTCTCTAATATGTTCAAGTCTTAGGCATCCAAGTGGCACATGAACACCTTGAGGGTAGGGGCCATACCACTTCTTTACTCTCCTTCCCCCAAGTGTCAAGCACAGTTCTGTGTCCAGAGTAGGAGAGTACTTATTACTCAAATGAACAATTTGAAAGTCTCTTTTCTTGAGCCAGGTGCCTGGGTCTCATTCCTCCGAAGCCTGAAACGCCCTCTCTGCTTCCACTTTCCTTACTCCGAATTATCCTGCAGATCACATGTCACCCTCTTTGTGAAGCTGTCCTGACTCATCAGGGAAACCTTAGTCACTGTCTCCCAGCATTTGTCACCCTCAAAGGTGATTATTTGCATGTCTGTCTCTCCCAACAAACAACCTGGAACGTACACGCAGCGATCGGTACCAGCCTCGGTTTTCAAATACCTCCTGTATGTTTCTGTAATTGTTAATAGAAGGAATTCTTAACCCCAATTTGATTGTAAACTCCTTTAAAGAATATGGCTTGGTAGATATCTGTGGAGTGAATGCAGTCTTTGGAAAAACATTAGCTCTAAAGCAGTGAAATCATCTCCAATGAAATGCACTCATTCATTCCTGAAAAGGAATAAAATTACCCCACAAAACCTTTTTGAAAATCACGCAAACATTTTCAGAGGAAGTTGGTATATTTATCTGAATTTTTTGTCATAAACAAAACATTATATTCACTACGCACTTGGCATAATCCTGTTGGAAGAAAACTGATGGCGAGCAAAGGTAGCTGTCACGTAAATCACTTTTACAAAGAAAATGTCTGATGCAAATATTTCTCACGACTCAAGGATAAGCATATTTATGTGCTCCATAAAGATTTCATCTAATTTCTAAAATATATGGAATTTGGCTTTCCACAGCATATTTTACAATCCAGATAATGAAAAGTAATGAGCTGAATATAGTCTATTATATCAAAGTGAATAGGATGATCATTATTCATTCTGAACATTAGAATCTATTTTCATTACAGCTTAGTGAATTTAGTCTCTTTTAATAATATCTTAGTGAATTGTGTGCTATGAAAATGTATTTCATGAAAATGTAGAGTTCTTGATCAGGAATGACAATACTACATATACAAGATTAGCCTTACATAGGAATGAACATAAGAACGAGAGCTCAGACTGCAGTATCGGGATCACCTGGGAAACTTGTTAAATACACAGATGCTCTGGCCTCGGCACCAGAAATCTGCATCAACCTCTGTACTTTTAATAAAAGTGATAGTGATTCACCCCAAAATTTGGGAACAAGTAGACTAGGGGGATAAACTCAGGGATGTGCTGAAATCAGCTCCTACTGGCTTTCTCATCTCTACCCAACTCTGCACTCCCTGGTGACACACTGCTAACTAAGCCAGCCAGTGGGGGCAGTATTTACACCATGGAAATTGGCAACTACTATGTTGTTAAACATTTACCAGCACTCTACTCAATAAGAAATCAAAGCCTTGCTCTCTCTTTGTAAGAGAACTTTTTGGATAAACTTTGGTCCTGTTGAAATTGTCTGATAAACAATTTTGTTACGGATTGAGGAAGAGGTCTAGTAGAAACTCAAAGTTCCCAAGTTGTTAAATTAGGTATTTTTCCTTAATGAAGTGAAAATTAAAAGGCTCAAGGAAGTGAGTTAACAGTCATTTTAAAAGCAAGGAAAAACTAAAATTTCTTGAGATGGTGAATTTTTTTATGGATTTATGGTCCAGGTCTTACCCTGCATAAGGTGACAGGGAAGGTGTAAAGTGGGGTGACCTGCAAATCTGCATTGCCAATGTTCTCATATTTAATCAGGTTCAACTGCCCTGTTGTTTTCCCACTGCAAGCCAACTCTGACTCAGATATGGGGACTTGATTGGGAGGATTACATAGTGTACACTCTCCCACTTCTCCTGGACAGGTGGTAGGCATTTATGCTCACATGATTGCCTAAAAATAAACCAGAACTTGACAGGGACAATGCTAATTTAATATTTTATCAAATAACACAGGAAACTCAGAGATTTGGCTTTCAGATTTGAATTCTTTCTCCACTCCTGCATCACACATGAATTTTGGAAGGCTTGGGTCAGCAAGGAGTCCCATGACTCTGAGACATATTCATGCTGTAGAGGGTTGTGTGCAATGTCTCAGAGGGGGAAAGCTACAGTTTTGAAGGAGAAAAAAACCTATCTTGCAGCTTCACTCACTGATGTAAATTGAGTGATAAAAGCTTTTTAAAAAATAACTGGCAGAGTGTAATAGGTCTGGATTCACAAGAGAATTACAAAGGATCAGGTGTTTAAGAATAATAAATATACCAGCTTTCCTGGTACAGTTATGATTTTTGTAAAATTCTAGTTTCTCCAGTAAAAGATTTCCATTACTGACTAACTAAATGGGATTAATGTATAGCTCATAAAGATTAAGTGACTCCACAAATCAAAAAACAAATCCTTTAGCCAGATGATATGTCCCAGTTTGAGATTTGGAGAGTATTATCACCATGTTTATAGAATTCATGGTAAGATAGATTCCTTATAGCTAGATATTTGTCCAGAAGTAGACTCTGTGTTTTGAAATTAAGAGCACACACACAGACACTCCCAGCATCTTAGTTTAAGTAGAAGGCTTATTTCTCGGCCCCTGCCCTCTCCTGAATCAGACCCTCTTACCTCTCTTAAGGCAGGAAGTCTGTTGAATTAGACAAAGGTCAGCAGCTTCAAGTGTCACAAGGAGAGTAATCGATGCTTCTTGGGCTATAGGTGGATCTATGGAACTAAATAAAAAAAGGAAAAGACAGAGGTAAATAATAAAATCATTCTGGGAGAATGAGTGTTTTCCTAAATGCTTAACTTACTGCCATTTTCCCCAAATTTGTTCCTCCTTAATAAGAGTCATTCCATGTAGGGGTGGGTCTCTTAGGAGAGGGGATATGGGACCTGAGGACGTATAGCTAGGAACAAGCTTATTGTGAGGACTGGAGATTGAACTCTGGGTGGCGCCTGCCTGAACGGTGCAGCTACGTGGTACCTAAATTCACAGGTGCCAGTGAATATCCCACACAGAAATTGCTCCCCTACATCTGATTTTCCCTGAGAAACACTGCACAATGTTTCACTGTTTTCCTCCTGAGATGGCCAAGTAGTGGGTCACATTAGGCCCCGATAGTCATGAGTCAATCTCGCCCACCCCCAAGGAACATTTTGAGTTATCATGTTTTAAAGGAAATAACATTCCTAACTTAGACATTCAAAAGATGTATCTGGAAAAGGGACAGGAAAAGATCAAGGAATAAAAAGTGGTCTGTATTAACAGTTTCTAAAGTATAATCTATTTTGGGAAAATGTGTTTTATACCCTCTCATTTTAAATAATATTGCACTTGGACGTAATAAAGGTTCTGAGATATCCTGCAGTTAAAACAAATATTCTTAGATTTGTTTTCCTTTCTTTTTCGTGTTAAAGTAAAATTGTGTTAAAATACACGCAGCATAAACTTTACCATTTTAACCATGTACAGTTCAATGGTATTAAATACATTCACATTGCTGTGCAGCCTTCACCACCCTCAATCCCCATAACTCTTTTCATCTTGGAAAACTGAAACTCTATACCTATTAAACAATAACTCCCCATTTCCCCCTCCATCAGCCCCTGGCAACCACCATTCTACTTTCTGTCTTTATGATCGTGGCCACCCTAGGTACCTCATATAACTGGACTGGATTATTTCACTTAGCACAATGTCCTTGAGGTTCATCTATAGAACACGTGTAAGAACTTCCTTTTTGTGGCTGAATAATATTCCATTGTACATATAGCCCACATTTTATTTTATCCATTCATCAGTCAATGGACACTTGTGTTGCTTCCATGTTTTAGCTACTACGAAAAAAGCTGCTATGAACATGGGTGCACAAATATCTCTTTAAGACTTTGCTTTCAGTCCTTTTAGGTATATGTCCAGAAGCAGATAGATTTGTTTTTAATTCAACATTTCCCAAGCTTTTCAATTGTAGATCCCTGTTTAGATGGAACCCCTATTAACCCATGTTCTGTAGCCCATTAGTTGGAATATCAGTCAGATACGGTGCTTTCTTCAGAACAAAACAAAACAAAACAAAACAAAAAAACCTTAAAGAAGCTCCTTCCCTTGTATAGAGCTTCATACACAAGGGTGTTTCACCAGACCAACCCACTTCTGAACTAATCAGCTGCTTAGTGAGAGCTGGGCCCCAGGCAGAGAAGTGGACCCTTGAGGTGACCAGAGCAAAGCATTCCTGCTCAGAAGGGAAGGAAGCCAGGCCTCCACTTCTAGAGCTCAATGGTTTGCACTCCAGGGATGGTACTTCTGCTTAGGTCCCAAATGTCACTCTGACAATTCATAATTAAAGTCATCGACTTCCTTTTCTGGGGAGGTTTTACCATCCACCACATGTGCTCTATCTTTAGGGTGCATTTGTTATTGAATTATAATTTATAACTTTTTCTGGCCAAATTATTTCTAAAAAATAAATCCTCAAATCCCTTGCAGTCATACGCACAACGTGTGGATGCCGAGACGCTCAGTAATAAAAGGAAAGCTGCTAATGTAGACGTACCCATATATTCTAAAGGCGCAGAGGGACCGTAACCTCGATTCTGCAGGCAGTGGGGTGTGCTGACCTCCATGGCTCACTCACCGGGGTTTCTAGAGTCAGATGTTACTTACAGCCAGCAAGCAGATCTCTTTCACTCCTTCTGTATCCTGAGATTCTGATTCTAAGTTCCCTGGTATTTAAGATGAGCTTTTCCCAGTGCCTCTTCTGTGTCTACCCAGCAAATGCCAAGCAAAAGAAACTTAGGAAAGGGGAGGGGTAGAAACTTTCTGTTGCAGCTCAGCAGGGAGCTCTGGGAAGGGGAGCACAGACGTCACAATAGCAAGAACTGGGACTTCCCTGGCAGTCCAGTGGTTAACACTCCACGCTTCCACTGTAGGGGATGCAGGTTCGACCAGGGGAACTAAGATCCCACACCCCTACCTGCCAAGCAGCATGGCCAAAAAAACCCCCAAGAACTGAGCATTGAAGGAAATTCGCATTCCTTGGGGCCGGTCCAAAGGGGATCTGGTGTTCATGAAAAGGGAGCCCTTTGGGAGTTGTCAGGGCTTTAGTGGGAAGGGCGGGCTCCCGGGCTCCCGCCCACACTGCTGGCATGTCACCCTGTAACTGTACGGGACACAAGGGCCCCCAGCTGGCTAGAGAGGTGGAAGGCAGAGAAACAGCCCTCTCTAAAGCGTGGTTCTCCACCACGACGTGCTTCCCTCCAGACAGCCAGGGGAGCGGCCCTGAGTCCCTCTGCTGGAGTGCCCTTCTCCGGCCAACCTGCAGCCACATCTCTCTATGGGGGACAATGTGACGCACCAAGCCCAGGCCACCCTCCTCTCCTCCACCACACTCCAGGTACCCAGCATCATGAATCCCCCACCCAAGGGCTCCAGCCACTGCCAGCCTGCAGGGAGAGCATCCCCCCTCCATCCTAAGGCCTGCAAGGTGGCCAAGGAGTGCTTATTTGCAGGACAGGAGGGACGTAGGTTTGGACACAGCTTAGGCATGCAGGCTGGGGTATCACACACATGCCTGTGTGAGGTACCTCGAAGTGAGGGACAGAGCTGAGAGTGGGAACAAAGTGGGAGTGGGCATAAGTTGTATTCTTGCCCCCAAGCCCTGCAGATGATGGAGCTGAACCCACTGAATCCGTCCTTTTAGGCATCACGTGACACTGGCCAGCAGACATCACGATACACTAAAAAAAGGCCTCTTGCTTTGCTGGGTACAGTAAATGATCCTCATTACAAAAGCTACCAGCCCTTAATGTGTGCCGGACTCTGTGCTAAGAAGTTTACACGCGTTCTCTCACTTCATTAACCAGCCTATATGAGAAATAATATCATTCCCATTTTACAGATGAAGAAGTCGAGGCTGAGGGGGTTAAGTAACTTGTTCAGGTTGACACAGGTCATAAGTGATGGACAGGGGCTCAAACTCTAGATGAGATCTCCAACCTGAGGAGGGGGCCGAGAAGGCTGAAGCCATGCAGGTGGGAGTTTGGCTCCTGAGGTGGAGAGAGAGAGCCGTGGACACCTAGGAAGGGGGCGGGAAAGAAGCAGAAACACTCCTAGAAAATGGAATGGCTTTAGAAAGAGGAGAAGTGAGTCAGAGGCCAAGGACAAAGTGGTGCCAAGAGCTGGAGGCCTTGTGGGTGCTGGAGGAAAATTCCAGCTTCTCCTCTGAAGAGAGCTCAGCTCCATCGCGAGTTGTCTTAAAGCAAATCGTGCAGGTAATCACGCAGCACACCTCTCAACCAGCTGCGCCCAAACCAGTTCAATTCGAGAGAAGATTTACATTTTAGACAAAAGTGAATAGCTGGCTCTCGATGTCTGTAGTTCAGAGGAGGAGTTGCCTTTTATTTTTTTTAAACTGAAACATAGCTGGAAAATCTATGAAAGGCCCTTGTCGTGGGCTCCTTCACATAGTTTCAACAGCTACAGTGTTTTTGCTTGTTGTCTAGAAACCTGGGAGGATCTGTAGGGCTGAATTTCTGAAAGAGAACTTACAGAAACCAGGTCAGTTCGAATCAGGGCCACTAGGCCTACAAGTCCTGGCTGTGAATTATTCAATTAAAAAAATTTTATCGTGAAGGTCCATTTAAAGTCAGCTTGTTGAGTTTGGGGAGAAATGAAAAGTAATAAAGAACAGTGACCACATTAATTTAAATGTCTGCTACCTCTTCTTTCATAATTACAGAAGAGGTTTATGAAATATCTGTATATAAGTGAATAAAGAGCACTTCCTCATTTCCCAAAAACATAAATTTTAGGACAAAGAAATAACAGAAGAAAAATAGGTAGTATCAGGGTTGTGATAATAAAATAAAACACAAAGTACATCACAGTCTCTCAGTACTTTGCAGTTTTGTTCTTGATGCTGTGTCCCTGCCAGCTCTCTATGAAGGTGTCTATCAAAAACTCTTCCAGGGCTTCCCTGGTGGCGCAGTGGTTGAGAGTCCGCCTGCCGATGCAGGGGACCCGGGTTCGTGCCCCGGTCCGCAAGGATCCCACATGCCGCGGAGTGGCTGGGCCCGTGAGCCATGGCCGCTGAGGCTGTGCGTCCGGAGCCTGTGCTCCGCAACGGGAGAGGCCACAACAGTGAGAGGCCCGCGTACCTCAAAAAACAAACAAAAAACTCTTCCTTCTCTGACTACACAGTCTGATGCTTCCCCTCTTTCTGGTTGCCAAAAATGAAAGTAACAATCCATGTCTGCAAGAGAAAACAAGTATTTTTTTTTCAGAATAAGAAAAGAATGCAGCAGGAATGAAGGAACATTAAACGAGCCTTCCAGCGAGCCTGGTGGTGCCCGCCCCACTGATGATAAAATTCTAGATCTGTCTCTTGGAACAGTGTTAGGCTCACTAGAGGCACTTAATATATGTTAGTATTTTGTAAACTTCACAGCACTTCACTTGGATTACCACCCCCCTTGTACAGTGAAGGAAATATATATTGGTTAATGAATTTTTACCTCATTTAAACTTTTCCTTCATTTTCTTAAACTTGCATTGAGTCAAAAGTGGATAGTCAAGGTGTAAAACTAGGGATGAAAGTAAAAGCATTAATACTCCAACTCCGAATAACTTCATAATAAAGAATAATGAAAAGGTTCCCCAGTGTCAATATAGAATTTGACTCTGCGTGTGTTGGGATAGGGAATCTATAAAGATTTTTTCACAAGCATCCAGGGAATGACAAATATTCGAAAACTGAATTGTTTTGGATTGTCTTTTTGTTTAACCTGAGTCCTAAGTATGTTTTCTTTTGAGAACCCTTGTCGTGCTATGACATAAGCCACAGATGCTTTTGCATCATTTTGCAAATAAAGAAAAATTGCTTTTATGATAAACCGAGTTTCTCCAGAACTTTCCAGGGCAAAGCTGTTGTTCTTGCTGCTACAAGTGGTGCAGTCTAATGGGTAAGGACACAGGCTTTGAAAACGAGGTGGCCTGGGTACAAATCTTGGCTGTGCCACTTCCTCATTTTGTAACTTTGGGCAAATTACTTTGGACAAAATGTCTCTTTGCCACCCTCTTCTTCATGCGTAAAGTGGTGATAATAATAGCAGATACTCTTAAATATTTGTTGTGAGGGTGAAATGCATGTACATAGCTGAGCACAGTGCCTGAGAAATAGCAAGCACTCAATAAGCACTAGCAGTGATTAAAGACAAAGAAAGTCTAAAACTGTAGCGGGCTATCTCGGCGTCACACTCTTCATGCAGACACAGGTACAAACGATAGTAATCTCCAACTCAGAGAGACAGCTCGATAAGAGACAGGCAGAGCTTTCATCAAATGGAGCCATGGATACTGCATATTATAAACAGCAACACCAGGAGGAAGGGCCATGACTAACTCACGGGCTGGCTTCACAACTGGCTGAAGATGTAAGTTGAATAATGAGATCTGTCTGGTCTTTGTACCAGGTTCCTAGGATGGAGCTTCTGAACCCTTGAAATTTCCTCAGTGCTAAGAGTGTTTTTGTTTTTCATGATGGGTCCCATGATGGGTCCCTAGATAGTTTCAGGATGCGGGCCAGCCACGCATGAAAGACCTGCTGTGTAACTAGTGGGCTGGTAGTGTGAGCCACGTGATATTAGATGTCCCTCCTAGGAGGAGACGGATGCTGACGATTGAGTTCAGTCACGTGGCTAATGATTCAATCAATCATGCCTGTGTGGTGACATCGCGATAAGAACTCTGAACGTCGAAGCTTGGCCGAACTTCTGGTATGAAAACATTTATATGTCAAGAGGGTGGTGCATCCTAATTTCACAGGGAGAGGACAGGGGAACTCTGTATTCAGGACTGTCCCAGTCCTTGCCCTATGTGCTGGTCCTGATTTGTAACCTTTATAATAAAACTGTAATCACAAGTACAGAGCTTTCCAGAGTTCTGTGAGTCATTGTAGCAAATTATGAAATCTGAGGGGGTCTTGGGAACTCCTGAACTTACAGCCAATTGGCCAGAAGTCTAGATGTCCTAGGTACTCCTGAACTGGCATCTGAAGTGGACAGTCTGGTTGGGAACTCTGCCCTTGACCTATGCAGTGTGCACGAACTCTGGGTCATTAGTGTCAGAATTGAATTGCAGTATTGTGTTGCATGAACTGGCCCTTAGCATATGTGCGCTATGTGTATGGAGTAGACGGGCATGCAGACGCTTGGACATATTCGACGCGGAAACCACGATTTGGAAAAGGAAAAATAGTTTTCAGTTAAGGATTCTTTTATGAGCCATGGTGTAGACTGGAAAAAAACGTGTTGACATGAACACCGACAAAGCGCGAGCTAAAGTCTCAGCAAGGAAAGGTCTCTGCCAGTATCCACTGAGCACTTCACATAGAGACGGCAGCTGTCAGTCAACAAATGACTCCTCCTCTGAATTCCATGGTTGTGGTGAGAAGGACAATTGTGATCAATCAAATTAAGCCTAGGGAATAAATGTATTGTCAGTCTACTGTGTGAATAAATTAGCAGTGTAAGCCTATTTTTTCCACTCTGAAATCCCCCTACTCTCAAAGGAGAAGATGCTCGTGTCAGCCTTTGAAGTTAAAGTTATGATAAAGCCAGATCATCACAACACTTATAAGGCCACTAAAAACCATTTGTATGATTCCATGAAGCTTATTCAAGTGTCATAGCTCAACAATATATCAAGAATCCTGAAGAGCCTAAACCTCTCACTTCGGAGGTGACATTTCAAGACGTCACTGCTAAAGATAGGATATCAGAAATTTATAAGAAAGCCAAGATAGGATAGAATGATTGCTGAGAGTTTAGTTCCCTCCAGAAAGTATGTGACCTACTTCACTCAACAGAGGAATTCGTGAACTTCATATTAGTTGGTATTTTAAAACCACCTTCAAATGATGCAATGGAAAGGGAAAAAAATTACTTTCCAAGGCGTAGATTAAGAAACCATAAGCTGCTTTATCCCAGGCTGAAACACTCATAAATCTGTCACGTTTACACCTGACAGAGTGCCAGAGGTCATCTTCAGCGAGAGATCACTCCTGGAATTCTGAATTCTTGCCTTGCCGTGAAAAATAGTTAACAAAGTCACAGATCATTTGCTTTCTTTTTGACTTAGCGGTTCTAATTGAGTAAAAAATAAAGAAGGAAAGAATGCTGAACCTCACTGCTGGCTAGTGTTATCTACCACCAAGCTGGATACAGTAACTTGGGAAATATTATCCATTTAACTAATATGGATTTATCATTTTAAAAATTACTTTCATTAACAAGAGCAATGACATTTATTTTACATTTATGTAAAACTGACAGTCACTTTCCTGGATGCCTATTAACTGAGCCTCAAAATTTTAAAATAGGCCTGATAGGAAACGGGACTCTTGGAATGGTGTGACTATCTAGATGGGGATCCAGGTGAATTCTCTCTCTAACAGAACACCATTTAACTTGGTGAAAGTTATAAAAATAGAAACAGAAAAAACAACCATTTAAAATCTCTGGAAATTGCCCTAAGGATGTACAGCAGTTGGAGAGGTATTTACTCAAATTATGTTAATCTTGATAAAAAGAGAAAGTTTTCAGCATTTGAGTTAAGACCTGCTCCCATCACCCTGCCCACACTCTGTGTGACGGCAGAACTACTCCTTGTGGACGCAGGCAAAAAGATGGGGTCTCCTGCTTCCCTTAGCTTCTACTCTATATCTTACTGTAGTTTATTTAGTATAAATCTGAAGGTGATTGCGATAATATACGGTGCCTATTGTACGCTCTAGAGCAATCACTAAAAAAATAACTGAAAAATGTATAGTTAAAAATCAATAAAGGAACAGCAATGAGATACCACTACATACCTACTAGAATGGCTAAAATACAAAAATCTGACAATACCAATTGCTGGCAAGGATACAGAGCAACAGGAATGCTCATTTATTGACTGAAGGAATACAATCAATGGTGCAGCCATTGTTTGCTTGCGTGGTCCAGTCACTGTGGAAGAAAACCTGGCAGTTTCCTTACAAAGGTAAGCATAGTCTTACCCTATGATTCAGCAATCATGCTCCTAGGTAATCCACTGATTTGTCATCTTATGTTCACACAAAATCAGGAAGCAATTATTTATTGATTTACGATTGCCAAAAACTGGAAACAATGAATATGTCCTTTAATGGGTGAATGAATAAACAAACTGCTACAGCCATATAAAGGGATAACATTCAGTAATAAAAAGGAATGAGCAACAAGCCCTACAGGAATAAATCTCAAATATGTATTGCACAGTGAAAGAAGCCAGTCTGGAAAGGCTACATAGTATATGATTCCATTTATATGACATTCTGGGAAAGGTAAAACTATAAAGACAGTAAAAATACAGTGGCTGTTAGGGGATGGGGTGGGGAGGGAGGATTGAAAGGGTGAAACACAAGGAATTTTTTTAGGGCAGTGCAATAATTCTGTATATTATGTTGGTGGATATATGACACTAGGCATTAACCAATACCCATAGAACTTTATAGCACAAATAGTAGACTTTGTTTTTTTAATGTGCTCTTTAGCCGTGCTACCACTATAGGAGATTGGTTTTTCCTTCAATATTCTTCTCAAAATATGAACTGCTAATTTCCTATTAGTCCAGGAAGGGCTTTCCCTTTTAGTGAGGTGTCAGAGCTCAGACTGGCTCAAATCTGATCCCACCACACTTTGCCTCCAGGATTCTTGTCCTGCCGAAGCCAAGGAATGTTAAGTTTCCTTTTATAAGAAGAAGATTTTTCTAACTGAAGATAATGAAACCTTCCCCCTTATTGTGAAGAAAAAGTGTGCAAACCACTTCCTGTGTTACAGAAAAAATTTGTACTCAGAGGCTACCATTTTTTAAAATTTATTTATTTTTGGTTGCATTGGGTCTTCATTGCAGTGCGGGCTTTCTCTAGTTGCGGCAAGCAGGGGCTACTCTTCGCTGCGGTGCGCGGGCTTCTCACTGCAGTGGCTTCTCTTGTTGCGGAGCACGGGCTCTAGGTGCTCGGGCTTCAGTAGATGTGGCACGTGGGCTCAGTAGTTGTGGCTCGCAGGCTCTAGAGCTCAGGCTCAGTAGTTGTGGCACACGGGCTTAGTTGCTCCACGGCATGTGGGATCTTCTTGGACCAGGGCTCGAACCCGTGTCCCCTGCATTGACAGGCTGATTGTTAACCACTGTGCCACCAGGGAAGCCCGAGGCTACCATTTTTTATCAGGTAATGCAGCTAGAAATAATGATGTGTTTTGAATAAATAACGTGTTCTAGGAAGGGAATTACAAGCTCCATAGACATTATCTCTTATAATACTTTCAAATAGCCTTCAAGGTAAATAAAAACACATGTTCTTTTCATAACACAAGGTAGGAGGACTTCATTCCCAGTATACTGTATGTTAAATTTGCACTGATTCTTATGTATTTTATTAGTAGGAGAACCATATGTTCTGTTAATGCATGTATGAAAAATTTTAAAAGCATCATTTAGGAAGTCAGGGGAATCCCCGGATGGAATGAAGAATGTGAAAAAAGAATCTAAATGAAAAAAAAGAATTAAAGGGAAAGATAGACTATTTTTAGACTATTCAACAATAATAGTTGAGGACTTCAATATCCCACTTAGTGGAACTAGGCAGAACATCAGTAAGGATATAGAAAATCTGTACAATTCTAACCCAACTAGACCTACCAGACATCTATAGAACACTTCATCCAACCACAGCAGAACGCACAGTTTCCTCTAGTACACAGGGAACATTGTCTGGACCATATGCTAGACCATAAAAACTGGCCTATAGGCTAATAATCTAAGTTCTTGGGCATAATGGACGAGATCCGGGTTTTATTCATGAAATTCAACAAATTTTATCGAACGTCTATTAAATGACAAGCAGTGATCTGGAGGTTGGCGTAGCAACTACTTTCAAGAAAATTACAGTCAAGGAAGGCAGACACACAAACAAATAATCAGCAAGATAATTCTAGAGTGTTTTTTTAGTCTGGAGGAAATAAACAAAGTGATAGGATAGTACTTGGGCAGTGAGGGGTGGGTAAGGGGTGGCCACGTAAACGAGATCACTCTACTTGAACGGAAATCCAAAAGCTAGGAAGGTGTTGGTCATTCAAATATGTAAAAGCCCAAAATCTAGCAGAGGGAAGAGCAAATACGAAGGCCCTGAAGATAAAGCAAAAAAAGTGAGAGTGGCTGGAGAACGTAGAAAAAATGAGTTAGAAGTGCAAGCAAGAAGCAAACCCCACCTGCCGAACCCCAAGGGACTTGGTTCCATTCAGAGGTGATAAAAGGCCAAAGGTCCAAGCTAGGGAAGTAGCATGTTCAGATTTGTATTTGCATAAAAAGATAATTCTTACAAAAATACGAGAGAGCTGAGAGGCATGGATTAGAGTAATGATCAAGGTGGCCGTGGAGAAAAATAGGCAGATTTCGGATTTGTTTTGGATGTGGGCTCGGATGTGAAAGTCAAGGATGAAGGATGACTTTTTAATTTTCAGCTTCAGTAACGGTGGGTATGGTCGCCATTGACAGAGATGAATAAAATTGGAGGAGAAAATGCGTAGAAGAGAGAAAATCAGGTTCTGTTTTGGACACGTGTAGCTTGCATGCTGTCAGATATCTTCATAGAAACAGGTAGGCGGAAGTTGGATGTTTGGCTCTAGGGCTCATTGAGGGGAGAATTCAGGACCAGATATACAAACGTGGCTGTCATCAGGAATTAAGTGGCAGATGGGGTCCTCGTCCCACTCACTAGCTTCATTCTACTCTGACCCCACCCTCCTGACAGGAAGGGTCACCTCCATTTCCTCACTGTACCCAGCTAACCTTTGTCCCCACGGTCTTGCCTATCTGCTCTCGTTTCCTGGAAGCCCTCTCTCACCACATCCAACTGCTGAGTATCTACTGATTTTTCTATGACTGAGAAAGAATTTGCAAGTACTATCCACTATATATGTTGCTAACAACGTTGCAAGCTACTATAATCCCACTCTACACCTAATCTTTGCTTACCTAAAAATTCTCAGAAAACAACAACAAACTTATAGAAATTAAACATGATATGTACTACACTGAACCAAAGGTGGGTCCTAAGGCTCTAAATGCAAAACCAAGGCCAAAATGAATGTCTATATATGCATCACTGAATCACTTTGCTGTACAGCAGAAATTAGCACAACATTGTAAATCAACTATACTTCAATGGAAAAAAACCACAAAAACTGAGGCCAATCTGTTAAGCATTGTTGCTAAGCATTCAATCCGAGATTTTGCTAAACGACTTATTCTGCCTAAAAAGTCTATCCTAAGATTCTTGAGGAGTCTGTTTCTTTAATGACTCCCGTGTGTGCGCGCACGCGTGTGTGTATATATGTGTACACATGACAATAATAAGGTCTGACAAGTGCTCAATTCGGTAGCTGATTTTTCTTTAACAAGAACAAAACTCAAGTGACAGCTCCTCTATATAGCTTTCCATCAATGGCAAGATAAAATAACTGCTTCCTACTGTATTCCTAACTGGATCCTTTACAAACTTCTATAATTGTAGCTCCACGTATTAACATGTCTGTCTCCCCATTCAACTGCTTCTTGAGGGTTGGACCTTCTGTTTGTAGTGTATTCTCTCATTTATAGACATACCTCTCATCACTTAAAAATGTAAGCTAGGAAGGGAGGGAGAAAACTGTATGCAGCGTGTTTCAAAAACAGTACAGTTCTTAATACTTTATTTAATAGGAATTCATAATTTACATTCTCTGATTTCCTAGAAAACTTGACAGCCCCAATTTAAAAAAATATATATGCACCTAGCTATAACCAGAGATCATTAAAATGCAACATTGTATTCAATTATTTAACTAGGTCAAAACAATTCTTTCTTCCATCTCATTTCTTGCCAAACTGCCTAACATCTTTCTTTACTAATTGAATAGCTCAAAACCACTTGCCAGAGGCAGAAAAAAAAAAAATCTAGTGAGTGAAAATGTCTGCATCAGCGACCTGACACTCAGCAAAGCTCATGGGAATCGTTCCTTGAGAGCCTAATCGTGTCCAGAAGCAGCCCCTGATCCGTGGGAAAGCCTGCTGACAATCTCCAGTCGCAGAGGAGGACGGGACACGGAGAGAAATTCCCAAGATTCTGAGCTCAGGAGAGAAGGAAGTACTCATCTTGGCTACCAGCTCTGGGGTCCTGCAGTTTGGGCTGAATGTTTCTTATTGGTGTTTGTGAAAGTTTCAGGTGGTGTAACTAACACTCAGGTTTTTCTATTTCCTGCACAGCGCCTTGTGGTACATCTTTTCAACGCTCCTATTGGCAGAGCTCTTCCTCCAGCACCTGCTTGGACACACATAGGTCTGAACTGTTGCACGGGCAGATGTAATTTAAAGTGAACACCACATCCAATCAGATGAGTGTTGTGAACTTTTATTAAAAATATCAGTCCGTGAAAGAGCTGTGGGGAGTCCTTCTTCATGAGGTGACGGTCTGACCAAATAGATCTTCAGGGCCTGTGACAGCCCAGGTTTAGAGGTTTTATATATATTATCCAAGGAAGCTAATTGTCAGAGAACACTAGAGCCATTGGGGACAGAAAATTTCCAATTCAGAGTCAGATGCAGGCTCTTAACATTATGTAAAAGATGTTCTTATTGATTCCTTAATATATAACCGAGCACCAGACTTCAAAATGTGAAAATACTGAGTGAAAATAAAAATCACATTTACTGAGGACTTGCTTTTTGCTAGGCATTATGTTGAGGGTTTCTCATTAGGTAAGTATTATTATCACCTCCAGTTAACAGATGAGGAAACAGAGGTTTAGAGATTACCATTCTTGTCCAGCTAGTAAGTGGCAAAAACGGGTCTCCAACTCAAGGCTGTTTTACAGTGACATATTCTGTTACTAGTCCATGGCTTTAAATTCCAAGCGTAGCTAGGGATTAAGACCAAAAAACAGAATGATTTAATCCAGAAATGAACCAAAGAAGCGAAACCATGAAACAGGAAATGTCAGAGCCCTCTTTTCCAGGACCCCGAGAGTTGGCTGGTAGGATTCCAGCCACTTAGAACTTAACCGTTCAAAGATGAATGGTCTGGAGAAAACTGCCCAGTCTGCCCTGGTCTGGTGTGTATCTAGACCCACGGAGGAAAAAATACAATTGGTAACAGCTGGCATATGCTCAGGAAGGAAGATCAAAGGCACTGTGGAAGACACACAGTATTCTGTATCATCATTTTTACCTTGAGACTAAAACTGTCCTAATGAAATCAGAATTTTATTCTCAAATCCTTCTGGTATAACTCTTATCTCTCAGAAACCAATTATGGAGAGACTGAAAGTTTCCAACACGTAAAGGAACTACTAGCCACCCCTACTGGACACCTATTTATCTGGCACTATTAACTACTCACTCCCGTTCTTCTCAGCCTAGATTCCTACCAAAGAGTCAATCCTCTACGTTTCTAATTCATAACCCTTTACTAAATTGTGTGGCAGCTCTTTTCGAGAATCATCAACTGAGCCACTTCGGGTTCTTTTTATTTGAAAATAGATTTACACGTGTATCTTTCTTTGGAAACAAGGTGTGTTCCTGTTTTAAGTCAGAATATTGTAGTTCCATTCATGTATTAAATGTATTAGAGGAGCGTGCATGCCATTTAAATTAGTACCCATCATTATATGTTGTGGAAATGTAGATTTTCTTTTCTACTAAAAAGAAACGAGGAAGCCACACCTATGTTAGTAAATATTGCTGAAAAGACAATGCAGACCACTCCTTGAGGAAGAATAAGAAAATACCTGTTTTCTATTCTTTCATTTGTAATAATATTCACTTCCATTTCAAACTCAAGTTGCCTCATTTCCTCAGTAGGACATGCCTGATACTCTCCAAAGTCAATAACCTTGACAGTGGTGAGGATGGTACCAGGATGGGACTCTCCACAACAGATAAAAGTGTGAACCAGATGTATATGTATGAATAGGGTTAATATGGGTGCTTGCTGTATCCTTCCTTATGGCTTTCTCTTTTAGTGTCATAACTTATTTTTCAAATGCAAATGAATAGCCCCTAGACATACCTCCTGAATAATCATCTCTGACAGTAGACCCAAGCATCTGCCCTTTTAATGAGCAGTATAGTAGGGGAAAAGTTGAGTGATCATTTTAATGCCTAGGAAGTTATTGGTGAGCTTTTAATGCATAAATTATCTCTTGCATCGCCTCCAAGACACCACAGAGTGCCATAAAAGAAACCCAATCCTTGCAATATAAACAAATAGATTTCTAATCTGTGTTTACTTGACCAGAGCAGACCCATGGATTTTGTACTTGGTAGAATTTCTCCATATGGAGTTAATTCACAGCACAGTCTCCAAACTAGTTTGCTGGGAAACTTCCTTTGACTCCCATTTTAAGGACTTTTGCACCCCACCTTTGACCCCTGCTCTGCTTTCTGTAGAAGACCCCGAGGAAAAGTTCTGGAGAAACTCCTTCCAGATGTAGTGTGCAATTATTTGCTCTTACTCTTATCTTAAATTTTTTCTTCTTAAAGACCCTTAGGAGCCATCAGATAAGGAGGATTTAGGGTTTAGATTTCAAAGGACATTAGATTTATATCTTACCCATATATCTAGCTTGGGTAATTAATGTGTCACATCATTTTCCAAGGAATCACTGAAAAGTCTACACCAACTGATATTCTTAGACACAACTACAAACAAACCCATGTGCCAACAGAAAGCCTGTGGCTGAAGTTCCTCAGAAACAATATAGCTGTTAAATTCATTCAGTCGTGCAGCCAATATTTATTGAACACTAACAATGAGATAAAGGCAGTACTAAGTAAGAAGGACAAAAACATGGTCCCTGTAACGACAAGTCAAATGATACACATTAGGCGATTAATTCATTGCCACTTTGGTAATAGGAGGGTCTACAGAGAAGCTCACCTCATCTGAGGCAGGAGGAATCAGCAGTGGTTTTCTTTATGGGTGGCCTCAATTATGCATAGGGTTTAGCTAGGCTGAGAGAGGTCCAGAATGATGTTCTAGGCAGGCAGGACAGGAGGGCAAATGCTACAAGGCATTTGATGTCTTGCCTCGTTACAGAAACCAACAGGAAGACAATGCGGTCCAGCACAATAGATGAAAGGAGAAGAATTACAAGAGACAGGGTGGTTACAGACATACAGACTAGGTAAAACAAGAGGCAGGGGAATGATTGGATCTGGGGTTTTACACATCGACTATTTCACCAGGCAGGAAAATGGGTTTAGAAGAGAGCAAGTGAGGACATGGGAAGATGCCTTCAGAGTGTGCAGATAAGAAGGGGTATATTTGTCTGCAATGTATTAATCTCCTAATGTCTAATAGATATTGGCTGCAATGTATTTTTAAAATGTGATATATAAATATACCTACATGTATGTACATATGTATGTATGTTATATAATAGTATAATGTGTAACAACATGCGAATATATGTAGTTCTTTTAAATCTCTACCCTAGAGGTGACTACTTAACATGCAATCTACCCTCATTAGACATCCATTCACCAGAGGCAGCAGCAACCAATATCTTCAAATATTACTATTCAACCTTCACCAGAGAGTCGGGTCATTGGCAGAGGAATGCCAGAAAGAATATTTCACTGGTGAAAGGCGTGACATGCAAAATTTTTGAATTGACTTTGGTCAACTATACAATCACTTCTACCTTGGCATGAACAGTGTTCTGAGAGTCTCAGGAGCCCAGCACGCTCTCTCACCCTTAGGAGCGGTAACCTAGGTCTTGGTAACCAGACACTTGGTTGTCTGTCCCACTACTTAGCAGAGGGCTCTGCTCCAAAAGAAGGTGAGTTGAATCCTGCTGCTAGAATATTGTCACATCTGCTCACGTGAACGTTTCATGCTGGGTACTTTTCAAAGTGCCTTATGTACAAATCAGTGGAACAGATTGTATGACGGTTTTTGTGCTTACTTGCAAACAAATGTTTGTATATGGGGCAGAATCTCATCGGAGTCTTGCTTTAATCGTAACATCCCATCTGGTGGTAAATTTGAGGAGGAGATATTTACAGCTCTCATAATCTCCAAACCTCCTAAGCTAGCGACGTTTACAACAAGAACCTGAATGTGGGATTGGCTAAATTGGCTCAGATCCGTTCACAATAACTGGATTAAGACAGTATCAGTGGAAATGGGGAAGAGTGGAACTACCTAAGGGGTAGAATTGATGTGGAAAAGGGAGAGGAAGGTATCTAGGATGACTAAGGTTTCTGACATGAGCAACTTGGCTCGTGGGCATGTGATGCACAAAGAACCCTGGGGACAGAGCTGGTCTAGGAGGAAGATTACAAATTCAGTTTTGGACAGTGGCTTTGACATATCTGTGGGTTTGCTAAATGGAGATGTTGCATATGCAGCTGGGTATAAGATGTTTGGGGCTGACTATATCCCCTTGGGAGTCTTTGGGAAATGGACGTAATTGAAGCCATGGGGATATGAGATTGCCCAGGAAGGTAATGGTGGAGAAGGGGAGAAGGCCCTGAAGAGCTCCACCACTGAAAGTCTGCGAACCGGAGCACATAAGTCAATAATGATTTTGTTACTCTAGCAAATATATGGCATTTTTACATAGTTCTGGAACTGATAGAAAAATTCCCTTTCAAGTGAGAATTGCCTTAATTTGAAAAAATACTTTTTTGAGCCAAGTGAAGAAGAGAGCCCTGGAGTATGCTTCAGTAGTTCACAGTGAAATAGGAACACAGAACCACTATGCAGCAGGGAAAAAGAATTTAGTTTGCTCTTTAAAGAAAAGAACAGGCCAGAGGAGGCAGCCCACTGAAGAGACCAGGTTGGTGTGTTTATTGGAACTTCACAGTGAGAGGCAGCTAAAGGCAGGTAGTCTGCTGCTCCATTGATAGCTGTTTGCAATGTGGCATTGTAAATCCCTCCTCCAGTCTCACCTGCCGAATCTTCGGTAAAACCTAAAAAAACTCATAAATGCTTACTGTGAGCAATTTTCTTTTATAGAAACCAAAGAAAAACCTGAGTTTTATGCCAGGGGCAAAGAAACAAAGGACAAAGGCGGCATATGGGTATATAAGAGGTAGCCTCTAAAAATATCCCCCCCAGGGATTTGCAGAAATGTGGGGGCTGGCTTTGAACTCTAATAGGCTATGGAATTGAAGAGCTTATTTTCCATATATTTTGATGGATAGGCGTATCCGTCCTCTCATGGCTGGGTTATACATTTTTAAATGATCTCTTTGTATTATTTTAAAATTATTTTTGAATAGGTAATATAGTCATAAGTTTAACAATACGAAGGGCACTTAAAGTAAGTCTCCCTCCCAACCCTGTATCTTATCCAGAGGCAACTATCATGTTTGTTTCTTACTTATCTTTCTAGAGATATTTCACTGGTTTAAAGCAAATACACGTATATTCTTTAAAAATGTTCGCAGACATTTTTTTTTTTTCTTTTTTGCGGTACGCGGGCCTCTCACTGCTGCGGCCTCTCCCGTTACGGAGCACAGGCTCCAGACGCGCAGGCTCAGCGGCCATGGCTCACGGGCCCAGCCACTCCGCGGCATGTGGGATCTTCCCGGACCGGGGCACGAACCCGCGTCCCCTGCATCGGCAGGCGGACTCTCAACCACTGCACCACCAGGGAAGCCCTGTTCACAGAAATTTAACATATTGTATAAATTCTTCTGCATCTTGCTCTTGTCTCTTAGTAGACACTGAAGATATCTCTGTATCAGTACAGAAATGCTGCCTTTTAAATGGCCGTATCGCTTTCTACCTATGGATGTACCATCATCTATTTAGGGAATTCCCTACTGATGGTCATCTAAGTTGTCTCCAGACTTTTGCTATTTCTGAAAATGCCTCAATGAAAAGCTTGTCCATACACCGTTTTGCACGTACTACAAATTGAAATAATTCTTCTTGCCAAAGGAGTTGAAAGCTCACTGCTCATCACGACCAAGGGCAGGACCTGGCGGAGGCAGGCGCCGAAGAGAACACAGGTAAAGGTTCAGAAGGCTCAGCTTAGAACCTCAGGCAACTGCAGCAGCAAAATCAAAGCCAGCATGTTTCAGGGCAATTGGAGGAAAGTAAAACATTGTAGGGATATAAACTCGTAAAGACTTAGGATTAGAGAAAACTCACAAAGACTTAGGACTAGAGATCTGAGATTTGGAAGGAGGCATTCTAGAGCATATCTGACCTCACAGGACAAAGCAATGTGGATCACAAAGAAGACAAACTGAAGTAGCAAGAACAATCCCTTTGAGCTTCCATGGAAAACGGTGATCAAGAGTCCTTCCATGGATTATGTTGGGTTATCCTCATAAAACTCTATTAAGAAGGTAAGATTATTATTCAGATTCTGCAAACGGGAAACTAAGGGTAAGAAACTTGCCCAAGTTCACGCAAAGAAGACATGATGGAATCAAGATTCAAACTTGGGCGCTCAGAGCTGGAAGGTCTTAATCACTGCGGTATGCATGAAGCTTTAGTCAAACAATGTAATGTAAATCCATTGCTGATAACTAGCCCTAATTCATCCAGCTTTTTCTGTTCGCTTTTCCCTTAATCCCAAGCCTTCCTTAAAGACCTGGTGTTTGTCAGTAAAGTGGCTTGGAAACTAACAACTAAAAATTCGCCTCAAGCAAATAATAATTCATTCCAGGTAAGTGCAGAAAAACAGACAGCCCGTATAAAAAGTGTCTCCCACTGAAGCTTATTTCTCTGTGTGCTACAAGTTAAGCATTCACTAAAAAAAAATTATTATGATTGATATTAGAGGCTAATATATGCTAACGGAACTATAACAAAGAGTACTCGTTTTAAGGGTCACAGTTAAAGATAAAATATGTCAACGGTAGAGCTCTCACAGTGTATGACGCATATTAAGTGATCAGTAAACACTGTTTAAATGAATAAATAGTTAAAAGAAAAATACCAGGATATCAACAGCCCTAAGAAAACGTCGTGGGCGAGCCAAACTAAACATCTCAGAGTACGCTATGTATTAATAGGAAACACAGCATAATTTTCAAAATATGACAAGCAAGTTCCTCCCCATATCCCAGAGAAATGGCAATTGTGAAAATTGTTAAGAAAATAAATAGAAGGAGAGTTTCCAGATCCAACTGCTGGTGGAAGTAATTTAGCCTCAGCATTGCCATAGATGGTTTCATAGCATGACATTCTCTCCCTGCTCTCGTTCACGTTAGAAAGCGTCTCATTTTTCATCACTGCCATTTATTTTCAGATCTGAACCTTTACTTTAATGATCACTTGAGTGCACAAAACTAGAATAGAGAATATTGTCCTTTTTCCACAACAGGTGAACTCCTCCAGGGAAAAATCAATTATTTTCTCATTGACCCCCATTGGTAGGTGTTAGTGCAGTGACCCAGATCGTGGCACCCTTTTGCTCTGCTCTGGGGAATTAGTCCAACTCTGTTCCCTCAGAAATTGCTCTTGAGGTGACAGGCAGTTTCTTCTTGATCCTCTGGGCTTGCTGGAAGCTGGTAGAACAATCCAGTGGTCTCATTTCCATGAAGGCTCTCTGGGAAGACCCTCTCCACGTTATGAGAGAAAGCCTGAATCAAAGAGGGGTACCTGCATATTTGATGTTCTGACAAATTCACTCTAACCCTAAGGGCTGCAAAAACAGTTTTTTTTCCTTTGAATTAATTAATTTTTTGGTTGAAGTACAGTTGATTTACAATATTGTGTTGGTTTCAGGTATACAGCATAGCGATTCAGTTATACATATATATATATTCTTTTTCAGATCCTTTTCCCGTATATGTTATTACAAAAAATTGAGTATAGTTCCCTGTGCTATACCGTAGGTCTTTGTCGATTATCTATTTTATATTGGGCGGGCCAAAAAGTTCATTTGGGTTTTTTCCGTAAGATATTATGGAAAAACCTGAACAAACTTTTTGGCCAACCCAATATACAGTACTGTGTATATGTTAATCCCAACTTCCGAATTTATCCCTCCTCCCACCTGCAAAAACAGTTTTTGTAAAGAGCACTTTGGTATTAACAAAAATGCTGAATGAATTTTGTCTTCCACCTTCCCTTCACAGCTAGCCTTCTTCTTGCTTCTGTAACTTTGTAATAAGGCATGAATGATACACAAAAACCTGACCATGTTTAATGTACATAATTGGATGAGTTTGGACATATGTATACATCCATGATACTGTCACCACAATCAAGGTAATAAACATATCCATCACCTTCAAATGCTTCCTTATGTCTCTTTCTTTGTGTACGTGTGCTAAGAACACTCAACATGAGATCTACAATATGAACAAAATGTTATTACCTTTTTAAATAAATTTACTTATTCATTTATTTTTGGCCGCACTCGGTCTTTGTTTCTGTGCGTGGGCTTTCTTTAGTTGTGGCGAGCGGAGGCTACTCTTTGTTGCGGTGCACAGGCTTCTCATGGTGGTGGCTTCTCTTGTTGTGGAGCACAGGCTCTAGGCGCGAGGGCTTCAGTAGCTGTGGCACGCAGCCTCAGTAGTTGTGGCTCGCGGGCTCAGTAGTTGTGGCACATGGGATTAGCTGCTCTGCGGCATGTGGGATCTTCCTGGACCAGGGCTCAAACCTGTGTCCCCTGCACTGGCAGGTGGATTCTTAGCCACTGTGCCACCAGGGAAGTCCCTGAACAAATTTTAAGTGCACAGTACCTTATTGTTAACTGCAGGCACCGTGTTGTAGAGCAGGTCTCCAGAGCTGACTCATCTTGTATAGCTGTGACTTTATACCCATTGAACAGAAATTCCCCATTTTCTACCCACACCCACAGCTAAGTTTCTTGAAAGAGCATAATTTTCTTCTTCTTTATCTCTTACTCAGTCTTCTACACCTAACAATTTAAGTTCCACCCCACCACTCTACTACAGCTGCTCTTTTCTGTGGTCATTATTAAACTTCTCATTCTTCTTCTTCTTCTTCTTATCATTATTATTCCGGTACGCGGGCCTCTCACTGCTGCGGCCTCTCCCGTTGCGGAGCACAGGCTCCGGACGCGCAGGCTCAGCGGCCATGGCTCACAGGCCCAGCTGCTCCGCGGCATGTGGGATCCTCCCGGACCGGGGCACGAACCTGCGTCCCCTGCATCGGCAGGCGGACTCTCAACCACTGCGCCACCAGGGAAGCCCCTAAACTTCTCATTATTAAGTCAAATAAATATGCCTTGGCTCTCCCAAAGTATTTGCCATAAACACTATTGAGAACTCCTCCCTCCCTCTTGAAATTCTCTTCTCTTTCACGGGTGTCTGTAACCATATCTTCTTTTGAATTTTCTCCTACCTCTGACTGCTCCTTCAACAGGGATCCTGATTTCAGGATCAGGATGTACTGACTCTATCCCCCTGTCCTTTCTAATCTGCCCCATCCTCTCCACCTCCACTAACTTTGCCTACCTAGGTTGGGGCCCTAACACTTCTCGCCTGGATGACATTACCCTATTTGTCTGTCTCCTTTTCCCAGGCACTTAGACCACTGTAGGTGTTCAACAACTCTTTGTTGCTGGGATGAATACATGGTGACAATTCCTGTCCCCACCTCTGCCACTCAGTGACTCACCATACTTGCTCCAGGCACCTTTCTAAAACACACAGGTAGTCATGCTGCATCTCTCCCTAGGCCAAATCCTTCCACTGCCTCCAGGATCAATTTTGATCCTCTTAGCATGGCACAAAAAGCACTTCTTGCCCTTTTCGTGCCTCATCTCCTACCATCCCCCAATGCACACTCAGTGCAGCCCTGTGAGATAACCCACAGCACCAGTACTCTTTAAGAACCTCTCCCCACCCCCTGTCTCTTTTTACTAAAGTACAATTAACATACAATAAGCATACAGTGAAGTGCATGTATCGATCGATTCTGGCAAGCGTATACATCCATGTAACCACCACCCTCATCAATATACAAAACATTCCCGTCATCTCAGGAAGGTCCCTATGTCCTCAACAGTTAATCACCTCAAATAAATCACTGTCCTGATATCTGTCACCATATATTGGTTTTGCCTCTGTGTCTGGCTTCTTTAGTTCAGCATAATGTCTGTGAGATTCGTCGATGTTGCCATGTATACTAGAAATTCATTCTTTTTCACTGACGAGTAGTATTCCACTGTTTAAATATATCACAATTCCTTTATGTATTGGTGGACATTTGAGTCGTTCTCAGTGTCGGATTATTACGAACTCCAAACATTTTAATGCCATTTTTTGTGGACATAGATTTTTTTCTTTTTTTGCATGAATACCTAGGAGAGGAATTCCTATGGTTAAGTTAAGAAAAACTGCCTAAATGTTTCCAACCACACATCTCCATACTTGGCAACACTTGGTGTTGTAATTTTTTTTTATTTTAGTCATCCTAGCGTATGTTAAGTGGTGTTTCACTGTGGCTCCGAGTCTCACATTCTTCCTGACTACTGATGTTGAGCACCTTTTCAATGTGATTATTGGCATTTGTGTATCTTCTTTTGTAAAATATTCCATTTATTTGAACCATTCAAAAAATTGAGTTGTCTTTTTATTATTTCTTTGAAAGAGTTACTCAGAATATAAGTTCTTTGCCAGATATGTAACTTTTCGAGTCTTTGGCTTACCTTTTTGTTTTCTCAATGATGTCTCTGAAGCGCAGAAAATCATCATTTATCATCTTTCTTTTCCTTATGCCCTTTAACTTTATCTTTAATAAATAAATGAAGGTAAAGGATTCCAGTTTACCTGGGAGAAGCTTCCTCCTTATCTTTGAGAGTCAGTTGACATAACGGGACATGTAATCACTGATGTTCTTCTTTGTTTTCCCCCATAAGCTTAGGAGCAACTTGAGAGCAGGGGTTGTACTTTATGGAGTGCTTTATATATAGTAGTAGAATGTCTAGCAAGTAGTGGAAGCTCAAGAACTATTTGTTACCCAAATATGTTGAAAATTGGAAGAGTCAATTCAGTTTCATCAATTAACTACTCTACGCATCATCTTCTCTTCCTAAAAACAAGGAAAACTCCCCACTTACCTCAAAAGCATGCACAAGCAATGAAAGCTTTCTGAGGTTGTGAATGGAGCTTTTTTGGTCCCTTACGTGTACATCAGTAAGCAGCCTGTGAATATATACTTTTCATAGATTTTATATTATTGTTATTATTAATATTATTTCATGAATCCTGATTTTCACTTGAAAAGCTGTATATGTAATTCTTTATTTTTTAGTATAACTCTTAATACAGCAGATGTTCCTCATCAAATGCTGGGACATCTTGAACCAAAGAAAACCATGACTAGTCAGAATAGAGACACGAGGGTTTGCCAGTTGACTTGATCATGTCAGAGTGATCAGCTTTCTATCCTAGTGAGGTTCACTAATGTCCAAAACCCTGAGGATTACATCAAAATGACAATGTTATCATTCAATCTGTCCAAGAAATTAGACCTTGATGAATTCCATTGAGAACTCCAACTTGATAATGAGCTAAGAAGTCATAACACTATTCTGACAGGAAGGTACAGTTAAAGAAATTTGAAAAGCACCAGGAATACATGAAAATGATGGGCTAATGGAGGGAGCAAAGTGCAATCTTCTCCTCCTGGCAGGAAGCCACAGAATGGAGAAGCCCCTGCTCAGTGAACAATGAGACACAATCAAACGGCATTCAGTGCATGATGAATTAAGCATCTGAGAGCAGAGTGACTTTTTCCATAGCAACAAAGCCTCAGAAAGCCCAGAATGCTATTGGCCAGAGTCTTGTATTGTTCTTCCGGGGCTACATCAATCCTCACCCTGGATGATTAAAAGTGCCAGAAGCAAGTGTGATATTCGGATATTCAAGTTAAATGATAAATGTGCACAGAATGAATAGAAAATATAGTTACATGTGTAAATAGCCAGAATGTTCAATTTCCAAATATGAAAAGTATATAATTTAGAAACTCATTGAAATGGAAGTTTGAAGGATTTGCTGCTTACTCAGCAGCGCCTAATAAAAGAATGTATCCGTTATCCAATCTTTGCTTTTGAAAGAGTTGGTTCTGTTAGGGGGTTGTGAAAGGGTCCAGATCTTTCTCGCTAGTCAAGGCTTTATGCTGGTAACAGGAGTGTGAAAGAATCTTTCTCAATGGCCAAGATCCCTGAAAGAACAGAGGTATGAAACTGTCCCTGGCACAGAAGCACCGAAGCAATGCAGCGCCTTGTAGAAAGTGGAGAAGCAGCACGTCACTGTCAGCTTGTGACCGCTCTGTCGTCATCCATGGAGACTGAACCATGACCTGGTTTTCGTTGCCTTCAACCACTTCTCAATGTTGTCCATATTCTCAAACTTCATCCAAAAGACACTTGAAATTCTTCTCTCGTAAGGATTTGATCATGATTGAAGTGCAATGAACAGGCAGTTAGAATTCTGGTTGCAAAGAATTTAAGTTGAAAGCAGGAATTATGTCTTACCTGTAACACCTTGTGTGCCGAGAGTAACTCCTGGTTGGATGACTAGTGGGTGAGTGAATAGGAGGCCTAACAATGAAATGGAAAATTTACAGGACAGTTGGAGCTGAAAGGCTACATTTAGGAATTAAAGAAGCGAACCCCATAACTGAATTAACACTCTATGACACATGGAGCTACTGATCAAAGAGAGAATTTATTCACAGAGCTTTTCACATACAAACAAAATAGCACGTTTTCATTTTTTACAAAATGAATATTGGAATAAATGTGGTACAGCACAGTACAATAATGGATGAAAGAAAACAAGATCTAGTGACTGGAAAATGTCTCTCATTACTCTCACATCTTCAACTGAATTCTCTCCTACAGCGGACAGAAAGTTGCCCCTTTACTTCGTAAGAATACCATAGCAGAAACTACTCAGAGAAATATTGCATATTTTTGGAATAATATTGAAATACAAAGGCTTAATGCTAAAGATCTGCATAAACACTGAAAACACGTTGAGGGCATAAAGAGTTTATGCAGAGTATACAAAATACTGATAAGAGTGGCTTATTGGTCCATTTATTAGGTTTAATGTATACTTTATAAAGTGATAATATGGTATTTTAAATGTGTATTAAAAAGAAAACAGAGGAGTAACGCACTGCTAACCCTCTCATACAGACTGTGCAACAATTTAAATGTCTGTGTGTGGGCATGTGTGTGGATGCGTACATCTGTATGTGCTCGTGTGCTTTCAGAAATGCCGTGACTTACTGGGAACGTCTGTGCGTTACCCTGCTTCCCAACCTAATACTGTTTCTCCTAGCCCTTTCGATTCTCTGAGTCATCATCCTTAAAAAAAAAAAATCCTTGTTTGCTGCATATATAGATTTGTTTTGTGTATGTGTGTGTTCTACATCAACAATACTCTGTGGGATAGAAACACCCAACACCCTGCAATATTTTTAGCCTTTGGTCCATTTTTCTCTATCATTCCATGCTCTACATTTCTTTCACAAACCTTGCACAACCCTTCCCCATGGTATAATGTTTTTAATTCCACTGGGTTTCATTTCGTTAGTGTTGCATGGTTTAGAACCACTATTCCACCTTTTGAGAATAGCTGGATGCTTCAGTCCCTCCCAGCCCCTTCAGCCCGTCTTCGCCTCTGTTTGCTCTTGGTGGCTCCATCTCAGTATGGGTACTGTTTCTGTTTCTTGCCTGAGAAGCAAGCCAGCCACGTGCATAGCAGCATAGCGGTGGCAGCACCTGCTCCCGTGCAGTAGTAGGCCCAACCGATTTCACACTTACCTAGGGACACAAGAGAAGGAGAGAAAGCAGGCACAGATCAGGATGATTTTACAGGAGGTTCTGTCATTTCTCCCAGGGTGTGTGTTCCTGGTGTACCACGGTGAAACGGAAATACTCGTTAGAAATGTGACACTCACTCAGATGGAATGATAACAAGGGATGAAACTTATCCCATGATGGAAGAAAGCCGGAATAGTTGTGGGCATTTCAGAAGGACCTCAAGGCCCATGTCTCCTGCTAGCTAGTGACAGAAACCTTTTCTCCCCAACTGCGATGCTCACTCCCGTGGCTGAAGAAAAGGAGGAATAACAGCAATCAGGATAGGAGAGATGAAGGTATTAGTTCCGATTTAAATCACCCAAACTCATACGCATAATGAGGTACCTTAGAAAAAAATTCAAAATACAGGTAAGTCCTAAATATAGATACAGTTTCTGCAAAAGGGCCACTCTAAGGAGGAGATCCCTTTGAAGAATAATGCTAAAGTGAAAGAATCTACCAAAAAACTCCTGGAACTACTAAGTGACAACAGAGATGTTGCAGGATACAAGGGTAATATATAAAAGTCAACTGCTTCCTATATACCAGTAATGAACAAGTGGAATTTTTAATTAAAAACACAATACTATTTACATTAGCATCCCACAAAATGAAATAAGTAAAAATCTAACAAAATAGTACAAGGTCTTTATGAGGAAAACTATAAAACTGATGAATGAGATCAAAGAACTAAATAAATGAAGAGATATTCCATGTTCATGGATAGGAAGGCTCAATATTGTCAAGACGTCAGTTCCTCCCAATTTGAGCTACAGATTCAATGTAATTCTAATCAAGATTCCAGAAAGTTGTTTTGTGGGTATCAGCAAACTTATTCTAAAGTTTATATGGAGAAACAAAAGACCCAGAATAACCAACACAATATTGAAGGAGAAGAACAAAGTTAGAGGACTGACACTACCTGAATTCAGGACTTACTATAAATCTCCAGTAGTCAAGATGGTGTGATATTGGTGAAAAAATAGACAAATAGACTAATGCAACAGAATAGAGAGCCCAGAAGCAGACCCACATAAATATAGTTAACTGATCTTTAACAAAGGAACAAAGGCAGTACAATGAAGCAAAGACAGTATTTTCAATAAATGGTGCTGGAACAATTGGACATCCACATGCAAACAAAGGAAATTGGACACAGACCTTACACCCTTCACGAAAATCAACTTAAAATGGAGCACAGGCTGAAATGTAAAATGTAAAACTATGAAAATCCTAGAAGATAACATAAGAGAAAATCTAGATGCCCTTGGGTATGGTAATGACTCTAGATATAACACAATCCATGAAAGAACTAACTGATAAGCTGAACTTTATTAAAATTAAAAAAAACTTCTGCTCTGTGACAATGTCAAGAGAATGAAAAAAAAAACTGCAGACTGAGAGAAAAATGTGCAAAAGACACATCTGATAAAGGACTGTTATCCAAAATATACAAACACTTAAAACTCAACAATAAGAAAACAGACCTGATTAAAAAATGGGCCAAACACCTCAGACCACAGACACCTTACCAAAGAAGATATACAGATGGCAGATAAGCATATGAAAAGACACTCCACATCATGTCATCAGGGAAATGCAAATTAAAATGACAGTGATATGCCACTACATACCTATTAGAATGGCCAAAATCTGGAACACGGACACCACCAAATGTTGGCGAGGATGTGGAGCAACAGGAACTCTCATACATTGGTGGTAAGAATGTGCAATGTTACAACCATTTTAGAAGACAGTATGGTGGTTTCTTAGAAAACTAAACATACTCTTACCATACAATCCAGCAGCTGCATTCCTTGGTGTTTACCTAAAGGAGCTGAAAACCTGTGTCCACACAAACGTCTGCACCTGGATATTTATAGCAGCTTTATCCATAACTGCCAAAACTTTGACGCAATGGAGGTGCCTTTCGAGTCAGGACTCAAATCTGGGTACCAGGTTCTAAGAATAAGAACTCACTGACCCAAAACATCCTACTTGAATTAGTGGGATAGGTTTCCGCATTCATTAATCCTTTTTTTAAAACAACATTCAAGTTATTCTTTTTGCATGTACAGTAAGGAAGTCCTCTATATCTCTCATGCAACATTGTCTTTTCTGCCCTAATTGAATCCCCTTTTTAGTCAGTCTTAAGAAAACCAGAAATCAGACAATGCTCCAACAACCACCATTTTCTCCCTTTTCTTTTGTTTTTCTTTATCCATTACATTAGCTAAAACACATACAACCAGATGCTTGGATTTCACAGTCATTGAACATACAAACCATAGTTTGAAAACCATATCTTTTTTTTACATGTCAGTCATTTTTTACCTTGTTCATTAATAACTTCTCTATTGAAAACTACAAAGACTGTTAGGTGTAGCATGTAATTTGACTTCCTATCTTCACTGAAGTCTACTGAGGCGGTAGTTAGCATGTGCCCCATTTACAGATAAGAAGGTGAGGTGAGGCAAAGCTTGAGTCATTGGCTTGTAGTCACCATAAGTCAATCGCCACAAAATTAGACCAAGAGCCTCCACATCTTAAAAGTACTCTAGGGCACTACCTATGTGCCAGACAATAGGATACGTTTAGCCTGCAACTTTGGTTTCTCCCTCTCCGTATCCAATAATAAATAATAAAAATTAAGAAACAGAAAACACAGATTGATTACTATTTGCTCTGAATTGTAGAAGAGCTTTCGTGGAGCAAATATTAATACATTTAATCCTCATAAGAACACGATGTGGTAGGTACCTGAGTATCATCCCCACCATTCGCATGGGGACACTAAGGCCAAGGAAAGTTCAGTAACCTGCCCAAGGACTCACCTGTATAGTAAGTGACGAGTCCTTTGCGTCTCTCTCCACAATTTATTCTGGTGTGCCTCCACTCCTCAAGTGCCTATAGCAACCCCCGGCAGTCTTACCTGCTGCCATTGCTTTCCTGTCTCCCTGCTTTTATTTATAGTATCATCAACAGCAAAGAGGGCAGCTATCTTTTCAAAAATCAATCATGTTAAGTCGCTCCCTTACTTAAAATCCTTTAATGGTTTCTCAAACATGCAATCTCCTTCCAAAGGCCTGTGAGCCCCTGAATGAGCTGGCATCTGCCTACTTCTCAGACCTCATGACCACCTTCCCTCTTGTCTTCTTTCTGGCCATACTGGCTGTCTTCTCTGGACCACATCAGGCTTGTATTGGCTCCAGTACTCCTCACTCATTATTCCTTCCACCCCAAAAATTCTACTTCCAGATCATTAGAGAGCTGGAGCTTTCTCAGATGGGATCTACCTGTCCCCCCCCCAACTTGTCTCATCAAAGTCACTCTATTCCTTCACCTCACTTTATTGCCTTTGTAGCACTTGCCATGGTTTGTAAATATTGTGTGTGCGTGTGTTTAACTTCAGTCTATCCCACTAGAATGAAAGTTTCAATTTGGGGAGACCTTTGTATAGTTTGTTCCCTACTGTACCCCTACAACAGTGCCTGGCTCACAGTAGGCACTCAGTAAATAAATGCTGAATGAAAGACAAGGTAAAAGAAAGAGAGAAAGAAAGGAAACAAAGTAGGCAGACAGTTAGTCTTTCAAAAATAAAGTATGGGATTTTAAGAGTAACTCCAGTCTCATTTGACACAGAACTTCTGGAGAGAAGTGCCCAAACCAACTGTGCATTTATAGCTTTGTACAGAGTGTGTTCAATTTAAAAGGACAATAGATCCTGAAAGAGCACATCTCCACCGCAGGCTGGGTCTCACTGGCACAACGACCTCCATTAATACTGACAGATAGAATCAGTCTTTTCAAGGGTAACAGAGTCTCCTTCATGGACCAGATTTTCTGATAACCATAGGCTACTGTGGCTGTGAGTCTTGGGAATAATCTCCATTTTGAATTATTCTTTAGCTGGACTAAACAAATCTAGGAGGGAGAATTAATAGGTAACTGAGAGATGGCAGGTGGTTTAGAACCAAAAAGTCAGCAAAATCTGTGGTCAGTCCATTCAGTATAAGGCTCATAACACAGAACACAGTCAGTTGTTCATTAATAATAAGGTGTTGATCTTCCATGACCTAACATGAAAAGTGGAGTACAGAATTCTTTACTAATTATCGGACACTCACTCAAGAAAAAGTAGTTGGTGAGGCTATTTAGTAATAGTGTATGTGGGCTTCCCTGGTGGCGCAGTGGTTGAGAATCTGACTGCCAATGCAGGGGACACGGGTTCGAGCCCTGGTCTGGGAAGATCCCACATGCCGCGGAGCAACTAGGCCCGTGAGCCACAACTACTGAGCCGGCGCGTGCTCTGCAACAAGAGAGGCCGCGATAGTGAGAGGCCCGCGCACCGCGATGAAGAGTGGCCCCCGCTCGCCGCAACTAGAGAAAGCCCACGCACAGAAATGAAGACCCAACATAGCAAAAATAAATAAATTAATTAATAAACTCCTACCCCCAACATCTTCTTTAAAAATAATAATTATAATAATAGTGTATGTAACAGTAGTCACGTGTGTTAAATAAAGATTAAAAAAAAAAGCTACTAAAGCATTGACTATCAGAGAACCCAGGAAAGACAGCATAACTTTTTCACTCCTCTAGAAAAGTCAATAAAATAGCGTAAGCTTGAACCTTAGGGGCTCTGAACTGGCAGGGTTGCTGTAGCAGCTGGTGCAGATGCTCCACCCAATTCCTTTGCTGGTTCTGGGCTCTCATCCATCAGCTACTGACTGTACTTTGCTCCTAACAGCTTATACTTGCAACCCTCTTCAGAGGACCCATGAGCTGGGGGGCCACTTTGTTCCAACTCTCAGAAAGTTGAAGTACCCCTGGTGGGACTGGTAGCCACTGACGGGCTGGTGCAGGAGTCTGAAAGCCCTCCTTCTTGCCTCCAGGTGGGACAAACTCTGCTGTGGCATGAATGTTCCAGAGCTCGTAAGAGTCCAGACTGAGGCTGGGACCTCACCTGGAATTGCACCCTCGCTTCGTGTCTACGCTTTCACTATCTTGCTTTCCCACTTCCTCCTGGTTTCTCCTCAGCTCATTTCCTTGATCCCTTGGACAGGAATCCTCATCTCAGGGTCTCAGCTCTGGGGAACCCAATTTCAGAGAAGAGCAAATGAACACAGTCTTTCTTGTTTTTCTTTAACGTGATAAGGGTTTGTGAAGTTTCTTCAGTTGTTAGAGGCTTAACCCATCCACCTACCCACCCAAGCCCTGCCATCCCCTGAAACACCCAGAGCCAGGATAGAGCCTTCGGCACATCCTTGCTATGCTATCATCTTCCTGGGGCCAATCCAACTCCTTGCCTTGATAAGTGTGTATGTGCCATTTCTAATAACTGTTACGTTTCTGGAGCCTTTCTTGTTTGTGTCATAAAACATGTAGTCAACTCAGCAGATCAACCGTCCATCATACGAAAATGGAAAGGTAGGACACCAAATGAAGGTACTCAAAAAGTGTACTGTCATAGAAAATGTTTGAGGATGTTACACAATCTTGCTGCTAATTACACACACGTGCTAGTTTATGTGTGTGATTTATACATTTTGTGGTTTAAATTTAGCAACTGGCTAAGATCCAAAATGAGCAGCTAATGATCAGTGTGATTTAAAAGAAAATTATTCCTCTGTTTCAGATATGAAGACGTTGGTTTGCTAAGTAATTGATAAAATAAATCATTATTAAATCAATAAAGATTTATTCTGGTATTTTGGATTGTATAGAAATATGGCCAGCTCATCAATCTAACTTCAAAAGAATATACAAAAGCATATACCACACACACACATATCTTCAGAGAAACAAAAAATGGTCAAGGTCAGTGTAGTAAGATCAAGATGTGTCAATAAAATTTAGGCCAATCTAAAGAAACACTAAGTCATCCATCCCCTGATTCTTGAGTCCCTTCTTCCCACCCTCTCTCCCTCCCTCAATTCTTTCATAAATTCAACAAATTAAAAAAAATTTTTTACTGGAATATAGTTGATTTACAATGTTGTGTTAGTTTCAGGCGTACAGCAAAGTGAATCAGTTAATATCCACTCTCTCTTTTTTTTTTTTAGGATTCTTTTCCCATGTAGGCCATTACAGAGTACTGAGTTCCCTGTGCTATACAGCAGATTGTTATTAGTTATCTATTTTATATGTAGTAGTGTGTCTATGTCAGTCCCAATCTCCCACAACAAATATTTTTTAACCGCCCACTCCAACTAGGAATCACTGGATGCGAGGGATCTACTTTGGAAAAAGATAAATACAGCCCCTGTTATCAAGAAGCCATCGTCTAGTCAAGGGTGTATTAAACAGTAATTACTTAGATATTCATATAATGATAATTGTGATATGTGCTTTGAAGAAAAAACATGCAGGATGCTAAGACAGCAAATCACAAGGACTTTTGTACAGTGAGGTCCGTGAAGGAGAGCCTTAAACTAGAAGTGAAATTTAAGCTGAGACCTGGCAGATGAGCAGGGGCTAGCCAAGCCTGAATGTGGGAGGCCAGGGAAGAGTGTCTTTGCACCAGGGGGATGGGAAATGTAATGGAGAAACGTAAGCAGATTTGGGTCTCGTTAAAGTATCATTCAAATAAGAGATGGATGCCACTGTGCGTGTAAGCAAGAGATGGGGTTGGGTGTGACCACCTCCAGAGTTTGAGAGCTGGAAGCCTGGAGACTTCCTCTTCAAATGTTCATCTACGCGGGTGTAGAGACATGTGAGATAGTCAACAACCATTGGTAAGTCTTGATCACCTACTCTTTGTGTTGCAATATTACAGGAGACCAATGAGGGGACAAGACAGATAGCATCTTTGGTTTTACAAAGCTTATGTTCTAGTAAGACTGATTCTTGAGTATCACTCACATCAGTTGCATTATTTTGAAGCCATACCTTGTATATTTTACACACGTCTGTTAGAAATTCAGTTAACGAAATTAACTAGATATAAAAGGGAGTTTTTTTCATGAAACTATAAATGTAAATGTACCTCGAATTTCTTCAAAGGAGAAGAAAGATTCTTCTTCCTGAGCACGGTTCCTTCCACTGTTAAAACCCACACGCTCAATAAGAAGAAATTAGCAGTGTTTTACAGTAATAGGAGAAAAAGTCTTTCTGAGTACATTAGGCTATTAGGAAAGAGCAGATGTTTAAGTTAATATGTTTTAAACCTTACTGTAGTCCACGAGTAGTAACGGAACCAAAGGAAACCAGGGAATACAGGACCATTCTTCCCTGGCCTCTCACTTCCCCTGTCGTGGCAAAACATTCTTGTTATTTTAATGCAAATCGAAAGCTTTTTGCTAGAGGACAAGTTTTGTCTGGGATCCTTTCAGGAAATTAGAGAAGCAAATCTGTTAAACTTTCTCTTTTGCTCTCTGTAATGCTCCATCAAACAGGACTCCAAGCGCACTGGGTTGGCAAACTGCTGCTTTCAACGACGGGGAATGCCACCCTTGACAGATAAAATAGAGGTTAATCAATGGGAAAAGGTTCTGTGGCTGCATTCCAGGGCAGCCCCGGGAAGAAGATGGCTGGGAGAGGTGTGGCTGATTCTTTAGGGTGCCTCAAATTAGTTTTTAAGCGCATCTCCTGTTAGTAACAGAGACAGAAGAAAAGGTACAAAGAACCCAGCTTTACTACAAATAACAATGAAATTCCAGTGATCAGTTCTATTGGATTACTCTTTCACAGCCTACCATGTGACTGCCTGTCTCATTCCTGTATCCCAAAGCTCAGTACAATGATGCCTGGACCACAGCAGACAATTGATACGTATTTGTGGTGTGAATGGCTATCAGACACTATACCTGTGCTGAGAACAGAGATCTGAAATTAATAATTATATAATAGCGGTCATGGACAGCCTGTGAGCCAGGTGCTAACCAGTTTAGAAGTGGCATCTCATTTAACCATTTTTGCCTATGATACTGTCAAGAAATTAGAGAAGCAAATCTGTTTATACTTTCTCAATATCATTCCCATTTTGAAGATGAAGACACTGAGTTAACATGCAAGATAAGTCACTGGCCCAGTATCTCAAATAAATGATGAAGCTTGAACTTGAGTCAGTTCCAAAACTTTTTTGTGTGCTCAGATATGTTTTAGGAAGATCTGTATCACATTGTCCCCATTTGTCTCTGCTAGAACTTACATGCCACAAAGAAATAAGATATATTTTGAGTGAAGTAAGTTAGAAAGAGAAAAACAAATATCGTATATTAATGCATATATGTGGAACCTAGAAAAATGGTACAGATGAACCGGTCTGCAGGGCAGAAATAGAGACACAGATGTAGAGAACAAACGTATGGACACCAAGGGGGGAAACTGATTGGGGGGGGCTGGTGGTGGGATGAATTGGGAGATTGGGATTCACATATATACATATATATACACTATATGTATAAAACAGATAACTAATAAAACCTGCTGTATAAAAAGTAAATAAAATTAAATTAAAAAATTTAAAAAAAGATATATTTTGCATCTTTGAATTTACCAGTCTCCTTAGAAGACTCCATGCACCCGTGTGTACCTTGCACAATTCTAGTTATTAAAGGCCTGCATCTTGCAGACTTGGCTCTCCCAATTTCAGGGCCAATGAAACCAAACTGGCACTCTCTTGGCAATCCCATCCCCCTAGAGGATGTGAGGCAGTGGGGTCCAATAAGCTTGCTTGATCAAATTCAGATAATTGATTTTTCCTGGGTGATAACTGGCTATGGGCACGCTGTCAAACTGGATGTTTCTGACCTGCCCCCGTCGGAGCGGAGCTGAGAAAGGGCTCCAGGCCCTGGGCACCCTCCAGCTCCCCTCTGCCTGTAAACCCCTGGCCATCGCGCCATCCTCATACCCAGAGACTTTGCCACAGGGCCTCCTGCTGTCCCAGTGCTCATTTAAGCACAAAACAGGGTCCCACAGGTAGTCCTGCCCCCGACTGATGCTGTCCAACGCAAACCTCCCTGTGTCTTCGACCTTCCCCATGCTCTGCATTTGAACCTGAGCCCTGCCCGTTCCCGGTTCACTTCTTTCCTCACTGAGTCCAGATATAAGCTGACTGCCTTCACTTATCAGGCAGAATATCTTTCATCTGCGATATTTAAAGTTTTTCAGCATGTAAAGATATCAATGCAAAGTTTGTGTAGAGAAGAAGCAGGCATGTCAGATTTCATCCCTTTTGCTGTACAAATCAGGAAGACAGGAAGGTGGAGGGATCTGTAGAGAAAAAAACTTTTGTATTCTTTTGCAGTACGCGGGCCTCTCACTGCCGTGGCCTCCCCTGTTGCGGAGCACAGGCTCCGGACGTGCAGGCTCAGCGGCCATGGCTCACGGGCCCAGCCGCTCTGCGGCATGTGGGATCCTCCCGGACCAGGGCACGAACCCGTGTCCCCCGCATCGGCAGGCGGACTCTCAACCACTGCGCCACCAGGGAAGCCCAACTTTTGTATTCTTAAATACCATGGGTGGAAGTCTCTCCTCTTGAGTAAATTCCTTCCTATCTCTTCATATGCAGACCATCTTGTCTGCCCTGTGCTTGTTAAAAGCAAGAACAAAAGAATCTGTAGTGGGACCAATTCCTTTTGTTCTTTTGGGAAGTTACTGAACAGAGGTGTTGCTAGTGAAAAACAACAACAACAGGATTTAAACATTTGACCTAAAACACACAAAAGCTTTAATTCAAACTTTTAATGGAACGAGGAGTTAAAATGACACCTGTGTCTGAAAAGAGAAGAGTGGAATTCAAACTTGATCGCTGGGCAAAAATGTAGAAGTAAAAAGGCTGAGGGAAGATAGTTTGTGAGATGCGGCTCATTTTAATGCTCTTTGCTTGTTTCTGTCTGTTTAGGACGAGAAGCATAAACTCACATTGCTGACCAGGGTCGACCTGGACACAACTTCAGGGCACCATTTACACTGTACTCCCTGAGATGTACTCTAGGAGGTACTGTCCACAAGCAGATCTCAGTAATGGGATCTCAGCACCCCATGGGCGCTTCCCAAGAGTAGATAGTATGGAGGGACGTGCAATGGTAGAACCCTCCAAAGACTGAGCACTGAGTCTGCACAGAGCGCCCCAGGCAGCGGAGGCCACCTTCAGCCTCCTGTTTCCAGAGTGCAGCACAGTGGACAGACCCAGCATTTCTCCTCAAGAACTTCCACTCTTGACTCTCATGAGTGAGGCTGGCTATATCTTCTACCTCTCCTGCCCCTTCGTTCCCAGGTTTAGGGGACTGGACAGTTGGGTTTGAACTCTCCTGGGAGTTGAACAGTACCTTTTCCCCCCAAACACATAGTACATCTCAGTGTATAAGGGTCTAGCTTGGAGCACTGGACCCACTTCTACAAATAGACTCTTAAAAAGACTCTCCACCTTCTTTGTCTGCCCTACTTTCTCCCCGGAGGTATCCAGGAATGTAAAGAGTTAGCATATAACGCATATGTGTCCATTGGTAAGAGCTGGCACACTCAAGCTATGGCATTTGTAAGTACTCTCCGTAACCTGCACGTCCAAGGGAGCAGGGATTTACTCTCTGGAAAAGATAAGATATGTTTCTGCAAAGCACTCATAACAGCACTGCGTCTAAGGAGATATGTTACAGTCAATTTTGATAGGGCTGGCCAGACGAGGACGTGACGGGAAATGACTGCTGTGCAAGGACTGTACTCAAATATGAGTTCATGTTACATGGGTCTCAGGTTTCAGGGGGAAAAAACCTTCTAAATTACACATTCATTCTATTCTATTCAATGGCATAAATTTCTCTTCTGGATTCCCACAAAGATTTTGTTAGAGAGCCATAATTTTAATTTGCTTTGTTGTGTCTCTCTTGTCCCTATAGACATGTTTTTGGCTCCACCTTTAGGGTGAGGACCTGAGAAATAAAGAAAAAAAGAGTTCTCCCAGGTACTATTTACCGTCTCCCACGGAAACAGTGCTAGCCATCATCAACTTAGGGATTTACTAGAAAGTGCCTATCTGAGGTCCCACACTTACACAGCTGCTCTAATTCACGAAAAGAACAGCAGCTGGACTTGATATAAGGTTCAGTCGTTCTGACCCCAAACTACACATCAGGGGAGAAAAGACATTATGATTTATTATTATCACTTTTATTTTTATTATGAATACTTTCTGGAATCTTAAGTTCTAATATCGGAGTGTAGATCTGGACAGCAAGCTTTTTAAAAAAACTTTTTGAGCACCTGGAGATTTAAAATACTACTTTATGTTTGTTCTTTTCTGAAAATGGAAAACCATGAAGTAGAAATAAAGTTCAGAACAAACAATACCCGTTATGAGAAAAATAAATTCCATCTCTCTCATGTGTAATTTTATAATCACATTTATCAATCTGTAGATTAAAGTACTGTATCAACGTTAATTTCCTAATTTTGATCATTTTACTACTACATAAAGGAAAGTTATTTTAAGGAATTATTCACTTAAGTATCTAGGCATGGGGCGTCCTGTCTGAGGGAGAGGTAACGGAGCAAGACAGAGGGGGAGAAGGACAAAGCAAATATGATGACGATACTTAACACGAAGGGAATCTGGGTGCAGAGCATATGAGAAGTTTTTGTACTAGTTTTGCAACTTTTCTATAAATCTGAAATCATTTCAAAACCAAAATGAAATAAATATAAAGCTTTATATATGTAGACACAAATATGTATGTGCTCGCACACATATACCTATATATACATACACAGATGGTCCCTGACTTATGATGGTTTGACTTACAATATTTTGACTTTGTGACAGTATGAACACAATACACATTCAGTAGAAACCGTACTTTGAATTTTGAATTTGGTCTTTGCCGGGGGCTAGTGATGTGCAGTCTGATCCCCTTTCTTGATGCCGGGCAGTGAGCACAGCTGCCAACAGGCCAGGCGATCACGAGGGTGAACAACCGATATACTTACAACCACTCTGTTTTTCACTATCAGTACAGTATTCAATACATTGCGAGAGATATTCAACACTTTATTATAAAAAAGTGTTTTATGTTAGATGATGTTCCCCAACTGTAGGCTAATGTAAGGGTTCTGAGCACGTTAAAGTAGGCTAGGCTAAGCTCTGATGGTAGGAAGGTTAGGTGCAGTAAATCCATTTTCAACTCAGGGTATTTTCAACTTACGATGGGTTTATTGGGATGTAATCCCTTCATGGGTTGAGGATCTGCATATAATACCAGTGGGAGGGAAGTTCCCTGGCGGTCCAGTGGTTAGGACTCCGCACTTCACTGCTGTGGGCCCGGGGTTCAATCCCTGGTCGGGGAACTAAGATCCTGCAAGCTATGTTGCATGGCCAAAAATAAATAAATTAATTAAAATAAAACCAGTGGGAGAATTTTATACTTGTAAGTATAGAGAGCAAGAACTCAATACGTTGGTAAAATATGGCATGCAACATGAGAAATCTGCATAATGACAATTTTTGTTGTGTAATTAAAACATGACAGCCAATGAAACAAACAGCCTGTGGATTTAACCCACCTAAATAAGGAGGACATTTTAGCATGGATCATGAAACGCTGTGAAACGGCAACTGGGAGGAATATGTGCAGGACACCCAGGAAACTGAGCACGGGGCTCTGTCTTCTCCAGGATGTTCCCTGGGGGAGAACAGAGCAGCACGTGGGCACAGAGGACCGATTTTCCTCCACAAAATTCCTTGGGCCTGGGAAGATGTAGGGGTTATACACTCTTTCCTTCCTACCGAAGGAAAAGGGTTTTCCAATTTATATATAGAAGGTTCACACAAGCTAAGCATGTGCTCCAAAAGAGAAAGACCATAGGGATTTTTTTTTTTTTTTTTTTTTGCGGTACACGGGCCTCTCACTGCTGTGGCTTCTCCCACTGCGGAGCACAGGCTCCGGACGCGCGGGCTCAGCGGCCATGGCTCACGGGCCCAGCCGCTCCGCGGCATGTGGGATCCTCCCGGACCAGGGCACGAACCCACGTCCCCTGCATCGGCAGGCGGACTCTCAACCACTGCGCCACCAGCGAAGCCCCATAGGGATTTTTATGTGCGATCAAAGTTGTCCCCAGGCAGCTCCAGCCGTGGGTGCTTGAGGCAAGACAGGAAGGCGGGAGGAATGAGGACTGCAGTAAAGGGATTAAACCTGAACAGGACAGAGGCATTTTTACATTCAAGCCTCGTCAAGAGCCAGTGCATCAACCTCCATTTCTGTGTCCTTTTGACTTTATTCTTTCTTCACTCCTTCTGCCACCTAGCACATCATCACAGATTTTAGAGTCAAAGGGATACTGGAAAAGGACCATCTAGAGCAAGGGTTGGCAACCTTTTTCTCAAAAGGGCCAGAGAGTAAATATTTTAGGTCAAAAGCAGTCACAGACACAGAGTAAACACACGAGCATAAATGTGTTCCAATAAAACTTTATTTAAAAAACAGGCAGAACAGATTTGTCTCATAGTTCGTGGATTCTCGATCTAGGTCATCTGTATTTCACTGATGAGGACCCTGCGGCCCGGGAGACTAAAGTGACCTTCCCAGATCTTTTGAATGTGTTCTCTTCAGTAGGAGAGTCTTTCTCTTTGTTTCTAATGGAACATTTCCCAGGTCCCAATCTAAAGCGGGGTGCTGATGCTGGGTTATTCTTAACCAAAAATCTAGTCCTATTTGGGTAATAAGTTTCTGCACTACGCAATTACCTGCTTGCACATTTAAAGTTAATTTCACATAGCTAAAGCAATCATTACAAAGTTGTGAGGGGAAAAAAAGCAAAGCAACAACCTCTTTTAACAGCAAACCAGTACATTTAGACGTATGGACTTCATGTCCATTTAAGTAAATCACTAGTGTGAAAACAGCTCTAGATACAAATGAGCAGGGTTAGATGAATGGATGAACAAAACGTGGTCCGTCCACAGTGGACTGTTATTTAGCCTTAAAAAGGGGAGAATGCTACAAGACGGATGAACCTTGAAGACATTATGCTACGTGCAAGAAGCCAGACACAAAAGGACAGATATTGTATGATTCTACTTACATGAGGTACCTAGAAGGGGCAAATTCATAGAGACAGAAAGCAGCAGAGTGGTTACCAGGGGCTGGAGGTAGGAGATCATGGAGAGTTATTATTTAATGGGTACAGATGCTATTTGGGATGATGAAAAAGCTCTGGAAACAGTGCGGATGGTTGCACAACACTGTGAATGTACTTAATGCCATTGAATTGTATACTTTAAAATGATTAAAATGGTAAATGTTATGCTATATATATTTTATCACAATTTCACAGAAAAGGAGCAGTGTTATGTGGGATAGAGAACAGAGCCGAGATGGGTCCATCAGAGAAACTGGACGCTCTGAGAACTAGAACACCAGGTGACTTTTCTGGGCGTGGCTGCCTGGGAACCGATGCTTTTTCACTTCCACTCACACCTGGGCACCCAGGGGTCTCCCTTGCGTACCACACCAAACTTGCTTATTGCTTTCTTTCATGTCAGATCCATCCAGGGTCCTTCCTTCTAAACTCTACACTAAATCAGGCGCTGCATCGTCTTATCCTGAAACCCCTGTCAGAATCACATAACCACGAAAATGGTGGCAGAGGTGCCTTGCCTACACAGCACTCCCACAAAACAGAGGAACAGCAAGAGAAATAAAAATACCCCAGTGCCTTCAGAAAAGCGATTACATTTCAGTTGAAGTTCAGAAAAGTAGGGTGAGTGCAGCAGCATCTGAATTCTTATGATCACACCAATCAAATGGACCTCTGTTCCACAGCCCGGTGGATAGTTTTGTTACTATACATTTGCACGATTTACCCATAAAGACGGTTTACGTTTTGTCCAGTCTGGCCAGCTGAGTCTCTGCCGGCGCGCTGGTTTATTAGTTCTTGCCCCTTAGCACCGGATCCACCCTAAAAGTTTCACTAGAGACAATGCCGTTGTTCAGATGATAAGGCACACACATTGGCTCCATACACAGAATGTGTACCACTGGCCTTTGTGCTCATGCTGTGAACTGACACAGAATCCCAACTCCATGTGGAGGTGGCTGAGATAACCAGCGGTGCCTTATTCAGTGCCTGGCGATAAAGATTATCCTTTGGTTTCTTTCTATAGCTGCCATTTATAAAGGCTGAAACTACCTGAAATTCAGCTCCTTTGACTCATGGATGAGTGTGAAAGGACCCAGGCTGTCTCTAATTGCTGCTTCCCAGTGTGGCCTGTGCCTGCCGCCAATCTTCCAACAATCCCACGTGAAGAGGTGCCGGTTTCCAGCCGGATGGCATTTTATCTACCCTCCCGTTTGCACCTGTCACGCTTTCATCGGCCACCGAGCAGCCTCTGAATATAGTCTCTGTATCCAGTGAAATGGAAATGTGTGGCCGCAAGGGCTGCTTTGATCTTGGGTAGCTGCCCTCGGTCCAGAAGGTTCCCTTGATGATCGCTCCTTGCTTGTAAGGTAGCTCTTGGGAACGGACTTAATCCAGTTTGGTCAAGCACAACCTTGAGACTCTGGTAAATGACAACACCCACTGAAGAAGCAAGAGGGATGGTGAGGCGGAGCTACTCTCCAACAACCTCGTTTCCAAGTTATAATGAAAGCGAGTCTCAGACCACATCCTGCTCCACATACCGACACTTGTTAAACACTTATCAAACAGCAGGCACACGTCAGCTCAGCAACCTGTTCTGAGAGCTAGTTACATCCTAGCTGCCTCTCGTTTTAAGTGATTGGGCTACCATCTTGCATGAAAGACACACTGGAGGCAAATGAAGCAAGGTTCCGGGAAGAATTCTGTTCCTTCTGGCAACAAATAACCCCAAATCCTCTGAACCAAAGACTAGAAACGGAGTCCTTAGGGATGATCAAGCTCTGACTGCCATTCCTGAGGACAGAACGGGCACAGCTGGAGTGCTGTAGTAAAGCTGTTCTCATTGTTCAAAATACGAAAATCTGTATCACCGCACTGGCGCACACACAGCCACTGCGCCAAGCTCTCCACACGCCCCACTGGCCCCTCGCTCCTCTGGCCTAGGGAACCCTGGGGAATCCTATGTCCCAGGAGTCAAAGAGCTAGTGCCTGGCCGAGCAGGGTCCCTCGGGAGCTCCAGCGTTTGTTTTGGTTTGGATTATAGTCAGGGCCCATGACACACTGGTTGTTAAATATTTTAAATATCTTTCAGACTTACAATAATGGCTATATGCCTGGATGGCTGTTTAAATCCTTTCCTGTAAGTACAGGGAGTATCTCTAGCTCTTTAAGCCAATCCATATACTTGAATATCTTTTTTTTTTTTTTTTGCGGTACGCGGGCCTCTCACTGCTGTGGCCTCTCCCGTTGCGGAGCACAGGCTCCGGACGCGCAAGGCTCAGCGGCCATGGCTCACGGGCCCAGCCGCTCCGCGGCATGTAGGATCTTCCCAGACCGGGGCACGAACCCGTGTCCCCTGCATCGGCAGGCAGACTCTCAACCACTGCGCCACCAGGGAAGCCCAATCTTGAATATCTTTAGTTTCACCGATGACAGTCCATTTTTAACATGTATCATGCTAATAAGTAAAACACCAATTCCACCATTAAAATCCAATTCCACCATTAAAACACCAGTTTTAATAATGAAACACCAATTGCACTATTAAAATCCATTTCTGACCATGGCTATACTAATAGTGAGGCTTCTGGTGTTGGTCGAGATATGGGTAATAGTAGCCTTGAGTTTCCACTCTGGATCTGAACCTGAGCTGTGACTTCCTGTAACTCACACACACATCTCAGTCTGTCTATTCGAAGGTATTTTTAAATGAATGACAGGCATCGGAACAGTGGTCTTAAGAACTTCGAAGAATCTGAGATTTTATTCTACTTGTAAGCTAACCAGTTAGGCTGCCCCACTTTCACGGATGCTGGCAAAAGCTAGGAGGCTTCTGGATCGGAGATGGGGGACTGGATTATTACCCTCAGCACAGCAACCAGCACGAGCTTCACATCTGGTGAAGACTCCATCCCACAGGGGCTGATGCAGTAAACTCAGTAAGTTTGTGTCACCGTTAAGGAACCTAAGCTTAGGGATCCCCACTTTTTTTATAACAGGCTGCAAGCGAATCCACCCACACTGTGCCCCAGAGGGAGACGTTATTATAGGAAACAATAAATAACACCTGTCCTCCGCTCCAGCAGGAAGCACTGTCTTCCAAGGCTGCTCACTATACAAACATCTTTGAAGAGACAGTTCAGAACAACGTGCTCCCCAGGCATGGTGGAGGACTGCCCACTAAAGAACCTGGTTAGGATTCTAAGTGGAAGCATCTTCCATTCCTTAGGAAGGTTGAACGCTCATTTTCACAGGTACGATTTCAAATTAGAATTGGTGTATGGGAGTATTTATTTGCAATAATGCCTATTGCAAGTAGAGATGTTTCTCCCTATAACCTCCCTCTGACAAACACTTTGGTAGATAATGAAATCGAGTCAAAGGAACCCAATGGCTTTCCAGCTTCCTGGGGAGATTTGAGGATTGTTGGGAGACTAGGTCTAGAATTCAGGTTTCAAAGCTTTCCAGTGTCAGACTTCCAAATGCTGTTTACCACAGGCTCTGAGTCTTCACGTGCCAGGAATCCACTTGAATAATAAATAAAAACTATGAATACTCTTTCCAGAAAAAAGCACATATGTGCAAGTATATAAACTTTGCACAGTTTTCAGTGGGTCACAAATTCCCTGAAGCCTGTTGATGGATGGACTTTGGGTTTCTTGAACGGTCTGGAGACCTCAAGTTAAAACTCATCCCTAGAACAAGGGTTACTGTAACATTGAACTCAATTACCCATGTCATCAAAACACCCAGTTGCTAACCCAAGCAGCTTACGTACTAAGATATCCCGTAGCAGCTATCCAAAGCATGATCCCAAATCAAGAGGTTGAAAAAAAAACCCTGTCCAGAACATACAAAAATCAGTGCCTCAAAGATGCACAGTGCACAGAAACAGAGCTGAACTGTGTTTTTTTAAAGCATGCTTCTAGGATGATGTATGATGACTTGAGAAAGGACACAGATTAGAAGTGAAGGAACAGGAGAGAAAGGGGTAATTAATAACTGCAATGAATAATCGCTGACAGGGTGACATAAAACTGTTGCAAAACAACTACAAAAAAAGCAGAAAGAACTCAAAGTTTTTTCAGTCTTGGTTATTTAGTAAAAGGGCAAATCACTCAACAAATGTCCATGGCTCTTGGGGATGACTTCGTATGACAGCATAGCCGCTAATGATTTTTTTTTAAGTCTCGTTTATCTTTTATATATTCTGGCTAAAGCGACGGAAAAGTATACGACACATCCTCAAACTTTTCCAACATGATTAAAGCAGGAAGTGTGTTGGTGTTTAAGGCAGCAAGGAGGAACTGATATTTATTTGTACGTCTTCATGTGCAAAAGCATCTTCCACTACCCCCTTCAATCCTTTTAACAGGCAGGTGAAGCAGGTACTGTTATCTTCTTTTAGAGACTGAAGAACTGAAGTTCTGAGAGCTCAAATAACTTGCCCAGAATCAAACAGCTCTTGGGGAGTGAAACGGAGATTCAAATCCAGTCCATGTTTTTTCCTTTAAGAGGAAAATTCATTTATCTGGAATAACTCATTTGTACAGAATTTTCTGAAAAGATCTGATAAATGCATTTTACTCTACAAATTCTCTATATTAATTAGTTTTTGTCAACATTCTACCAGGTTAAAAATCAGGTGAAATGTCAGATCAGCCCTTTGATTACTTTGTTACATTTTTGGTTTTATTCTAAAACCACTTTTGATGGGTTATTAATCAATAATGCTTCCCAATGACCCTTTCCTCACAGGAGACCTGTTAAGAGTTCTATCTTCTATTTCTATTACAGAACAAAGGCAAAAACCCACAGGAAGGTCACTAACAGAGGAGTTAACACAGTAATGTGAATTCTCAATTCTGGGGCAGAAATATTTCTCCCAAGATTAAGAGCCACGATACAAAGATTTGAAAGAGCTCTCCTCTAACGTTCATACAGACACATCTCCCAGGAACATCAGTGAAACGTCTTTCCTCAGTGTTACTATTCGGAACGAATAGATAATTAGATAGGAGGATGGTCTAAGACAAATCTGTGTGAAATCTCTCAACTGTAATCTCCTTGAGGGCAGGGAGCTGGTGGTAGGAGATTTCCCAAAGGGGTTGTATTACATTATCAGAAGGAACTGTCAGCTTGGGATGTTGGGGGTGGGCAGTAGATTCTTCTTTTTAATTAATAGATTTATCCCTAAATCCTTAACTATCAGAACCACTTAATAAATCTACGTATTGATTCAAGATGATGTTCATGTAGCCAATTTGTCTTAATTGCTGCTTCTCATAGTCATTGTTAACATAATCGATTAAACAAAGTTCCTTCCTGAGAGAGGATCTAAAACATCAAAACCCGTTAGATTTAGTGTTAGTGCATTTCTACCCCCAGACGAATATTCAAACGAAACATACTAGGAAATAGTAAAGAGCACATAATACAAAAGAATAACGAGAATGAACCAGTTCAATCTCCTAAACTTCCTTCCGTAAACTGAGTCTAAAATGGCACACCACTCAGGTATATCATTTTTTGTTTTTAGAAAAGGATAACATTGAAAAAAAATGAAGAAGCACCTTTAAAAGACAGACTAACATATTCTTCCCAATAGTTTGGTGGCCATATCTTAATATATCCTAATATCTCAATATTAAGATATGGCCACCAAACTACTGGGAAGAATCATATTTCTCATCTCCTGCAGGTTTTCTAAGCACATTTCCTTTCTTCCACTAGCGCTGAATTCCACCGCTGCAAATCACTGCAAGCCACTTTAGGTTTTTAAAAGGCACGGATACAACAATGGGCAAGATTCTGCTCTAAAATAACCAGACCAAAAAAGACGTCAGGAAGGAAAGATTTAAAGCAATTTCTTCTTTCATCTACCAGGGCTTTTGGTTTTTTAAACTATGACCCTGAACTTGATTACCTTCTAGGAGATGGTTAGGCCATTAGTCCCTTAGAGAGTAATGTCATGATTCTCACCGGGACACCAGTGGCCAAGTAGATACAGAAACATGATGGCAGCTTTTTAGTGGTCAAAAATGAGCCATAGGGTTTCTTCCTTTTTATCTTCTCTCTTCCTTCCTTTTCTCTCTCAGCCTCCCTCTCTCCCTCCTTTTAACCATTGAGTAGACAGCAGATATGTGACGCGCAGGTAGGAATCATATCTATCTAATTCATAATTTTATTCTAAGTATCTGGCACAATTTTTGGAACCTAGAATGTGCTTAATAAATATTTGTTGAATAAATAAATATGTCTATTAAATACTGCTATGAGCCAAACACTGCGATAGGCACCAAAGTTGCAAAAATCCTGTCCCATAGGGACCTGCAAAGATGTGTTTAGGGAAGCAGATAGAATTGGATCTATGATTATACAGAATGGGGTGCTTTTTCCTAAAGCAGGATCAGAGGCATTTACTCAGCTATAACTTAAAGTGGAAATGTTCATGCTCTAATGTTATTGTCATGGTCCCAGGAATGGGCGGGCTGAATTTACGCCCCTGAAATGAATTGATTTTTCTCCCTACTTTCTGAAATGAACACAGAAAATCCTTCATCTCCCGAAAATGAGGCCCCAAGGAAAGCTGAGTGACCGGCAAAGCTGATTGTTTTTTCCTTGGAGATGCCCAGACACTGGGCTCCGTCACTTCATCACCAGCCAAGTCGGACTTCCTCTGCCTGGGGCAGTTTCCCAGCATCCTTTCCAGCATCACCTTCCAGAATGTTCTCATGGGTCCCCCCAGGCCTACCAGTTTAGGTCTTGGTTTAACTCACAGCAGCTGCCCGGCTTCCCTCTGTCACCCTCCTGCACTAGAGCTGAGCGAAGGAATATAGGTTCATGCTGGACCTTCTAAATGATTTCCAGTGATGAGCACTTAAGTGTCAAAAGTTTGGAACCGTTCCAGATGATAGCCATGGAGGAGGCGGGAAATCATCACTGCTTTAAGACTTTACCTCTGGCTAAATCTCAATGCATATTCAACACCTTACCTCTAACCAGTCTCCCAAATCGCAGTCTCATCATAGTATCATCAATTACCTTTAAGCAATGACCAGAAACGCATCAAGCGTTAGGGGTCTCTTCCCAAACCGAGCAACAGATGCTGCCTTCTGCTCTCTGGGAGCACCTCGCAGGCCAGCCCGGCTCCCGCACAGCTCAGACGGCTGCAGCCCCTGGGCAAAGCCTTCGCTTGGTCTGCATGAAGCAGCCTCAAATGTCCACGTAAGTCACAGGAGTCTTCTCACTTCTGACCAAAGGGATGCTTGTTTTATTCAATATCACAGCAGCTGAGAGCAGCTTCTCCTGTTACTGGCTGCAAAAATAGAAGCTTCTCTGTGGACATCAGGAAAACTGGGTCAGTCAGCTTCAGAAACACCCACTAACGCCAAGCTTGAGAAAGCTCAAAAAAGAAATTTTCTGCTTTCGCTCCCATTTTGGCCCACTGACCCCGCCATAGCTTGCCAATCATTTTTTTTTTTTCAAGTGCAGTTTGATTTGAAGAGAGAAAACACGAGTCAGGAGTCAAAGAGCTCAAGGAGACGTGTCCAAAGAGATGTGCAATGGTCATTGCTCAGATCAGAGGAGAAGAGATTTCTTCACTGGCATGAAAATCTGGAAGAAACAGACTCTCATCTTCTCTGACACTGAGGTTCTGAATTTTCCGAGTTTATGGTACTGTTCTTGAGAAGCCAAGAGCATAATTTCAAGGACAGGAAACATGATGGCTTCTCAATCAAATTAAATAGCAAAGTGAAATCAATAATTACTCAAATTTACTTGGCAAATTAGCAAGACAAATTAATTGAAATTCTACTTTTGATCATAAGGATATAGTTAGAAAAGTCTTTGGTGGATGAAAATATCTCTGAGGCATGAATTAAATCAACTGGACAACCTGATGATAAAGCCCTTATGCTTAATGTACAAATCCCAACTTGCTGGCATGGAATATAAAGGAAGAATAGAGATTATCAGCAAATATTCATTAAAAATGGTCCTGTACAAACAATGTGAATAATAACAGCAAACATCTACTGGGCTTTTATTCCGTGAAGATGCTGTGCTACACTATGTATTATTCTTATCACTTATACTGTTTTGTTCTCTTAAAAATTAATAAAGAGAACCATTATGGTTACCACTTGCACAGCACAAACCATTACTGTCCCTTTGTCCACAACCATGGACTTCATGACAGAAGGAGCACAGAGCACCAAAGTCTGACAAAAGATAGAGACTGAGATGCCTTTTCTCCTCTCAGCCTCATCTTCCACTTACAAATGTCACTACTTCTCAGTAAATCTGGTTCTGTAAAACTCTGAACACATCCATGCTGGGCCGCAAGAAGCCAGTCCGTACATGGTATTGCCTGACAGCAGCTATTCATTCAAGATGGGCACGTGACAAATTGGTCCAACTAGACCGAGGAGAGAGACTTTTATTCCATTACGGGGGGAGAAGCTCGCCCTCACCTATTTGACATGAACAAGGATGCTTAGAGACACAAGTGCCAAATGCAGTCCTCTTCCGACCAAGGGGAGAACTAGCCTCAGGATGAAGGACTTTGAGATGGACAACATCTTTGAGCCCCTGGCTCAGTCAAGTCTAAAGTTCACCTACAGGCTCTGGCCTGTAATAAGGGATCTTAAATGTCTTCTTTGTTTAAGCCAGTTGTCATCAGATTTTCGTAACCTAAAGTTAAAGCCTCCTAATTTATATAAAACAAAATGAATGAATGTTTGTTAAACTAAATTCCAGCAAGATACAAAAAATTAATTTTTCTATATAAATTAAGGCTTTTTTAAAAAAGTATGGTCGCTGACCACTTATACCTGAATCACCGGGGATCCTTGTTTGAAACACAAATGACAGAGGCATAATATCCAAGGCATAGAAACTAAAAATCTATCCTCTCAACCAGCCTACCTCTGATTCCAATGCTCAAGGTTGAGAACGACTGTCAAGGCAAGCTATACCATTTCAGTGGGGGAATTTAGACATTCATTACGCAGTGTGCCTTAAATTCTTGTTTCCCTGTTTTGAAAATGTGTGAATTCAAACCTGCCCCTGGCTTCCTCATAAATAAGTGTGATCTAAAGGTAAGCAGAGTAACAGTCTTTGATTTGTGAAAGTGGTTATTTTTGCAAAATTGCTTCAAGGCTCGGGACTTGACAAGATATGAAAATGCTTGAGAAATAATCAATAGCCTGATAAAACTGTTTTTGATGAATGTAAAACAAACTCTCTCCCAAGTGCCTTTCTAAGGAAAGCAGGCATTTAAAAAAGTAGACTCTATTAGGCTCCCACCACATTATGTTACAACCACAAATGTAAGCTTTTTACCTAGTCCCTTCCTTGCCTAAACAGTACTCATATTTTTGGACTCAGTTTAAATGCTCTTTCCCTGGGAGGCCCTTCCTAGCCCCCCAAGGATTCCTACCCCCTCTGGTGCGTAATCAGGCTCCTTCCCGGCTCTTCTCCCTGACCTGCCTGCAACCTACCTCCCTGTCACCCTAAAACACGCCCACGTTCACTCTTTACCTACCGAAATCCTCTACAGCCTTGAGGGCTCAGCTAAAAATAACACCTCCTTAAGAAGCACCCAGGTGAGGTCAGGGCCCCCTGAATGGTGAAATAGCAACTAAATGAAACACCAACCGGGCTGCTTTGGGCTGCAAGTAAGAGAAGGCCTGCCTCAATCTTTACCCGGTAAGGAAATGAATTACTGTGTGTCAGCAAGGCTGGAAATTCTAGGGATGCCGGCCCACAGGCTGGTTTCTCTGCCCGCCCCTGCCCTGCGGCCTGCTCCTTCCTGCTATTCCACCTTGTCAGGGGTGGCTGCCAGAGGGAGGGAGACCACGGCTTCTGATGCCTCTTCCTTAGGCATGTGATTCTATCTTTCTCAGAAGCCTCTGGAAACATCTCCAGTCTCACTCGCCCAAATGAGCTTAAGCTTTCCATGCTAGTGCTAAGAGGTGGGATGCCCAAGCTTAATTAATGGTGCTTTTCACACCTTATGTCGCAACATGACACAACAAGAAAATGGTAGTATTTACAAGGGATCCTAGGATAACTGGATGGGGCTGCTCGCTGCAAAGTCTTGGACTGTCCTATATCCTGACCGGCTGAAGGAATCGATCAATGAGCACAAATGGAATGAAGACATTTCTGGCACAACAGGGGGACGCTTTGCTTGAGGTCAGGGGTCTCAAACTACAGCTCCACTACCCATTTGTGTAAATAAAGTTTTATTGGGACACAGCCACACCCATTCATATAGGAACTGTCTTACCATGTACTTGGCCATATGGCTTGCCCAGCAGAAAATATTCATGATCTGACTCTGGCTCTTTATAGAAACATTTGCCAAACTTTGGCTTAGACTGACCAACTAGAGTGGAATAATATTGGCAAGACAACCACAGTGCCCATTACAGTGCCTGACCCTTTATAACACACTTTCCATATATATATGTGTGTGTGTGTGTATACACACACACACACATATATTTATATATTTAAGCATATGTGCCTTTCCTGTTAGTTTTTAAGTTCCATGAGGGGAATAAATAGTGTCTTTTAATTTATTTATTTATTTTTGGCTGTGTTGGGTCTTTGTTTCTGTGCGAGGGCTTTCTCTAGTTGTGGCGAGCGGGGGCCACTCTTCATCGCGGTGTGCGGGCCTCTCGCTATGGCGGCCTCTCTTGTTGCGGAGCACAGGCTCCAGACGCGCAGGCTCAGTAGTTGTGGCTCACGGGCCCAGCTGCTCCGCAATAGTGTCTTTTTAAATTCGTTCCTGATGCCATGTCCCCAGCACCTTGCACAAGGCCTGGCACATCGAAAGCACCCTATAAATATTCCTTTGCTGAATAATTGAATGAATGCACTCCTTAAATAATCTGCCAAAGTGGGAACAAAAGCAACGATGATTTCTTTTGGGATACGCTCTAAAGCAGCGGTCCCCAACCTTTTTGACACGAGGGGCTGGTTTCCTGAAAAATTTTCCTCGGATGGGGGGCGGGGAATGGTTCAGACGGTAATGTGAGCAACGGGGAGCGATGGAGAGCGGCAGATGAAGCTTCACTCACTGGCCTGCCGCCCACCTCCTGCTGTGCGGTCCGGTTCCTAACAGGCTGGGGACCCCTGCTCTAAAGACAGCAATCACAGCTCAGTAACGGCACGCCAAGAAGTTGACCCACATTCCACTATAAGGAGGCCGTGAACCTTCATCACATTAACCCTGCCCAACCCTCGGGAGGAAAGATTCATCCACACGCTGTCTATGGAGAGGCGCACAAACAAGCTCAGGTTCTCAGAAGTGGCAGAGACGGTAAGACGGTACGGCCACGGCTACAGCGCGTACGCCACTAACACCGGGCTACAGAGTCATCCTTCCAGAGAACCTCGCCCTCCCACGCACAGGGCGGCGCCCAACCCAGCCCTAGGCTCTTCAAGTTTGCTCCGTAATCTCTGAGTTCACTCACTCCCTGAAGTTCAGCTCTCATCAGTGTTCCAGGGAACAGTAAAGACAGAAAACACAGGAAGTTCGGTGGGAGACGTGTGGTGACATCTCTATCCCACGGTTTCCCTTTAGGTCTTCTTTAGGAAGAAAAGATCACAGAGTCTGAAAAATTAATAGTAACCTGGAGAAACGGAACTCGATAAAGCCAAAATACTTCTTCAGGGGACCCAGAACTCATCTTATCTGTAGATAATGCCAGTTTTGACTTTTTTTCTCATCATCCAATCTAAGAGAAATTTAAAACTAAAAAGGCCAAAATTAAAACAACGCTGTAATTTTAAGGTTGCTAAAACGGCTTTAGTGAGTTTATAACATAAGAAAATTATCATCACTAGCAAAGAAAGAGGCAAGTGTTTTGTTTTTAACGTTAATTTTGACATTCAAATTTTTAATCCTCAATGCTGAGAAGCTGTAAAATCCTGGGGTGCAGTAGCGAAAACAGGATCTGAGTTTCATTATAACCTGCTAATTAATATAGCAAAACACAACAGCAAGACACCAGCAAGAACAGGATTCTAACCAAGTTGAGGCCTGTGTGAAACAGCAGAGAATCCCTCAAATACCAGAGAAAGAAAAATGCCAAACACTGTATTGCAATATCTCCCCTGGACACAGTTTGCTTTCCAATAAAAAAAAAAGGATAGGCTAGCGGTTAACTTTGTGCCAGCATTTTCCCCTTCTCTGCATTTACAACAATCACAAACCAATCTAGCCTTAGGACAGCTTCGCCTTCAATGAGGGAAGAATGGGCAGAGGGAAATCTCTTATTTTTTTATCCATGCAAATTGGGTGGTATTTCAGGCACCATCTCCTCTACCCAAAGAGCCAATAGTATTTTGAGGGAAGCAGGTGTTTGTCATCCATTGAGTCAACCAAAAATTGCTTCATTTTCAAATTCAGAGACTTTTTATATGATATCACATCTGCCCATTTTTCTCAGTATCCAACAGAATTTTTTTCTTATAAGTTCTTTTATTTATTTATTTTTTGCTGCATCATGCGGCATGCGGGATATTAGTTCCCCGACCAGGGATGAGCCCGCGCCCCCTGCGGTGGGAGCACGGAGTCTTAATCGCTGGACTGCCAGAGAAGTACCTTTTGTGTGTGTGTGATAAGTTCTAACAAAAATTTTTTAAATGAATTGGGATATAGTAATACTGCCGTTAGACCAGTTGCCTCGAAATTTTTCTACTTAGAGAGAAATATTTAATGTGAAAAGCAGACAGATGTTTAAGTTAGTAACTCATTACGCGCTCATTGTCAAAAACTTAATCTGTCTATCCATATATTAGGGAAAAATATGTTGGCTATCATTTGGCGATAAGTGTTTTATGGGCTCATAATCTTCGGTCTAGTTAACACCAATTCTAGCAAAACATCCTAAGAAAATGATTCAGTCAAGAGAAGACTTATATTCATTAAACTACTCCTTACAATATGTTTACGTAACACCAACCGAGTAGACAAAATACCCAACTAGAAAGAAATAAGCAAGTGGTTAAGTAAATGTAGGTTTCTCAACCAACGGAAATATTAGCTGACCATTACAAATTACAATGGTGCAAACCATGTCGTATTATGCAAAACATTTTTATAGGCTGCCACGTAAGTAGAATACATTCTCTGCACAAGTGAGAGATAGCTCAGATTTTCTGATTAGGACACAGGAAAAATCATGAGCCCTTCATCAAGGTGTGAACTGTGGCCTACTTGATCACAGACCCTGTTTCCTGGGTCTCTATGGTCCCCTGACGAGCTTTCTTCATCCCTCCCCTGTGCTTTGCTGAACTGTAATCCTTGCCTGCCACATGATCCACGGGGTCACTTTAAGACCCAGCTCCATTCCCATCTCTCTCACAAAGCTGTGTATTACCCTGGAGTGAAAGTGCTTTAGATTCCTTAGCACTGACTGTCATCTTCTTGATCATAGTACTTGCTTTATCTTCTCCAATAGCCAGTGAATTCCACAGAGAGAGTTACTTTTAGTGCATGAAATGACTCAAATATATGATTTTGAATGAATGAATGAATATTAACTCCTCATAGCAAGGACCATTTCTTTTCTTTGTATCTACAGTACTTCCCACAGTACAGGCCAACAGTAGATTCTACATAGCTCTTTACTGAACAGTTGAATAAATGAATGTATGTGTATTGTTACACGTGACTGCTGGCTCCAATCCTGGGATGCGTTTTTCTTCCCCATCCCTTTTCCACCTTCTCCTTCTATGAAAGATCAGAGAAGCTTCTCTTCTAAAAGGAGTACTATGCATGAAGAGAACTTACCCAGGTCAAACTGGCCAGAAATGTAGCCACAAGTCTGCCGGACCTCCTCACTGTCCCAGCCCAGGGGGTACAGGGCACAGCCAGCACCGATCAACAGGCCTGCAAAGAGAAAAGACAACGGGACTTTAGCAATGCCCCTCTGCAGCCCTAGATAAAGGTACAAGGGAGAAGAAACCAATACAGGCAATGTGACAATGGAACATGGGGTCTGCTTTTGGGAAAGCACCAGCCAAGCTCCCTTTAGTGACCTAAGTTCAGTTTAATTCCAAGAACAATTCCAAGTCTGCTTAAAAGGGGGTGGGAGGTGGGAAGAACAACCTTGACAGACAGCTCAGTTTGGTTCCAACTTCCCCTTTTAAAGCATTAAAAGCCTTGCAAATCCTGTTTAGGGAGTACAATCCAGAAGCCCTTTTAATCACTCTTGTAAAAAGCCAACCCATTCCACCCTCAATCCATGTAAACAAGTAATTCGAGAGCCAGCAAAAGAGCCTCACTGGTTATGCATCATCATTCATTAGATTGCTTTTTCCAATTTAAGAATCAAAATAGAATGTTTCAGCATCATCAAATTTTTTTTTTTTGTGTGTGTGTTACGCGGGCCTCTCACTGTTGTGGCCTCTCCCATTGCGGAGCACAGGCTCCGGACGCGCAGGCTCAGCGGCCATGGCTCACGGGCCCAGCCGCTCCGCGGCATGTGGGATCTTCCCGGACCGGGGCATGAACCCGCGTCCCCTGCATCGGCAGGCGGACTCTCAACCACTGCGCCACCAGGGAAGCCCACATCATCAAATTTTACCAGGGGCAGAGACAGCATAAAGATTTTCATGAACCACTTGAGCACACTGACTGAACTCGTGGACCATGCTATGGTTACCATGCTCCCTTGAGAAGTTGAGAATCACTAAGTGTCCACGCATCTTGGAAACACTCAAGAACACAGACGCTAACTGTGACTTCAGTTCTTCTTGCAGCGAAGACCAAAAGGTTTGATGAGTGAACTAAAGCAAGTGACGGTTTTATTTTAAGTTAAGGTATCATGGCAGCTCACCCTGAGCGGACAGCTTTCGATTGGTGAGTCTTTAGTTTTACATCAAAACCTATCAATAATATGGTTTTATGAGAAGCTGAATGAGACTGAAGCACTGACCAATCCAATCTGAGGGCTAATCTGAAAGTATCATCTTGTCACATCAGTCAGCGAGTATTAACATCACCCGTAAATCCACAAGTGTGCTGAGCCAGTGGGACCAATGCATACACAGTCTGACTGTTTGCAGGATTGTGGGTTAAAAGGTGCTAAATAACGGAGGCCCCTAAATTAGAAAACCTGTTAATGTGGTAACGTATAGGCCGAACAACAGTGTCCCCAAAGGCATCTAAGGGAGACCTTCAGTATTTCTGGATTGAGTCTCTTCCTGTCCCCCTTTGGCTTCTCCCCTGCCCCTGGTGGATGACTTGAGTAGTTGTAACCTGTACAAACTGTTTCCTCGCAGGCATCTAAGGAGGAGCTGCTTTCTACCCACTCCCCCAACCTCTATGCCAGCTGTGTGGGGAGACAGCCCCCAGAAACTGACACGTTTTCCACCCTGTTGCCCCTCCCTCTGATCCATCCCTTAGACCCCAGTAAAACGAGCATCTAATGCAGAAGGGCTGTGATCCGAGGGAATTGCCTGCAAAGAATCACTGCAGCTGCAATCACAAATTCCAGGATCCCTGTATGCAACTGTGTAAATATGAATTGTGTTGAGGCCAAAGAATAATTCGAAAAGCAATGATACGAGGTTTGCTGACTAAGCAAATATCCCAGTGACCAGTTTCCTTAGGTTTTTTGCCTTAGGATAAAAGCTATAGCATTCTGAAGACAATTCCAAACTAGCGTTATCCACCATCAGGTAAAGAGAGAATTAATGAGGATGCCAGAGTGTGTGTAAACTGAATTCCATGAATGTTGACTAAATAATGTGGCATCATTTCCATGCTACTCAGTTCTTAAATTAATAAGTAACACCACTTTTTGAGATCTGGTGAGCAATTTTTAAATGATGACACACGCAGAAAGGCCGTGAGGTATAAAATGTTCAAGGGAAGTAAAATGAAAACCAGTAGAATTTAAAGCATCCGTATTCCCTCTATCTGACAGGCAAACAAATGATAAAGTCTCAATTGCTAATGTTCTTACGGTATGGCAGAAAAATATGTGTCATGTGTTCATGAAAGAAGCTGCTTTTTTTTGGTTTTGTTTTCTGTTTTGTTTTTGTTTTTATCAGAATTTATTCTTAACTTCTGAAAAGAATTGCTTTTATTTACAGTTATCCAATGCCGGTTGTTGTGTTTATATGAATTTCTTTTTAAATTTTATTTATTTATTTAATACAGCAGGTTCTTAGTAGTTATCTCTTTTATACATATTAGTGTATATATTTCAATCCCAATCTCCCAATGCATTCCCCTCCCCGCCCAAGAAGCCGCTTTCGTCCAGTATAAGGATCCCAGCATTTTGCGAGACTAAACAGAGAGGAACTTTTAAGTGCCTGTTATGGAGCAAACAGGCCTGTGATGCTCTAAGTGGTACAACGCTTGGTAGTCAGGGTTCTTCTGTGTAATAGAATATTGGGCTGTCTTTGTAACAGTACGAAATATGGAGTCAACCATATAAATTAGAAATAATTTTATACATAGGAAATCTGTGTTAGGTGTAAGAATTAAAAAAAGAAAAATACCATGAGCATATGTTCACATTAAAAAAGTATTCAGTGGAGGGCAACTAACTTATCTGGATTTTAGTATTCATATTTATGTAGCCGTTGTTTTGTCATCTGCTAACAGTAAAGATACTGCAGATTCTGAAGATGTGGGGAACATTTCTGGGAGAAAAGTGCATGTTGCAAACTCCTCAGGCTAAGTGATTGTTGCAGTGATTCGGTTCTGTAGGTAAATATCTGGCTTCCCCACTACCTCGCTACTATTATACATTAAGGTGAAAGCCAGTCTCGGGCCGAATTCAGCCAACTACGAAACAACTGTTTCCTAGCAGGCTGGCACAAAAAGCGATCATACGACCAATACTCTAAACTCAGTGAAACCCTCCCCCAACTCCATCAGACAGTCACTCTAACAAATACCTTCAAAACACAATAACTACAACAATTATTCAGATAGCAGGATCAGGGACACTTCAGGTCAGATGACACAGTATCTTCCAGTTGATGGAATGGGAGAGGGTGCAGGAGTCGAGTTCTAGACCTGCCCTGCCCCACGCAGTAGCCACGAGCTACACGTAGCTATTTAAGTTAGGGATTTCCCTGCCGCTCCAAGTGGTTAAGACTGGTGCTTTCACTGCCAGGGCCTGGGTTCGATCCCTGGTTGGGGAACTAAGATCCTGTAAGCCATGTGGTGCAGCAAAAAAAAAAAAAAAAAAATAAAATTAAGTTAATTAAAATTAAATAAAAATAAAATTCAGTTCTTCAATTGCACTAGCCACATTTCAAATGCCTAGTAACCACATGGCGCTAGCGGCTACCATATTAGACAGTGCAAACACAGACCATTTTCATAATCACAGAAAGTGCTATTGGAGAGAGCTGCTCTAGACCTAAGACACCACTTCAAGAGGATGGGAAAAAACCTGCCACTCTAAAATGTCCCTTTGGAATGTGGATTATTTCTAACTAAAAGCAATCAAGGCCCAAAAGATTCAGGAAGAAAGTCTGACCTTCCCCTTAACTGCCTAAAAGAATGTAGACAGAGGGCCCGTTCCAGGAATAGAGCTATCACCAGAGATATTTGCAAAGAACACGGGAAGTGTGGTGGAGGAAACTACACAGGGATTAAAGATCAGAGTTCACTCTATGTCCCACTGTCTCTGCCCAGCCCAGTAAACATTTATTTACCAAACACTTGCTTCTCCATCTCCATGTAAATTGCCTTCTTCCCCTCTGAAGCCCCAAAGGACTAACCCCCAACATTCTCTTTGTTTTAGCTGAAGATGCTATTTCAAGTCAGTGACGGTTTTGCCATTTCAGGGAATCAATCACTCAGCTTTTCCTGAGTCTCTCCCCATGTACACATGTTATTAAACGTTTGTTTGATTTTCCTCCTCTTAATCTATCTCATGTCAAGTCAATTTAATTCTTAGGCCAGCCAGAAGAACCTAGAAGGGTAACGGAAAATTTCTTCCCCCCCTCGACACTGGGCTGGCCAGATTCTTACACCTATGCCTGACACTGCCTGTTAACAATCAAAATCATCCTTACTCTTTTAGATTCTCCCTTTGTGGGTGGGGGTGATGGGTGGCTAGAAGCCAGGAAACTACATTTCAAAAACTCTCCTGCTAGCAGAAGTTCTGGCTCATAGTCTGTCAATGAACAGGTAAAAGGGAGGAATAAACCATATTCCCCATTGGCAGCTGCAGCCAGGTGACATGCTCTTCTGCAGACAGTAGACATATTTGGGGTGTGACTTCCTGGCATCCCTCTCAGCCTCAACTCTCTAAGGGCAGATCATCAGCTGTCCTCACCTTTTTTTTTTTGGATAATTTTTGATTTTTTTTAAAAAAAATATTTATTTTTGGTTGTGTTGGGTCTTCGTTGCTGCGCACGGGCTTTCTCTAGTTGTGGCGCACGGGGGCTACTTTTTGCTATGGTGCGTGCGCTTCTCATTGCGGTGGCTTCTCTTGTTGCACAGCACAGGATCTAGGAACGCGGGCTTCAGTAGTTCTGGCACGCGGGCTCAGTAGTTGTGGCTCACAGGCTCTAGAGTGCAGGGTCAGTAGTTGTGGTGCACGGGCTCCGGGCATGTGGGATCTTCCTGGACCAGAGCTCGAACCCATGTCCCCTGCACTGGCAGGTGGATTCCTAACCACTGCCCCACCAGGGAAGTCCTGCCCTCACTTTTGATCCCTGCACTTCCTGAGCTCCTGAATTCTTCAAAGCAGCTTCTCTGACCTCCACTTCCCCAGACCTCCTAGTAGGTCTGTGAAACTTTAAATCCCTGGGTTACATTCCCTGCTGCCTGAAATACCTAGAGTGGTTTCTTTTATTGGCCAATCCCTGGCTGGTACGTGCCCTACTTGTGCAAGGGCAGAGGGGCTGATACGAATCTTTCTATCTGTCCATTACTTAAACATCCATTTTCTCAATTAAAAATGGTCTCAAATACAATTTATGCCAATTACTAAACCTTGGGGTAAGTATAGTGATATTAAAAGGCTTTGTGTTAACTGCCTCTGTGGTGTGATCTCTGGTTAGGGAACTTATGCTAATTAACTTCTAGAGTGTGGATTTCAAAAGAGGATACATCAAATGTTAACTAACTGCCTTAATATTGGCATCAACTAGAATTGTATCGTCTATACTGAGTTACTAATATTGTAAAGTTAGAGAAAATTAGGATTGGCATATATGCACTACCATGTGTAAAACAGATAGCTAGCGGTAACCTACTGTATAGCCCAGGGAGCTCAGCCGGGTGCTCTGTGGTGAGCTAGGTGGGTGGGATGGGGGTGGAGGTGGGGGGGCGGAGAGGGAGGTCCAAGAGGGAGGGGATATATGTGTACACATAGCTGATTCATATCTTTGTACAGCAGAAACTAACACAACATTATAAAGCAATTATACTCCCCCCAAAAAAAACCACCATAAAAATGAGAACATCATTTTAATGGAAGAAATCTGGCATTGTTCAGTTTTAGCAGTGTTAAGTCTTAGACCATGTTGTGGAAATCAATGTTTGATGGAAACATAGTTTGAAAATCCCTGAATTAGATACCACTTAGATATGATACTGTGTGCTGAAATGAGGCTCAGAAAATATCCAGGAATGTGAAGTGGTTGCCCAAATGAAATCTTCGGGACTTAATGAGTTTTTATGGCTCTAGCTGACTAATTTGCTCCTGGGGAGTAAACGGTTCAATTAAAATCTCTGGCTCACAAACTTTTATATTATCTACGTGGATTTTCTCTGTTACATTTATAAACCCTGTGGTTACCCCATGGGGCTTAATTATGTGGTATTTTAACCAAATTCCCATTTCACTGCCATTACAGACATCATGAAAAAAAGTCACACTCTGTGAAAATCTGTGCATATAGGAATGGAAGTGAGGCAAGATGCTGTGAATCGGAGGAAACAACCTGAGGAAGGTGGTAACAGAGGTGGGTGGTTGGAGGAGATGTGAACTCATTGGCAGCTACAGGCTCATTTGCAATTAAGAAGTCTATTCTTGCAATCCTAAAGACTTTGCAACTTTTAAAGGGTCATGCTGTCAATCACAAATTAGTGTAAATTAGTTCAGTCTTTAGTTTTCACGGGGCACCTCGCTGGAATCAGTTATAGGACATCATAGACTATTGGAAAGGTCACTGTGTAGGAGGTCTTGGGGATTTATCCACTTTAACCTGAGTCCTCTAGGGTTTTGGCCTCACCCTGTTCAAGCTAACTAAAATGTCTGAAGAGCCAGGTCAGTGGAATGACCTCGAAGGAGAAGCCAGTGTTAATGGAGAAGAAAGAGTCCGGATAAATGCAGAAGGGTGGATGCTGGGAGCTGCGCTGTGATGCTGTATTATCCAAGGGGTCTGCCTTTAGCCCCATATGGGCTCCTGGGCCTAAATCTTAGGACACACTCTGCCTGCCCGTAAACTGCCTTGGGGAGAGAGAGGGTCCCAGTGGAAACGCTATTCATTTTCGCACCACGCTGGAGATACCTGCCATGATACTAATTATTTTTTAGAATTTGAGTGTGAAGTCTGAAGTTTGTAAAGAGCTCCGTGGTCAAAGTAAGAACCCGAGGCTGGGAATTTTCCCTTCTGCAAGCCATTTTCTATTCAGTCGGTACTTCGCACTCAGCCAACGGAATATTAACATAACAATTCAGCTCCTGCCAAGAAGGCAAAGCAAACCTCCAGTTAGCCAATGCCAGTCGCTCCCCACAGGTGGTAAGAATAGAGTCCTCGTGTTAAACTCATAAAGTCTAATTTTTTTTCCAGGCCACTCTTGAAAGATTTTATGTGACCTCACTTTTTTTCCATGACTAACGCTCCAATCGTTTCCACGGTTTATTATTTTTTTAAATAGCCTGACTTTCCGCACCTATTGCCCCTGGAGTGGTCACACAAGCCTTTCCCATCAATTCATCTTTTATGTTTTTTGGATACTTTTATCCATCCTCCAGTTCCTTTATCTTCCTTTCTGCGGCAAGCGCCGAGGGAAATTGTTTTCTTTACTTTTCTCATGAAAGCTGCTCGGTCTCGTAGCCCGTTATCTGGACTTTTCTTTGGAAGAGGCTGGCGTATCTCCAAGTCACCACATGTTAATTTATGTACATGATATTCATCCATTTTCAGCCCTCGATAACCGTCCTTTTACAAAATGGAACAGCAAAATAAAGCCAGTAGTGGGGAGGGCACGAGGGCAAGGGCCAGTATTATAACTCTTCGGACTTTGAATGCACAACGAGAAGGAAACTACTGAAGTATTCTAGAAGAAGGAGGCTTGGTTAGGCTCTTGTAAGCCGTACCTCCTTTCACAGTGCTTTCTGAAAACTGAGGCACTGAGGATGCAGGAGGCTTGTCCAAGGACACAGAGCCCAAATCAACCCCAGGGCCCCCGGGGCCCAGCCCACGGCTCTTTTCCACCTATCGTGATCCCGATGCTTGGACATAAGTCCACTCCAAGCTCACACACTCTCTGCCCACAACCTGAGTTCAGGCCACACGTGTTGGATTTGAACAACATGGTGTTTTCCTACATCAGAATTTTCACCGGCAAGTCCACATTTCTTGACTCTTGAATAACTGAAAGATATGCCCATCCTGGGCCTACATCCAGCTGGCTGAAGCCAGGTCGTGGCGGTCCCATTAAATGGCTCAGGCACCCTGGCCAGTTCCCGAAGGCATATCTGACTGGGGACCACTGGTTCTCTGAATATGTCTCAAACGACCTCATCTCTGAAGGTTGAATCGCTCCTCTCTCACTGAGACACTTTCATTCCTTACTTACCCACACTCAGACCCCACGAACATACTAGCTGTTAAAGTCTAGAAGCCTCAGCAGGCGGCTTGCCCTGGCCACCCCAGCAGTGAGCTACAGGTTCCACTCCCTCCTGTGAGCTCCTACTGGGATGAGCTCTGCACCATTTATTTGGGGTTTACCACCTTGCACTGTAGTTATTTAAGTATCATGTTTCCTGAAAGGCCAGAAACTCTACTGTATGCTTATCTGCATCCAACTCACTGGTTCACGATATTGGTTAAATACTAAACAGCAGTGATTCAGTATTTACAAAAGCTTCAAAATAATTATATAATAGTTATCTAATAGTTAAAAGATGATATTAAATTGCAGTGATACTATTTATTCAGAATTTACAAAAGCTTTAAAATAATTATATAATAGTTATCTAATAGATAACAGACAATATTAAATTGTAGTGATACTATTTTTTTCTTTTTTTTTTTTTGCGGTACTCGGGCCTCTCACTGTTGTGGCCTCTCCCGTTGCGGAGCACAGGCTCCGGACACGCAGGCGCAGCGGCCATGGCTCACGGGTCCAGCCGCTCCGCGGCACGTGGGATCCTCCCGGACCGGGGCACGAACCCGTGTCCCCTGCATCGGCAGGCGGACTCTCAACCACTGTGCCACCAGGGAAGCCCAGTAGTGATACTATTTATTCAGTATTTACAAAAGCTTCAAAATAATTATACAATAGCTATCTAATAGATAATAGATAATTGCCTTTATTTAGCAGAGGAGGAAATTAAAGCTTCGAGAAGCAGGTTCTTACTCATGTAGCTACGAAACGGTAGATCCAGGCTCTTACTTTTAGGCCAGTCTGAGCTAATTCTCCTCACCACCACCTTCTAATGACGCCCAGACCCCAAAGTGTTTGTGGTCCCGGCTCTGACCTCACCTCCCGTGTTCACATGTGTATTGAACCCTGCGTATAAATGGAGAAGTAGGGATGGAGTAAAAGATCAGGAGAGATTTCAAGTCACCAATTCTCTACCACTGACTCTGCTTTAGCGACAGGGAGCATTTCTGCTGCTGCCTGCTACCGAAGACAAGGGACAGGCTCCTGCGAACCCTACAGATTCCCCCTTCCCTGGATGCTGGTGAGGGAGAACCCGGATGTGAGTTTCAGCACACAACGAGCTCTGTCCACAAAGAGCACGTTGAGGCATCAAGATGAGAAATGGATTCTCCCTCGTGAGAAGTTTAGCCAAGGAAAGCATATCTTATCATAACGCTAAAACATAATAAAGAAACATGACCACTTCTGAACTATCAAAAATACTTTTACAAATCACAATAAAACTATTTCTTTGCTAAAAACATCCTGCAGAAGAGAATATTCTTCAGGTTCTCTTAAAATATTTTCCAAAATGGCTCCTCGATTCTCACGCCTTCCCCTTTTCCAGTTCATGCAGCAGGAGACGCAAAAGACGTCAGGCGCCAGAATACCTGCTCCTTAGCTCAGGGTGAAAAATCACAAGCTGATTTCAGCCAGGAGTGACGTGTCCTCTTTGCTCTTTCTAGAGTCCTAAGCAACCATTGGTAGAAAAATTAAAGTTGCTTCAAACAGTGCAATGTGGGGGAGATTTTGTAATTCCTATGCGACAGTTTTCTGGTAAATTACATCTGCTCCAAAGCAACATCTCTCTAACCCTAGTAATTAAAAGCACCTCATTTCCACTGTTTCACCTCTTTAGGTCTCCATTTGTCTTACCTGTAAAATGGGGGTGGGAGGGACCTCCTTCTCAGGGTTATTGCAAGGATCAAATGAGGTAGTGTATGTAAAGAGATGGGCACAATGCTCACAGTACGAGTTCAATGAATGGTCTCTACTGCTAAGCTTTGGACTTTGAGCTGATGTAGGGGAGGGTGGTAGATTTGGTTCAAGCCAATGTGTGCTTATACTTCTCTCAGAGAAGGTCCTCTTCTTAGACAGAACGCAGAGAGGGTACCAGCAAGGATGTTCGTGGAACCGAGTCAGGAACACTTGCCCTGGCAGTCCTATCAGCTGTGCAAACCTCAGTAAGCACGAATGAAACAGCCACAGCCTGATGGCCCTCACGCTGGGGCGAAGGATCCGCACACGACTCTAAGGAGAATAATACTTTCATCTGTTGTGGTTTCTGGTTTTTTCTTTTTACTTTTAAAGGCACTGTGACCTTTCTGTGAGGCAGACCGAGCCAGAACTGATGTCCCCACGTGGTTAGGATGGAGTCACAGATGAGAGCGGAGATCTGAGGGTCCCCAGGGGGATCATCAGAGGCGCTGTAAACTCAGGGCCCCGGACTCCTGCTTCTATGCTTTGGTTCACTGCCTCCACTCTGAGGCTGCTGGGAAGGGAGCTGGCAAGGCTGAGTGCTGCAGCTCCAGCTCTGAAACAAAAGAAACTCTAAGTTTCACGGACCCTAAGGTGTCCCGTGTTACACCAGAGGAAAAGAAAGACACAGTCCCACATTTCCAGAGGAGTGTGGTTTCGGACCGTGCTTCTCAGACTTGACCTGTACACAGAACAGCTGGGGGGCTTGTTAAAGTGCAGATTCTGGTTCTGCAGTGTGAGGGCAGGGCTGGGTCTCCTGCATTTTGAACCAGCTCCCGGTGAGACCCAGGCTGCTGTCTACGCCACACTTTGAGCAGCGAGGGTCCAGTGGGAATAGTGCAGGCTTTGAGGGTGATCACGTCAGGTTTGAATCCTGACACCACCTTACCAGCTGTGTGACTTCGAACAGCATGCTTTTGACTTCCCTGAACCCAGATTTTCATCTACAAAAGAGACCTAATGGTGCCCATATCTTTAGCATTGTTATTAGAAATAAATAAAAGGCTTAATAAAGGTGCCCAGTTCAGGGCTTGGCATAAGACAAGAGCTCAGTAAATGGTATCAATAGTTGTGTATCAGTATTAATAATAATATTGCATCACGGGAGTTGCAAACATTTCATTCTGTTTCACCTGCTGATTTCCAATTCTTCGTTACCAGCTCCAGATAATTACCGGTTTAAAACAAACCCCAAAACAAAAACTCCCTAAGAAAAGCAGAGGGCTCTGCCTTACTGCTTGCTTACATCTTCTGAATAAATATATTTTCTAAGACCACAAAATAAATATATTTTCTAAGAACTAAGACCACAGCTCTACAGCGAAGGATTATGACATTCCTTCTTTGTTCCCTCCAACATTATATTATGAAAAATTTCAAACTTACGGCGAAGTTGGAAGCATTGTTATCGTGAGCACCCGGATACCCACCATCTAGGTTTTATGATTAACAGGTTTTCAAAATTAGCTTTATCACCTGTCTTTCCATTTTTCCTTTCCTCTATCGATCCATCAAGGCATCTGTTTTGCGGGGAGGGGGATTAGGGAGATGCTTGTCACAGTTTTTCAGCATCAGGACATGTGAAGTTTCTTTTCATTATTCATACTCCACCCTCTTTATTTCCCCTTGGCCCAATGGTCTGCACAGACCTATGAGGTACACGCAAAAGTTAGACCCCAGGGAGGGAGGGAGACGCAAGAGGGAAGAGATATGGGAACATATGTATATGTATAACTGATTCACTTTGTTATAAAGCAGAAACTAACACACCATTGTAAAGCAATTATACTCCAATAAAGATGTAAAAAATAAAATTGCAAATATCCCCCCCAAATAAATAAATACTTGCTTATTAATTTCTACAAAAAAACAAAACAAAAAACAAAAGTTAGATCCCAAACCCACAACTGTCACAACATTGTATCCCTAAGCTAAGGCCTGATGGCACTAAGTGGGGACCCATCAACCTAGAAGTAACTTATATACAAATCTAAAGCAAGGAATACCTCTAAGCTTTCCACATTTCTCAAATAACCACCCTATGACCTAAAATGGGATCAGCGTGCTTCTGCTGTCTGGCCCAGAAATACCAGTAAGACCTTCAAGAGACATTTCACCAAACCCAGAATGCCAACAACATAAAGAGTTCCAGCCCAGCCCAGCCACGCAGCTCAGTTTCCAGTGGACACATTTTCTCTCAAGGATGACTGCTGTTATTGTACAAAATGAATCACTCCCAATACTCCTTAAATAAGAAAAAAAGGAGGCACAGAATCATCACGCTGCAACATAAAAGCTTTCTAGGAACAAGGCTAGGCTCCAACAATATCCTGTTAGAAAAGTCTGACCAAATCCTGAAAACAAAAACCAGACACACAAAAACACCCAGGTGTAAGTAAATTTATACTGCGAGCCTGAACACATTCCACCCCCTGCCTTGGACATGCAACGTCAATTCCAAAGCAGACTCTGGTCTGGTCCGTGCATGCTGTTTAACTGTGGTTACTTACCCTCACTCAGCTAGATATTCAAGAGCTGCACTGCCAGGAACAAGGCCTTTGGAGTCCGAGAGTCCTGTATTCAAATACTGAGTGTGCTACTTAATAGATACTGATGGAGGAGGTCTCTTAAATTTGAGCCTTGAGAATTTCACCTCTAAAATGTATGTACCGGTTTTTCTTTACAGAGCTGTGGAGGGGATTAGATAAAATGTCCCAGCAGAGTGCAGAGCATATAGAAGCAGTTTTGCTCTTATGAAATAAGGAAGAAAGAGAAGGGAAAAGCCATAAACACTTTTTAAAGTTTAATTTGTACGAGAGCGGCTTATGAGAACACAGTACCCCAGCACCAGGATGCTTTGCTTACTGGACAGGTTTGCAGAACTTCCGCTGGGATTGCAGGGCAGGTGACGCCACGTGTCCGAAGCCTCACAGAGAACACATCATGACACATCGCATCATAAGCTGGAATGCCATCCCCAGCCACCTCCGAGCCTTCCCCTGACGTGCCTACCGAGCTTTGCTTTGATTCCTCCTGAATCACTCACTCCCAGTTTCCTTACCCTCAGGCCTGTAGAGTGATTTGCCCTGGGTGTGGGAAATCACACTGCTGTCCATCTGACTGTGTAATTCTCCCAGAGGCCCTGGCTGAGCTGACACCAGTGACATCGGTGAAGGGACTGAGGGCCCAGCAGTATACAGGCAGAATTGCCTGGAAAAGAGGCCCCTGCAATACACCATCTCCTGCAAGAATCAGAGTAGATTTGGGGGTTGTGTCCTGTTTGAATGGAGACAACAGTGAAACCAAGCTGCCCCAGTTCTGCGTGGATCCTGTGAGGAACTATGCTGTTTACTGCATTAAGACACAACGAAGCTATGCATCTGGGGACTCAGGGAAGGGGGCTGGCTGAGTCGGGAACTATTAGAGTATCAGTAACAAAATTCCTTTGGAAGAAATAAGGGGAAGGATTGTGGGTTGGGGAGAAAGGGACCAGAGAATGAATCTTTTCATAGGGCTGCAAAAAACATTAACGTGTTGATTTTATTTATAGCCAAAGAGTCTGGAGAAAGGACATGGCTAGGTTTTAACTCAAGCACGGTCCTGACTTGGAAGAAGCCTGTCGCAGAGAAAGGGCAGATGGCTTGGGAGCCAGAGGCCCTTCAGTGTGGAGCCAGGCTCTGCCCTGGTTGACGGCTGATGTTCATATGTGAAAGGGGAGGGCGCCCTGCAGATCACTCGGGAAAAGCACACAGAGAGGGCAATATCTCCCTCCCTGTTTCTGATATCCTAATATCATAAAGTTACCCAAGGCAGTGGAGAACTCAGGTAGAGGAGTCTTCTAAAAGAGTGATGAGACGCCTGGGGCTTTCAGTTCAGCTTTCCTACGATAAATTCCATTTTAAAAACCTGTTTCAGTTCTAACACAACAAGATTTAGGAGGAAGCGTAAAACCTCTCGTCCCACTAGTGTCTTTAACCAATACATCAAGTGCCCAAGGATGGACGGATTCTGTGTTCCAAACCTTATTCATTCATTTCTACTGGACTTAACAAAAAAGTATCAGGGTAAGACGTGATTTATCTTCCTATTTATTTCTAAGGTCCTTAAGTATTTCATCAGGGACCCCATGACAACACTACAGTAGAATGTCGGGCACATTTTTAAAAAGTAGTAAACTCTACAGGTGATGAAATGAACGGTGAGTGAAAGGCTTTCTACAAGTTGACATCGCGGAGGCCTCTGTGCAGTCTGCAGCCCGCCACGGTGAGCCACTTGAGGCCTCAAGGCTTCGGCAGATGGGAAGAGTGATTAAAATACTTCTGAAAATGTAATGCAGAGGCTATCGAATGAAAATCCCGTGTCGTACTGAAAACAAGCCAATAATGCCCCGACAGGCCGCTTTTTCTTTGAGTTCTAGATATTCTGATGGCAGAGATATTCCTTATACTTGGCTTCCGAACAAAGAAATTAAAGCATGAGGCTGCCTGGATTTTTATCTTGACAAACTACCGTCGCAGAGGCTAGACATAAATCTAGGTTTTTACAACTGATGCTGAGGCCACAGTGAGAATCCGATACGGCACAGGTTCCACAAGGACAGCTATAGTATCGCGGGATGACTCAGAGCACAGCCTTGGAAGTCTGACCAGTTCTCTCTCGGCTTCGGGATCCTGAATAACTCCCTTGCCTTTCTCTCGAGCATGTTTCCTCATTAGTAAAATAGGAATAAAATCCATATCATTGAGCTGTTTATAAATAAGGACTATTTTATATACATATGCACACACACATATACATACATGCATACATACATGCGTGTGCATATGCCCACATATACACAAACTCTGTATATGATTGTATATATCTAGATTATATTATTATTTGAATATATACAAATTCTATATGCACATTATATCTTTTGACTAGAATATATAAGACACTTGTAACAGGTTTCTACTAACTTTCTGGCTTAGCATATATACTATTCTCACTACTTATAGACTCATAAGGCACGTTTTTCACCACTAAAAAATGAGAGATTATGAAGATACCGTAAGATCACTGATGGATGCCAACCACGAGATGGTACAGGCGGCTGATGCATGTAAAACAGACAGTTCTTGAAAGATATTTTTTTCCTTCATCCACCGTCTGAGACATCAGGAAAGAAAAACCGCATCTATTTTCTTCAGGTCTTTTTAAAATACCATCAATTCCACTAAAAAACAGTAAAGCCATCTGGAATAGCTGACAGACAATTTGGAAGCAACGTCTTCAAGACAGCTATAATGATTTTTCCTTTTCTGTTTTCCTTCCCTCTTGAAATGTCAAGGATAACTGAAACTTTTTACTTTTCCATCTGTGATTTACTGACCGGTCCCAAACAAATTTCGAAAGGACTCGAGAATTTGTTTCCAGTCAGTCCAATGCTGGTTTTTAAAATTTTAATTCGATTTTTAAAGTACCATATTTTGTCATGTGTTTTTTCGATATTTAAAAATATTTTAAAACATACATTGAAATGTGATCACAAAGGTCTTTCACAATGAGAAAAAAATACTCTAAGTGCTTAAAATACTATCGTAAACAGTCACAAAGAAATCACTGGGATCTTTTTCAAATAGGTTATCCTAAGAAACTTATTAAAATAAATGAAAAGGGCTTCCCTGGTGGCGCAGTGGTTGAGAGTCCGCCTGCCGATGCAGGGGACACGGGTTCGTGCCCCGGTCCGGGAAGATCCCACATGCCGCGGAGTGGCTGGGCCCGTGAGCCATGGCCGCTGAGCCTGTGCTCCGCAACGGGAGAGGCCAAAACAGTGAGAGGCCCGCGTACCGCCAAAAAAAAAGAAATAAGTCCCAAATGGATAAATGCTGCTTCTCACATAGCAAAACTAGCAGAAGATAGAGTCAGGAATTCTCATTCTTACCCTGCTGATCTAGCTAGCTACCTGAAAATGAGTTTTACACAGAGACTTTAAAACTGAACACCAGATGTATCCCCAAGGTCTAATAAGATATATTTAGAAATATATTTCTATATATTGTATATATTTGGTAGAGAAAACAATACGAATTGATGTCTGCTTCATTAATTGAGCTGGTGGGCTTTTGGGTCTGTGCAAAGCATGGTGCTTATACTGTGGAAAAATTAAAAACCTGAAGAAGGTCCATTCATTCTAGCATCTGCAAGAAAGAGAAGTAACACAGAAATCTTTCAAGCTTGTCCTTGTGTGATGCCAGCAGCAAAACCAACAGTTAACATAGAAATCAGTTAATTTGGGATGGGAAACAAGAGAAGGTGGTCTTTGAAAGATGAATGGGGTTTTGATAAGTAGATGGCGTCATGCCAGGTGAAGAAAGGGGGCCTGGAGATGGACAGGTACAAGGCAGGCTTGAGGAAAATGAAACTAGACTAAGTTAGGAACCAAGGGAGTAGAGGAGAGTAATGGCCAAGTGGTTGGCATGTGGTCAGTGACCCTTGAGGAGGTTGGTAACTCTGGGCCAAGGAAGTTGATCTTTATTCTGTCAGCAAAAGGACCTTAATGTTTGTGAACTGGGTTCTCAAATGTAAGCACTGAAAGGGACCCTCCAGATGACCTAATCTAGTGCTTCTGAAAATATGCCATCAGAATATTCCTTAGGACCAAGAGAAGTGAATTTCATACCTTACAGAGTCAAGTGACCTACTTGAATCAGTCCTCCTCTGAAATAGGCCTTTTTTTTCGACTTGAGAAATTACTGTGGGATTTTCCGTTCTATTCCACAGATAGCCTTATTTTTGTGTGCAAAAATGCTTCCTCCAAAATGGAGTTGGAGTAAAGTGGATGCTCCCATAAGATATTTGGGGTTCATCCTGTGGCTTCACATATGCATAGCAAAGCACCCTTTTCTCTCTTTTTAAAAAATTTTTATTTTATACTGGAGTATAGTCGATTAACAATGTTGTGTTAGTTTCAGGTGTACAGAAAAGTGATTCATCTATCCATATACACGTATCTATTCTTTTTCAAATTCTTTTCCCACTGAGGTTGTTACAGAGTACTGAGCAGAGTTCCCTGTGCTATACAGTAGGTCCTTGTTGATTATCTATTTTAAATATAGCAGTGCGTACATGTCAATCCCAAAGACCTTTTCTCTTTCAGTGTACATATGCAGAGCTCAGTTTTAGAAGAATCTATGAATCCAGGCTGCAGCTCAAAAAGATGAAGTGACAGTAAAGGAATCAGAAATGAAATGCTCAGAGTCATAGCTGGTAAAGGAGTCAGAAATGAAACGCTCAGAGTCATAGCTGGTAAAGGAATCAGAAATGAAATGACATCTTCTGGCCCTCTGTTCAAAGCTTGTTCTGCAACATCACATTGTCACACAAAGAAGTACCAGTGCTGATGGGCACAGGGCACATCACATTCACAAAGGTTCAGAGGTCACCTAGTGCTACCCCATGAGTGAGAGGGAGACTTCTCCAGTTGGTCCCATGGACCCCATCACGCCCCACCATGCCAGCCACCGCTCCCCACAGGCTGCAAACAGAACAGTCTCTGGTGAGGTGAAAGAGATGATTTAGACGAGGCTTCCTCCAAGGGAACTATTTCCAACATCGAAATTTCCAGCTTATTTAGGAAGGGAGAACAGAGCCTCAGATAAATGCCTCCCTTCCCAAGTGGAACCGAGTAGCTGCTAATCAAAGGTTGTCAAGCATGATTTGTACCACTCAGGGCTTCATGGAAGGCACAAAAAGAAAGACCATAACACCATGTTTATCTCCTTCTCATTGCTCGTTCTGGCAATAGTATTAGAGTCAAGGCAGGCTGAGTCAAAACAATTTTCTAAAAATATGGATCAGCTGAGACCATTTAAAGCCTCCTTTTATGGAGTTAACGTTAGGACTTTCTCCTCGGGCTGTTTTGTGTATTCTTGCCCAGAGCCTGCTCCTCCAGCAGCATCTAGCCGTCTAGAATACACAATTCTTTCTCCTTGCCAGGGGATCCCAGCCTCCCGAAGACTGATGAGCGAGTCTGCATCCTTCCCAGGAGCCTGGGTAACTATTCCAGAGGGCTCCGTCGTTCAGGGTGGGATGTGGTCTAAGCCTCCGTCAGAGTTTCCGGTGAGGAATAATTGGTTTTGTTGGTGGGGCTGGCAGTGAATCTGTCTGTTTCAATCCTTCCAAGGATGAGCTTCTACTTTCCCAATTTTTGTGAAAGGAGAGACTTCGACGCTAGAGGGTGAACTGAATGCCATGATATTATATGGACGTTCAATTTTAGGGGGAAACAAAAGCAACCCCTTATCTGTATCAAGCTTTTCACCGAACTCTGTTTTTTGTTTTTTTAATAAATTTACTTATTTATGGCTGCACTGGGTCTTCGTTGCTGCACACGGGCTTTCTCTAGTTGCGGCGAACGGGGGCTGCTCTTCGTTACGCAGGCTTCTCACTGCGGTGGCTTCTCTTGTTGCGGAGCACGGGCTCTAGGCGCAAGGGCTTCAGTAGTTGTGGCTCGCGGGCTCTAGAGCACAGAGCTCAGCAGTTGTGGCACACGGGCTTAGATGCTCCGTGGCACGTGGGATCTTCCCAGACCAGGGCTCGAACCTCTGTCCCCTGCATCGGCAGGAGGATTCTTAACCACTGCGCCACCAGGGAAGCCCTGTGGTCCTTTCTTACAGCAGCCCCAGGAAGCCACTATACCTGGTCAAAAATATTCTCTTCTCTCACTGTTTAATTTTTTTTTACCCTCTTAGGCGATAAGTTGATAAAGGAAAGTGCATTAAAAGAAAAAAGTGGAAAGTTATTTTCTCAGTTTACTAACCAACTCCTGCCCCCCTCACCCCGCCCCCATCCCTTATGTCTCTTAAGAAAATTCATCCAAGAAGAGACATACACAGAGGCTCTGATTTCTCCAGGCACAGCGCTGAGGTTCAAAGAGGCTGCCTGCACTCAGATGCCACAGGTAACACCATAAATCTCTGCCTTACTTACCACTGGGTCAGAGAACGAAGGCCGATCGGGGATCCTCATCTTTATAACCTGGAGGAAGCATAACTTACAGATCTGACACGGTTAACCATGCGTGCCTGACATGTGAGATGCAAGCTGTGTGATCATAATTTATATTTAAATAGCTTCTTTCACCAAAAGGCTGAAAGAAATTTACAGACTTTTACTTAATTAATCCTTGTAAGCCATCCATGACGAAGGTAAAGTAAGGTCATATATTCCCCTTTCCTCTGGCATCTCAAGGTTTGGCCACTTTTTCTCCTCTTTATTCTAGTTTTCAGGATTGCTGAGCTTCCCTTCTCCCAAATGCAGGCTTTTATTTTGAAGCTGATGCTCCTATTTCCATATAACCCTATTTCTGGGAGCTCCTGCTTAGAAGAAAATTAGCCCCATTTCCTGCCCCCCCTTTTTCTGGGGGGAGTGCTCTGAAAGGTCCAATCTATTTTGAAATTACCATTTATTTAAAGCTTTAACTCCCAAAGTATCTTGAGGTCTGGGAGACTAAGTGTTCACGAATGTGTGCATGCCTGTGTAGGGAGAGAAAGAGAAGCAACAGCCTTGCCAGGTGGCATTAGGATGCCATAAAAAGTGTTTTAGGGGTGGAGACAGGATCTCAGCAGACACCACATCCTTATACACATCTTTCGTAACTCTTTTGGTCCGTTTTCAGATTGTGTTCCATTTGAACTCCTCCCGCCATTGCCATGGCTGGGAAATGCGGAGGAGAAATACTCAAGGAAGCTGAAGAAGAAAGGACTTTTAGCCTCAACGCCATTCCAAACAGGGCTGCTCTTCCTTTGCCTGTTTTCCTATCGATCTTCTGACTAAGCAATTGCAACTCCTGAGCACCCTCCTGGATGTTAGGCAAAGATTCCAGAAAGCTTCGTAAGTTTCTCTGAGCTCTTTGGAAAAAGAAATTATTCAAAAGAAAACAACAGTGCCATGAAACACTCGGTCCTCTGTGAGGCTCTGTCTTTAATTCACCTTCATGAGAAACATTAATATCCGTATTTCTCGATGTGCTAAGGGCTAAGGCTCTTCTGCCCAGGGTAGAACAACAGTGAGCCGTAAAGCCACTTCAATCTGTACTCATCCGTATTTGAGGTGACTCACGGAAGGGCTGCATTTAACCAACTTGGAATCTTTGCTGGTACTAGTTTGCCTTCTTGGATATTGTGGACCGACAGGATTTAGCCAAGTACCACCAGCCTCTAATACAGCAAAGCACTCTTTACAATCATTTCACATGTGTGCGGCCAACCCACCTCACAACTGGAAGTCTTTCCTCGAGCCAATAATTAGTGCAAGAATTCAAGTTTTTAAAACCCAATGGTTTTCCAGACGCTATAAAAATTCCAACCCCGGGCTTTCAAAGTTTCAACACAAGTGTTTGCAAGCCAAAAGAGCTTAACACTCAATCTGGTTTATTCTGCTGCTTCTATTAAAATCTGTTACTAACCACATTTTTATCGTACTTGCAGCCGTCTTGTTGAGAAAGGGTACGTAAGTCACAGTCTAAAGCGGTTTTGATATACTCATCTCTGCTCAAAATAATCTGAAGGATTCAGAGGGAAACTAAGTCTAGCCTCTTTGAGCAGAAGGATGTTAAAACAGAAGGTTCTAAGACAGCAAGAAAAGCATATTAATTAGCATTTATTAGAAGAGGAAAGTGATGCTAGGAAGGAAACAACTAGAAGTGGGGTAGCACAAGTTCTTTCTTTTCTTTTTCTTTTTTTTTTTTTTTTGCGGTACGCGGGCCTCTCACTGTTGTGGCCTCTCCCGTCGTGGAGCACAGGCTCTGGACGCGCAGGCTCAGCGGCCGTGGCTCACGGGCCCAGCCGCTCCGCGGCGTGTGGGATCTTCCCGGACCGGGGCACGAACCCGTGTCCCCTGCATCGGCAGGCGGACTCTCAACCACTGCGCCACCAGGGAAGCCCCACAAGTTCTTTCTAAACTCGTATCAAAAATATTTATGTAGGTATGTCTTAATTGCAAGTTTATGACAGCAGAATGGGGAAAGCAGGGCAGGAATTATTAATCCTTCTGTGTGGAAGTTGGGAGAAGCATGGTGCCTGGAAGGATAGTGTCCTATAAGGTCAAGCTGCAGAAAAGAAAGAAATTCATTGAGAGGTCAATATGTTACGGCACATGCCTAATGCTGACTGTTGTGTCTGGGGCAAGATGAATTCCATCGTTATCAACACCCAAAAGGAGCTGGAGGGGCTCTGGAGATCAGAGGGCTCTGACTGTCAGGGTCAAAGCAAAGAAACACATACATACAACATGATCCAGGAAAGCAGATCTAAGTGAAGGGGAAATTAATAATAGTCATATTTAAAAAGAGGGATGGCGATAACGTGTACTTCAGCATGATAGCGTCTGCTTCAGTTGATATTTTCTGTTAGCATTCACTTGTACAAAAAAAAAGTTGACATGAATGTCATCAAAATGTAAAGCAAATATTCAGTTTCTCAGTAACACTAGCCACATTTCACATCTCCAATTGCAGCACAGGGCTACTGTCTACTGCATACACAGCATAGATGTAAGACATTTTCATCATTTGCAGACAATTCTGTTGGACAGTGCTGCATTAGAGGGAACACCTTTTAGACCTTTTACACTATTGTAAGAATGGCTGACGTTAGTAAGGCCATTCTGTATCTTCCCAGCACCAAAATGCCAGACAGCATCAATCACTGTGTTTACTCTCATCTTTCTTGATTTCTTCTCATTATTATGTCTCAGTTTCACCTAGTTTCAAGCTTAACCACTAATGAAATAGATGAGGGTGAACTATTATAGAAAAAGATCCCTTAAACATAAATCAAGCCATCTTATAATTAATATACAGAAAACTAGTTTGGATTATTCCTTTGTAGAGCTAGGTGACGTTAAGTTCTGGTCTCACAACTATGTTGAGTGTAACTGAAAATATTCATAGCAGACAAATTGAGTATTCTCAGTATCCTAAGGCCGACAATTATAGAGCCCCCAAAGTCCTTTCAAATGTGAGTAATTTTACAACATTTATTTGGACTTTGAAAGAAGTGCACACAAGTGCCAAAGTCACTTGCATGAACCCTCTGATATAAATAACAATGAAAGTGGAAACTAGAAACGAAGAAAACGAAGTACAGTTTGTTCCTCTTTCCGTTTCTCTCCTTTAAAACTGAGAACATCACTGTTTTCACTGAAGAGGAGAAATTCATCAGCTTCGGATACAGATTAGGGACACTTGGAGTCAACAGGGGGAAATGACCTCACCCTCTCATGCTGTCAGGTTCAAAAAGGTTTGGAGAGGGGTGTGTTCTCCATCTGTGCCTGTTCTTACCAGGGGTTACACTACACTGGTGCTAAAGCAGAAAGGTTAGCAGTATGAACATTTCTGAACTTTTTGGAGATATACGCACTCAGCCTTTTCTTTCTGGTTTCTTAAAATTTAGGTTTCACAAAAGAATCATGAGCTCTATTGCTCTATCATTCTCATACCTTTCATGATTTGCCAATACTCTGCCCCCATGAGCCATCACTCTGTTTCTTATCATTTTTATATTGCTATGAACAATTAACCAACATGGTTCGGTTAAGGTGTGGGACTAAAAGACATGTTTGAATTTCATAAGGCTAATTAGCTCTCCTCCAGCAATACCTTTAACCCTGTCATGAAAATTAGGGGCATCAGGCTTCCCTGGTGGCGCAGTGGTTGAGAGTCCACCTGCCGATGCAGGGGACACGGGTTCGTGCCCCAGTCCAGGAAGATCCAACATGCCGCGGAGCGGCTTGGCCTGTGAGCCATGAGCCTGCGCGTCCCAAGCCTGTGTTCTGCAACGGGAGAGGCCACAACAGTGAGAGGCCCGCAAAAAAAAAAAAAAAAAAAAAAAATTAGGGGCATCAATCAGGAGAACCACTTGGAAAACAAGGAAGGATCTGGGCAAACACTTTAAAAAAAAAATCAACCCAAATGAAAAGCTAAATGGGAAGTGGATTATTCAGATAACAGGTTTCTTAGTGATATTATTGATCTATAGACTTCTGCTGTCCAATATGGTAGCCACTAGCCACTAGCACTTGAGATGTGGCTGGTCCAAACTGAAATATGTTGAAAGTGTAAAAGACACACTAATTACAAAGACTTAGTATGAAAAAAAGAAAAGGAAAATACCTCATGGATCATTTTTATATTGATTACATGTTGAAATAATATTTTGCTATATTGGGTCACTTAAAATATATTATTAAAGCTAATTTCATGCTTCCTTTTGCTTTCTAAAATATAGCTCTTAGAAAATGTTAAACGACCCGTGTGGCCACATTATATTTCTGTCGATGACCTAGATATAGACCATGATCACAGGCTCTATTTGTGATACAAAAGAGCGTAGAAAATGCTGACTCATGAAAAGCAATTCTAAAAGTCATTCTAAAAGCAAGGCAGAAGAATCCTTGGCAACAAGAGCAGAAGAGGTGCTGGAATTGGAGAAGACATCATAAATATCCCCACTGTTGAGAGCAACGAAAAGGCCTGGCCAGCAGCTGAAGCTACTGCAATCTAGCCGTATCAAAAAGACATCAAACGCAGATTTCAAGATCCCTGCCTTGTCTCTTGAACTGACTGTGGGAAAGGAGCTCTCGCAGTCCGAGCAGCTGGGGCTGTGACTCCTGAGGTGCTCAGATCCACACTTTGATTTTCTCTTGATCAAAGACGGCACCTCACTATTGAAACAGAGCCAAAGGCTCCTGGGAAGAATTCTCCCAGTAGGGCACACAACGACCCAGGGAGACAGCAAGATAGTTTGATAATTACATCCCAGGGTTTCCCGAATAATACTTAAATCCCCAGATATTGAGAAATAACGAAAAATAGGGATCAGCAGAGTATGAGACCTGGGAGAAGCCATACTTCTCTCAAGTGGCAATTCAAGTCATTCAGAGTTGGATAATGAAGGCTTTGCCAGTTTAGACAAGGGAACATCCAAGCAGCTCTCCTTTTCTTCCTTTATTTCCAAGTTTACACCCCTGCACTCTATAAACTCTTGTGTTCTATAAACAGGCAAGAAGGGAAGTTAATGAGCGTCAGCTTTCTCAGCCAAAAAGAATTCTTTCCCTGCTTCCTCTCCCATCCTTCCAGGCTTAGAGATGACCATTACTGCCCTGTCACGAAGTTTGTAATTTACTTTCAGTTACTGCATAATTATCAGCGTGATACGGTGCGTACACCACCAGTTGGTTTAAACATTCCCGTCCGGGAGTCATCAGCTAGAGGCACAGTCTAGAGGCAGCTAAGACAAGCCCTGCTGTTATCCGCAAGTCAATCAAGAGCAGAGACCAGCCCTGCCAACTGCAAATAAACATCAACCAGAGGTTTTTACTGGTGAGAGTAACGTTTTGTTAATTAGCATGATGGGTGTAATAATAGGATCTCATTAGGTGACCCTTTGGATTTTTCAAAGTATGTGCATGAGCAAAAAATAAGCCAGCTGTACCCCCTCTGCTGCATGAGGTTATAAGTACGCAGCCTGGCCAGTATCCTTTTAGGCCTGAATCTTGCACCTCTTAGATGCATGGTGCCTGTGGTTGCATCCCTGGTTGGATCTGTGCCCAGCCATTGTTTTAGAAGGATTTCTGACTTACGACGCCAAGTAGAGGGCTGGAATCCTGCCGTGTAAATGCTGGTTGTTTTTGTCCCAAGTAAACCTTTCATAAAAGAGAAGGTCAGCACACCTAGAAATACAGAAAGCTGAGACTTTGTGGAGCTTAAAGGACAGTGTCTGATCTGTCTTGTGTCTGTTTTCCTGAAGGCTGCTTATTAAATAAGTGTGAGACAGAATTTTGTCTGAAATTTACATGTTTGTAACCTAGTAGCCAGGTCATAAGCGAGTGGCTTTCTCTCACCTACTTGCAATTTCTTAGTTCTTATTATTTATCTAACAAACTGAACCTCAGTGTTGTGCGTGGCCCAACCGGCTTGGTCAGCAGACAGCAGCCCCATTCTTCACCCTGATGCAACACATGAGCCTTCTTTCAGCCCCTGAGTGTATAATCCTTCCTGCCTTGAGGGCTTACGAAGTCCCCTCTGAGCTCTTTACGTGGCCCATTCTGATTCACCCTTCGGGTCTCAGCATAAATCACTAGCTCTCAGACTTGGCTGCACATCAGAATCAGCTTCGAAATCATCCCACAGCCCAGGTCGCACCCCATACAGATTAAATCAGAACATGTGGAGCTGGGAGCCAGGCATCAATATTTGTGAAAGATTCCCCGGCTGATTCCACCAGGCAGGCATTTGGGAACCATGGCCTTCCGACGTTACCTTCTTCAGTGAAGACTTTGCTAATCGCTCCACCTAACTTACGGCCCTCTGTCATTTCGTTTCCTCTGTCTCAGAGCTCTCTGTACCTTTTCTCACTTTATAATTAGCTGTGCCATTTCTGTTTTGACACCCCCTGCCTCCTAGACTGTATGCTCTATGAGGGCCGACAACGGGGCTGTTTTTCTTATCTCAGTATCTCTACAGGGCCTGCTACACAGAAGGTGTTCAGAACATACTTGTGCAAAATAAGTGAATTCAGTATTTATCTTCTCACTGATACTTTCTCCCCCAATAAAAACGAGTCAACTAACCAAATATTTGAGTGCTAACTGAATGATCGGTTTTCTAACAGGTACTTTGGGATGATGGGAGGGAAACTGCAATCTATTTGTAGGCAGGATTAGTGCACATGAAATCGTAAGAGAACTGGATAAGGCTGACTATATAAAAAGCAAGGGCTTAAAGCAACAGTGAGTGCAAGGCGATGAGTAGCCCATACATATGGGCGTTTGTCCTCCTAGACTCATGGGAATGAACTTGGGCATCGACAGTCAAATTATAAACCATATAGTGCAGACCGTCTCTATTGATCCCTACCGTGCATTCTGTCTCTCAGATTTTTGAATTCCACCACCTGGCAAGTTCTCCCAATCTTCATGTAGCACTCACCTAATTCAGTAGCCTTTTGTTTATCCGAATTGGAAAACTAGATGCACTCGCAAAATCTGAAAAAAAATCACCGTCTTGAAAACCGATTGCCATCTTTATTTAATTTTGAGCAGGCCCTGGGATAATATTTAAATGATTAGCCTGATGAATCATAGGGCTGTGCTAGAAGAAACAGATTTATTTGTGCACTCTAAAACATTTATTCTGCTCTAAAATATTCTCCTCACATTCTATCTTCCACCCAAATTCTTGACGATGTAAACATTTTCTAGGCTGTCTCTACAAACCACAATTCCTACATCTAGCATGGACAGATCACTTCTAAGCAGAAACTCAGATTGGGGGGAGGGGGCCATAAATGTTCTTGCCAATTTCAAGAACCAACACATAAACAAACCGACTAAAAGAGGCCCTTCTGCCTCATAACATAAGCAGGTGCCGCAAATTAAGGTAATGTTCGTGGGCCATAGCAGAGAGTGAGGATGAATACATTTTAGAGAGCTCCAGGGTGAAGGAAATCATGTGGTAAAAGTATTAAAGGATATGCAAGATTAGTCCGAGCTGCTTGGGGGCAGGGACAGCCCTTTTTCTCTAAGCTAAATTTGAGTTAAGGCAAGACTCATCCTATTAAAGCAAAGGATGGAATTTGTCCAAACTATTTTTGCAACGGGTAACATTAAAGAGGCTTCGTGGGTGTGACTGACATTAATTTATCATTCTGTATTGTAAGTGAGCTCCCCAGGGTTCAGGATGAATAGGAAATGACAATAGAGCGTTCAGCACAATTTCCCTCCGTGGTCCAGCTCAGTCCTGTGTCTTAAAAGGCAACAGATACTCTTACCCATCAGGGCTTGAGACTGTTATGTACAACGTTGTCCAGTTGGGTGCCTTTTCTTTTCAATAAACAGTACACCATTTGAGGAAGAATTGTGTCAGGATATTACCAGAGTGTGACTTTTAATATCTCCAAGGCAGGTTTTCGTGCACAGTTAAGATTATCTAGAAGTTATTTTCTTAAAAATAAATATTCCCGAAGTTTCTAAATCCACTTTGTAAACTCTTTTATTCTCTTTTGAAATTTAGCAAATATTAACAATGGCTTTCAAGTGATCTTTGATCCACAATTGGTCCTGTTTATTAACTTAATCAAACCCCTTAACCATTTTAAACTACATTCACAAATTTACTACCTCTGATTTCCTTCAGTGCCTCAATTATTAGAGTACAAACTCTACCACACACATAAGCAGTTCTTATAAATATGACAAATTAAATCTTAAACTTAGTGGATCTTAAGTTATCTCAAATGGTTCAATACTGTTTATAAACTTATTAATATTTTGACTTAAAGCCGCAAGTCTGAAGAGTCAATGACCCATTTTTAATTTAATCACAGGGCTCAGGGCAGATACTCAAACACTTAAGATTCCATATACATTCAGATTTCTTAATACAAAAACATTTACTATTATGGGGTGGTTTTTTTTTTTTTTTTGCGGTATGCGGGCCTCTCACTGTTGTGGCCTCTCCCGTTGCGGAGCACAGGCTCCGGACGCGCAGGCTCAGCGGCCATGGCTCACGGGCCCAGCCGCTCCGCGGCATGTGGGATCTTCCCGGACCAGGGAACGAACCCGCGTCCCCTGCATCAGCAGGCGGACTCTCAACCACTGCGTCACCAGGGGAGCCCTATGGGGTGATTTTTAAAAACATCACATGTTTAATTTTAAGTCTTCTTATGAAAACAACCAAATCACCTCAAACAAGTTTGTGGTCACGCTGACATGTAGATGTTTGAGATTATATTTCTCCACTAGGAGTGACTGAATATCAACCACAGGTTTTAGCCTAGATACTCTGGGACTGTAAGAGATCCAGGGTAGTTTTTCTCACTACCATCGTCAACATGCCGAGGAAATTCTGTTTTGACAGTCAATAGGCAACATGGGTCTCAAGACCATGATCTCCATAGATGGTATTATAGCCCAGGTCTCTAGATTAAAGTCATATCTTCATTTAAGTTTCCTCTTCTAAAAGAATTTTGCAGCCTACATTAAGCTTAGAGCTAATATCCTTCGCTGTTTCAAATGTATTTATTTGGGTTTCATAGGTATTTCGTTTCTTCATTGGATCCCACAGATCTCCTCCCTTTAAAAAAATTCTGTACTGACCAAGGAGTTAATGATTTTCCTAGTCTCTCCAATATGGTTGTAGATCTTCTGCCTCAGAATTTCTAGGGCAGAATCTGGTTCTTCCAGACCAAGCCCCTGAGTACTCCATATTCTGGACACAGCTCAGCACGAAGTTTACCTTGATGCAGGCTAAGGCATTACTATACAGCACGCAAGTTTTCCTTTTTCCAGATCTTCAGCTATAAAACATCTTCACTAACTTTTGATCCTTCCCAGGTAAGTGCCAATTGGAGCATACGTGAAACAACTCAGAAACTGAAAACTGGAAGAATCAAGTCTGTCATCAAAACTTAGCATTTGCTAAGGAAAATGACCCGGAAAAGCTTTAGAAAATATCTGCTTGATTGAAAAAATGGTGCTGAGCTGCAAATACAATATAATGAGGTATGAAAGTGACGCTTTTCTACATAATAAATATTTGCTTGAAAAGGTGTTTCACCTTAATATTCACTGACCCATCCGTATACAGAAATACACAAAACATATACCTGACCCATCCATAAACAGAAATACACAGAACATATACCTTTGCACATGACTATTAATAACCGATTTTTGACCCACCAATTTTTAAAAAATTTTAAGAACCACTTTACAAAAGTTGCAGTTTAATTAATCATCAACGACTGTATAACAAACCAATTATTAGAGTCAGGTAAACAGTACTGGATTCGGAAAGAAACAGGGGCATTTCTTTTCTGAGAACCCATGGAAGGCGGCAGAAGCCTGTCTGGGACACAGTGTCCAGCACTGCGCTTTCTTTCTGCATAATAACCAAGTGTGGAAGTGGATGGCAGAGACTACTTATTCATCTTTGTACCTGCCATAGTATAAGTCAGGACGTTTGCATTCAGTTATCTCAAATCTCTCTTGAAATACAACTGGAAACTAAATAAGCAAACATGACATACACGCAATCCTAAGAATGTCAAAAACTACTGAATAAACTATGCAATTATGCTGAGAAATAGCTGAGTTTTAGGTAAACTTATTTACAAGTCAGTTACAGAAATTGGAATTGCTTTTTATTTATAACAATATCTTCATGGTCTAACCAGTAGACTAAAATAAAGTACCCTAACATAGGCAGAAATCTCACCCCAGACTATCAAACGAGAAGGCCAGGGAATTATGCCGTAGTAATGAAGATATCTTTTCATACTCAAATTAAAAACAATGTTACAAAGTTCCTGGTATAATCACTTCAATTAATTATAATTTATTTGATCCCCTTTACAGATCTTCCAGAATTCGTGCTTGCCTACAGCCAACTAGAAATACCCAGAGACTTTTCAGTTCCCATTAAAGGAAACGAAAATGCTCTAATACATAATGTACCCTCCCACAGTTTGGGTCCATTCTATTTTTGTTACGGTGCTTTCCTATATCTTGCACCAAACACACAATAAACACTTGTTTCTTAAACTCATGCCAGATTGAACTTCTGTGACTTGAGTCACTGAAAAATAAAAAATCAAGTTCAGATAGAAGTAGAGCAGTTGCCTTGTCAAAAGACACTCTGCCTGTCAACTTCAAAAGAAGCAAGCCAGTCTAGTTTGGAGCTTCCAATGACATGACCAGAAACAAAATATTCAGAGAATATTTTTAATAGTAATGGAAAGGATGAGAACTTTGTGTTACGATTTTGTTTTTGAATTGGCTAAATTGGTCGACTTTAAGAAAACAAGGACTTCTGGGTTTCCCTGGTGGCGCAGTGGTTGAGAGTCCGCCCGCCGATGCAGGGGACATGGGTTCGTGTCCCGGTCTGGGAGGATCCCACATGCCGTGGAGCGGCTGGGCCCGTGAGCCATGGCCGCTGAGCCTGCGCGTCCGGAGCCTGTGCTCCGCAATGGGAGAGGCCACAACGGTGAGAGGCCCGCGTACCGCAAAAAGAAACACAAAAAAAACAAAAACTGGTACTTGGTAGAGAAGAGATAATGTGACAAAAAAAAAAAAAAAAAAACCAGAAAAATCAAAATAATTCGTTCTGTAACAATAGGCTCCTTTTGGCATTAGTCATCTTCTAGAAAAAGAATAATTCAACATTGCTCAATGCTATTCAACAGTACAGCAGGATCCCTAAGCCAGATTGTAGATAGTTTTGTCATTTTTGTTCCAGATAAAATAATCCTGTCCTGGAGCTTACTCAGTACCAAGTGCCAAAAAAATGTTTACAAGAGGAGCTTCTATTTAAGATAAAAATTCTTAAAAGATTTTATAGATTGGAAATCACTGTTCAGATACCCAAGTATTCTATCTATAAGTTTATGTGCTAAACTTGTCTACGTATCTGAATTACACATTTTGGTTAACAAGGACATCATCTGAAGAAAAAAATTTCTAGCTGTGATTTAAAAAAAAAAAAAAAAAGTCAAGAAACAAAAAGTCTTTCACAACAGTTCAAAAATCCTGAGGCCAAATTTATTCATTCACTTGGCTTTCAAGCAGGCAACTGCTTTGTCCCCAGCAGTATTATGCAAGCTTACTTAAGAATGCAGAAGAGCTTGGAGAGCTGAAAATTCTATTCCCATTGCCATGGTGAAAACCACAGAGTATGACGATAACAGTCCCCAGCACAAGTAGGGTGGTCTCCTATATTCCCCTGGAACCCCGCCACTGCACTTAAAAACAAATATTACAACTTAGAAATGAACTCTCTGTTTAGGATCTAGAAAACATTACTTCAAATATCATTTAAGGGAAACAGAACTTTCCCACCTCTCATCAGCAGCAATGATACAAAACTAACAAAAAAAACAGCATGAAAGGTAATAATTTTCCTGTATCTGGAAAAGATGTACGAATAACATTCACAAATAGATGCTTCTCACATCTTGGGGAAGGGCAGCTCCTTGTAGAATAACCTAAACCCAAGTATTTTGTACAAAACTACCCAGAGGACACTCCCACTGGGATGATCAATCAGTGCACAGTGGCTTTGGGATGTTTTCCAAGAGCAAAGTCTCCGAAGAATGTGAACATTTCATTACTTCCTTCTTTTCTGAAGGTTATTGAATCAGGAAGTCATTGTTCCCGATTAATCTTTGAAGGGAAAAAAAATAATGGCAGGAATCGACAATAACTTCCCCACAGCACAGCACAGCTGCTTGGCTTCTAATCCCATGCCCTATTTCACGTATTTCACATTAAACCAAAGAATTATAAATAAGTGGTGTATCATAGGGAAACTTTCCCAGGTGAATGTCTCTGTCAAAAGGATATTTGAATAAAAGGCTAAATTTATTTTTCGTAATGTTATGTTGCCTATAATAAACATATTTCCTCATGGGCGGTATGACATGTAAGTGTGAATAAGCTGTGTACTCTGCACCCTAGGGGCAATTAGTTGCTCTAACTAGGAATATACACTTCAACTGTAGGTAGCTCGTGTTTCTTCAAAAGGCCACATTCCAGGATGGTTTCTACAGATTTACTGTCATTAGTTTTTCCTCTATATTAATCTTAGAAAGTTTTATAATTGGCAAAATGAATGTAAGAGGTGGGAGGGTTGTTAGTGAAATTATTGGTGCTTTAAGGTAGGTGGATTGGCTAGAATAGAAAGACATTCTTCATTCTTAGGTGTACATGCTAGAAGAATCTAGAAAAATCTGATTAGCTATGGAGGATAAACTCTGAATTGGCTCCTGAGACTTGATTCCAAAACAGTGCTGTATCTAGGAAGGATTCATACCACTTCAGTTGCCTGATTCCATCTCTCAAGTTAACTGAAGTCCTGGCCCTAGAATAGTGATGTGTTTATCTCAAGGGGACTCACTCCTTCACATAAGCTGTGATGGAAACACCTAAAAGGACAGAGAGCTGGGATTCTGATAAGCTTCAGAAAAGACACTATCATGTTGGGACCTGATGATGGATAAATACATGTGTGAAAAATTTTCTTCTAATTATGCTTCCATATTTGTAGTGGGATGGTCACAGAGGGAAGCTGTAACTCTCACCTACCTCTAAATCCTAGCAAACACTGCTAGCTGTTTCCAAAACTCTGTTTCTTTTTCTGGGGCACACACACACTTCGACTACGTTCGCCAGCCTGTCTTCAGTTGAATGTGGGCATAAACCGAAGTCTAGTCAAAGGAATGTGAGAGGAAGTGATGTGGGCCATTTCATATCATGGCTTTTAAAAAGTTAATGCAGCACCTCCGTGCTCTTTTCCCCTTTGTGTCAGGTGGATATAGGGGTAGTTGAGGTTCAGGGAATGGTACACACATAGAAGGAGCCTGGGTCCTTGAGTCATCATAGGGAAGCTGACTAGTGATAGCTACTTGGACTGTAATGGGAGCTAGGAATAAACTTTTATTGCATTTTGGCCATTATACATTCTTGGGTCTGTTAATACAGTTTAGCCTATGTAACTGAATCAGGAGACTGTCAATATTTACCAAAAGAACCTAATAATTGTGCACGACCAGACCGAATGAGAACAGTTGGCATACATTTAACTACAAGTGACCAACACACTCTATTTGCAGAATATCTGAGAAAAAAAAGTTGTGTTTGGGAATTAGCAGACAGAAACTTGACTTTTTGACTGATCACTACTCCTAGGTCTTTTGAATTTTGTTTTCTTTCTTTTTCTCATTCAGGAATCATAATAGGCCTCATACTCATACCACAATAACTAAAAACAGCAGCTAACAATGATCGAACTGTGTGTCTGGAACTGTTCTCAGAAGTTTATGCATCTAATTCATTTAATCTTTATAACAACCCTAGGAAATAGATGCCACAATTATCCCCCCTCCCCATTTTATATATAAGGAAACGAGTACAGAGAGAATGTTTACCCAAAGTTATACCACTTATAAAGGACAGAGAGGGGACTGGAGCCCATGCAGTTGGGCACCAGTGCACATGCCCTTAACCTCATCACCACACTACCTGTCTCCAGAATATCACAGGAGATTCAAAGATGAATGAGATTTGAGTTTATAAGGTTAAATATTCAATATAATACAAGGTAGTCCATGTATCACTAAGGGGAATACAAAACACTGTGGAGTTTCAAAGATGGGAGAGATAATATCTAATCAAAGAACTTCGGAATATTTTATGGAGGAAAAATAGCATTTGTTACTCATTTTAATGCAATTCCACATACTTTTATTGAGCACCGCTTTATGCCAACTCTTCAAAGACTTTCTAGCCAAGTAATAACTACAAACTGTATCCACACTAATGTGCGCTCAGGAAAATATTCCACCATTTAAAGTAAGAAAACGAGAGTTGAGTAGTCACAAAATAAGTTTTTATTTAAACTTCATATCCTGAGCTAATTTTGTGTCTCTTTTTAAGTATGTCTGAAATGAGTTTTTCTGCAGTTATTTTCTTTAATAAGTGAACATGTGTTTGCATTTGCACAAGTGTATTGAATCTCACATGCCTATTGAAAAGCGCACATACAAGGGCAAGGCTCAAAGAATTTTCATAAAGTGAATGTTACCCTGTAGCCTTTACTCAGATTAAAAAACAAAATATGACTGGCACCTCAGAAGCCTTCCTTTTGCTCCTTTTCAATCACCACCCTATCCCAAGGGTCACCAATATCCTAACTTCTAGCAGAATAGATTGGTTTTGCCTGGCTTTGTATTGATATAAATGGAATCGTACATTTGGACACTTGTTATGGCTTCTTTCACTCAACGTTATGTTTGTGAGATGTTCATGTCATCCATATGGTTGATCATCACTGTAACTGGTTTGTTGTAATTGTTGCATGGCATTCAGTTGTGAATATACCACAATTTATCCACTTTACGGTTGACAGGCATTTTGATAGTTTCCAGTTTTTGTTTGCTACAAAAGACGCTTCACCGTATATATGTCTTTTCATGCACATAACTACATCTTGCTGTTTGAAATACACCTAGGACTGGAATGACTAGATCACAGGGTATGCAGGCATCTAAAAAGATATTTCCTACCTAGAAATTAAGCTCAATAAATAATGTTACGTGTGAGTAATAGCCCAAGTCACACCAGAAAGCCTTAATAAAATCCCTTGGCAGTTCAGGGTATTTTCCATGCCTATTGGCATTCAGACCCTTGGGAGTGTTAGACAGTTTGGGGTAAATTAAACTGAAAGAAATCAGGAGGTTAACTTATTTCAAACATAAATAAGTTCCAAGAACCAGGCCAAATCGATGTCTTTGGCTTTACACTGGGCATGACATTTTTCTTAAAACACTTATAATTCAAGGGATCACTAAGATTTTAAAGTCTGGGCTCCTCCCTCTTCCCAACCCTTAGGTAGCAAGCACATGACCAGGTCATCTGGTGCAAAGCACATACCTCAGCCCCTGGGACAGGCCAACTTGGCTGGGTTTAACTTGGCCTGTACTGTTTTGTAATAGCAACCCGAGACGGAAAACATCTGCAAAAATACCATGACTGAGCTGGTGGGATCAAAGACCAACATGAAATGGTCTATTGTTAATTTCTAGGGACTGACATAGAGTGTAGAATGAAATAATTCAGTTGGGCATGAATCCTGTCGGATTTCTGAAAGGCTTGTATGTGACTGTATTGCCGCGCCAGATAGTAGAAGGAGAAGTAGTTCAGCAAAGTTGAGGAAAAATAAACCCTGCCGTATGTGTGTAGGCGTGTACGTGTGTGCACTCAGTGTGCATACACGTGTCAGACAACTCAGATCTGTAATCAATATGTTCCTGGTGGAGTCCTCTGATGGCAGGGACAACTTGCCATAAAAATACTGAAAAAATACAAAAACCAGCTGAAGAAACACTTAAGTCCTGAGTTGTGCTTGGAAGAAGCATCCTGGTTCCCCACTGAACTGAATTCCAGAGGCAATGGCTGTCTGGTTTATCCTTGCTCTCCACAGCAACTGGTCAGGGTCTGGTACATAGTTTGCAATGACCGAAAGTCTACTGGGTGAAGAATAAATGAACTTAGAAGTGAATGGGAGAATAAATAAAATAAGCAGGCAAGCTCTATAGTCTAAGGGCTGAATTTGACTCTTCTCAAGCGTTTCCCATTGGCAGTCAATTTATCTCCTTGACCTTTAGTAAATACACTAAGGAAAGAGGAGAGAAAAGAAAACAATACTTACCTAGCTTGAGTGGATATTTGATACTTAGGTATTTACAGAATAAGGACTAGAAAGACTTTTCAGATATCACTTCTCTATTTCTCTGCCCATGGGAAGTGTTTAGTGGGAAAGAAATGGATGTCGGAGGTTGAAGAAATGTCCAATGGATGAGATTATGAAGGTTCACCGGGTAATATCCGAAAGCAGAGCACTGAGTAAACATAAACCACAGTGGGAATGGTTAAAAAAAAAAAAAATTAATATGAGCTAAAGTCTCTGCTAGGATTATGAATATTGAAAAAATCTCAGGGAAAAATCTGAACAATTAGAATCAGGTTCTATGACCCCCACAAAGAACCTGCCCTAGAGTATAAACCCCAAGGGGCTGTTATCTGTATCTGTTTTGTTCACTGATGTATCCCAAGGGTGTAGGACAATGCATGGCGCATTATAGATGCTCAGCATCTATCTGTTGAATGAATGAATAAACCTTAAAATGTTAAAATGAAAAGAAGGGGGAGAAGGCATTAAAGGCTATTGTGTTAGTGACATTAGTTGGCCAGTTCACTTATTCTACGTCTCAGCTGAAAGCAGAGGTCATCAATACTGTCCAACTGGGGTGCTACATAATGATACCTATGACTGAACAATTTGAAGGACAAAAAGATGGAGAATAAAAGGTTTTGTCTGTTCTCCCACCCTGAGCTTCTTTTCCCTACAACCTCTTAATACTTGGGCAATAAAGTCAAAAGTTTGAAACTGAAGAACAGTAAAGATCAGATTCATCTATTTACCGTGTGATGCATTCTTTAGTTACAAGAAGGAAGAGGATGTACCAGCGTTCTCCCTTTTACGGTTCGTGTGAACGTAAGTCAAATACGGGGAAGTCGTAAAGCCGCCGTGTGGTCTTTTCAACTTTTATAACTCCGGTGTCAGGAACATTAGAAATCATTTGTAAATGGCATGCAAATCAAACTTTCTTCCTCAGGTTGTTAAAACCTCAGTTGTTAGTCCCAGCACCTATTTTTATCTTGTCGCCTATAATAGGCATATAAACATTTGTCACGTGCGGGCATTGAAATGATGAATACATTCTGTATAATCAAACAAGGTTTTTTTCATAAAGGTGAAAACACTTTTGTTTTAAAGTGTCGTTTGCAGATTTCTTCTGTCCTTGCCTAAATACTTAGGTTATTACAAATTTAGAAAAGCTCAAGGATGTATGGAGACTCCTCTCAACTCCAGGAAGAAACAAAGGTAGAACAGGCATAGTTGCTTCTATTATACTTCTTATCAGTGTCTTTTCTCTCCAGTGAAATCACCCTGGCTTCTTCATACCCTCATGAGAATGAGACTGGGCTTTACCCTAAAGACGGACTAATCAGCCTTTCTCCCAAAGGCAGTGTCTCTGGGCAGCCGTGGTGCAGAATCTGTGGCAATCCCTTGACTTTGACTTGTACGCCGATCGAGAAGGCTCAATTAGGTCCTAGCCGCTGCGTAATATTAAATGAGGCAAGGGTTGCATGGGGGAGTCCACGAGAGGCCTCCATTCCTAAAAGCATGAACTAGAAGCCAAAGTGGGAGTTTTTGTTTTGCTTTTTTAAGATACATATTTCTGTGCCCCTCTCTCTCATTTAATCCACAGCATCTCTAACTTTCCTCCCCCTCGAAAGGGCTAAGAGAAGGCGGGAAGGAGTCATCTCAATGACGAAGTTTCTTTCAGCAGAATTCTTCCTTGTTAGCCATTCTGCAAAAGTTCGTTAGCTGAATAAACCGTTCTCTCCAGACCGCATCTTTATTCCTCTCTCTTTTCCCCTCCCCCTTCCTTTCTTTTTAACCTTTCAGCTCAGAATTAAGTCTTTGTGATATTCAGCACATCAATGAACTCTCGTCCAGCCCCTCCCCCGGGGGGGGGGGCGCGGGTTGGTTCCTGGGCCAGGGCAGGGGCGACTCTGAGGGCTGCATTCCAATTCAGTGTGGAGGCGACAAGGAGCCCAGCCCAGCCGTCAGACGGACCCTGTGTCTGAGTATGATTCATAACACAAACATGTTTAGAAAGCAAAAGAAAGGAAGAAAAGGGCATGGGATTTGGAGTCATTGAGTCAGTATTGTTGGAAGATTTAGAGCATTATGCAGGGAGGAAAGAGGATTTATTCTTGTGTCCTGGAGGCACCCAATCCACAGGCAGATCCACTTCAAAAGAAGGCCAGTGACATTATACAACAGCTTCCAAAATAAGCTCAGATTAAAACCAAACCAAAGCAAACCCACAACTACTCTTCCCACCCCACTAGCCCACTTCCACCCCGTCATGGCAAAATAAATACATGAATGAGCGAACGAATGAATGAAATAAACAAGTCCTTTTCTTTCCTTCTTCTTTTTTTTTAACAAGTCCTTTTCGACATATGGCCAGCTTTGTCTATAATTTTTTTTTCTTTTGGATAATGTCGGGGCAAAAGCTGAATCAGCTGCTAATGTTTTTTTATGACATTTGGGAAAAAAATGCTGCAGGGATATTTAAACAGTCAGTGAACTTAAAGAACAAATTAATTCAGGTGTTCTTATTTACGCACATGGAGTGTAATAGATTCAAAACTAAATGATTGATTGGCTAGAAATATGCTCTGATTCCTAAAATAAAATTTTTAAGGAAAAGATTAAAGCTTTTTTATTTTTTTAAGGATGCAGTAGAACTGGCCATGTCTTATTTTCGTATTACCCCCTTATTTTTCATAAATTTCTGTACATTTTACATTTTATCCAGCAATCTCCTTATAATGGACATGGCCGAATATTAAAAACGGTAGAAGCTAATGCCACTTTGAATGTGTGCAGTCACTGATGCCTACTGTATGTTTATACAGGACTGGATATATAGGACAATGCATGGCACGTTATAGATGCTCAGCATCTACCTGTTGAATGAGTGAATAAACCTTAAAATGTTAAGGTAAATGATCGACGTCTCAAGACTCTCATTAAGGCAGAATGCCTTAGAATTCCAAACAGCAGCTGTGCATTTTCTTCAGTTATCCAAATAAAATATCTGATTTAGTCACAGAAATCTCACAATAGCGCCTTAGCTTTGGGAAATGAAAGAGCTTTGCCTTTCCTATTTCATACCCTCAGTAATCTCTGGCATTAACATAAAATATCCACTGTGGCCAACCAGCCCTGAGGACTTTACAGCAAGTAAACAGTCACATTCATCCTAAGTTGCCTGGGAGAGTAAAGGTGGAAAATGGATTCCAATAGTTAAAGATGCTGCCCAATGACCAAAACAAGGATTCCAGATTCGCTGTTTCTGAAATGTTTCAGCAGTGCTACGCTACGCCCTGCCCGCTTTTTTTTTTTTTTTTTTTTTTTTAAGTAATAGTTAGCGGATGGATTAAGTGCAGTTTGCCAACAGGTGTACATTTTAGGTTAGGTTGCAAATCCACCCACTTAGTTTATTAAAATAGTCCCACAAAACGCAGGAGACTCTGCACTCCCTTATGTACGGACCTCAATCTTCCTTACAAAAGAGAACAAACACTTTTAAATGTGGAATCAATGATACAGAATAAGGGGTTGTTTCTCTACTCTGGGACGTCTTGCTTCTTGTAAAGTACAAGCATAATTTCACCTCCTCTCTTCAGTGAGTTTAGACTGATGTCATTGGTGGGACCACAGTGGTCTGAGGTCAAAGTCTTTTATACTGTTGAACAAAGAAAGAGAGGCGCATTTTCAGGCAGCTTTGGATGAAATGGTTTCAAAATCAATTTGGTATTCCCACCCTCTTCTCTAAAATAAAAAGTGAAAAAAATATTATAGTTCTTATTTAATAAAATTCATTAAAAAATTCTAAGTAAAACACTTTACAACCAATAAATTCCACATTCACTGTATGTGAAATAAGAGTTGAGTTAGTATTCTCAAATTAATTAAAATGTTTTAACTTCTACTAAAGCTGTTATATTCTTAATCATCTGGGCAAAGTTAAGTTCATAATTCCTTCTAAATCCTAATTTTTATTGAAATTTTTAATCATTACCAGCGCTGCACATACCAGACCCAAATTCTAAAAAACAATACATTCCCCTGCCGACAAGGAATTCAGAAATGATTTTTCTCTGTGTCTTGATGGTCTTTCCCCAATTTGAAGCTTGCCAATACAGATGAGAATCAACTAAAACATTTTCTAAAGATATTTTTAAAAGCCAAGTACTTTTTATAACTGTTAGTAACTGTTAATATTTCTTTCACAGAAGTCAAAATGGAGGAGTAATGATTTTCAATAAAGTGACCGAAGGCACAAAGAGGTTTTATAGAGAAAACACACAGCTTAATAGCCTGTGTGTCTCTAGAAGGTCTGGATCACCAGCTGCGTTTGCACCTGCTCAGCTGCCCCTGGCCTTTATATTATCAGGCAAGCCTCCTTCAAATTAGGCTCTCTGGAGTCTGTACCCACAGTCTCTGGCATCTCCCTTCCTAACTAATGCAAACCGTACCCTCAGAAACAGGGATTATTTCCCAAAGACTCTGGAGTGTCTGAAGATTATGGTCTGGGTTACTATGCAATCCTCAACATACAGGGTATGCCTGAGCCTATCACAGTGTAATCTGTACCTCAACTTGAACCCCATTAGGTGGGTTTGATGAATGCACCATTCACCCTTTGTGTCTTACTTCTATAGGTAGCAATTAATGTTGTTAGTATTATGAGGGGGAAAACAAGACTTTGCCATTTCACAGAACTGTTCTAAAGGAAGCACAGAGAATGTTCACATCCAGAAACTGGGACCCACCTCACCAATTTTCTGAACACGCTGAAGTTACAGGACTCCTTTCATACTTAAGTATATATAACCCAAGACCCCTCAAAGAACTGGCTTGTGAAAATCAAGAGAGGTGAGCTCTCTGATATTTGGGGAGGGAAGAAAACGCCTTAGGGCTTTCACCAAGGCAGGAAAAGGGGTCTTGTCAAACGTTAGAAAACTTTCAAAAGCCTATTTGAAAGTCTTGAAAAAACTGTATTTTCACTTTCATTGTAAGAGATACCTACAGGACCTACTGTATAGCTAAAGGAACTATACTCAATAACTTGTAATAATCTACAAGGGAAAAGAATCTGAAAAAGAGTGAGTGTGTGTGTGTGCGTGTGCGTGTTATAACTGAACCACTTTGCTGTACACCTGAAGCTAACACAGCATTGGAAATCAATTATACATCAATTAAAAAAAGGGAAATAAATCTGGTGAGAGGTGGAAAAAGAGGGTCTTCCTGGTGTGTGGCTGCAAATAACAACTGTAGGCAAGATAAAAATGACTATGAATTCTACAGTCTGTTTCTGTCCCGTAGGTCTGACTTTACCTGTCCTGGAAAGAACTTACCTCCTTTCCTACAGTGCTGTCCTTATAAACAGCAATACCTTGTCTTTAAATTCTCAAAACTAAGAAATAGTTTGGAAACAGAATTGAAAAGGAGTTGTGCTTTATCATTTCTGTTTTGCCAGGAGGACATTCTTATTCCTGGAGGTAGCAATATCTAATATTTGTCTATCAGATCACAAAGAAAACCAAAATTACAAAAGGGGATGCCCATCTACTTTCCTATTATGTCCCCGACAGACAGGCTGTTCATCATGGAGAAAAGCCAAAAGACTGAAAGTAAAACTTCAAAATGCACCAAAGTGATGCTTGGATATCATATTTGCTTATTGGTTTGAAATTCAATTACAAAGATGTTTTTCAAATATTTTGCAAAATATAACTAATAATTTAAAATTACTCTTTATCGATTTTACTAAATGTTGAACTCATAAACCTCTAAGCCTTAAGTTCATAACATACTAATCACACACATACTGTGATGAAATAGATTCCAGCTTTATGACTGATCCTACATACTGAAAGAATTTAAAAACCATTCTCAATGTCCTTTGGATGATTTCACTGGGTGAATGACAGTCCACTGTTCCAATTTTTGTTTTACAAGGTATGAAATCAGATGTTTCATACCAATAATTGTCATCATTTCCAAATGAACATTTACTTGGCAACATCCCTTGTTAATGGACTGACAAGTTCAAGGTTCCAAGTTCACTGTCACTGAGGAACAGTGGAGAAATTAATGGGGCCATCTTGTTACTCACAGCTGTCATCTGTTTCCACTTACGCAAAGCAGTCCAGTAAAAGGGGCTTGGAGCGGGGAGGATGAAGCAGCATTCAAAGCTGGCTTCAGAAGGCTGTAACTTGAAGCTTGGCTATATGAACAAGGCCGCTTATAGAACATATTTGAATTCTGTTCCCTTACCTGGCAAAATACACACCCACAACACCAACCTGAGGAATATGCCATAAAGGACCCTCAGGCGGACTGGCTGTCTTAAATCTTGGCTAGCACAGTAACAGAAAGAAAGAAGTAAGCACAGACAATTGGTTTGGGTGTTTTGTTATTTATTTATTTATTTTTGCTTAAATCTTCAGGAGATAACCTTGTTTCGTGTCCCTGTTAGCAGATTGTGTCAGAGATGATCACGGGTCAGTAACTTCTGGGCAAGTACCAAGACAAGTTATGCAAGAAGTTATCCTGCTCTCATGATCTACACAGAAAGCAGCAGACTACAAGGTCTGTTTTAACATTATGTATTATTAATTTAAAAAAAAATGATGCTGCTGTATCTCATTTCAAGAAAATACAGTGGGTGACGGCCACAAGTTCCCTACAAAAATGAGCATTTAATCCCAAAGCTCTCATCCCAGGTCCTTCCCTCAGCAATTTATTTTAGGTCAGGAGCCTCTTTTGTGTGGCCTTTACTGGAATCAAGAATCAGTAAAAGGACGCTCTGCGTGTATAATTCTCCACAGGTCTCTTACAGTACCTAGAGCATCTCAGACATTACACACGCATGTACCTGGTTGGAATATCAGTGCTTCAATATGCCACGTGACTTTAGATAAGTCTTGCCTCAGGAATATTTGAAGATTATTTGAAACACAATATTTGTGTTTGATAGACTTTTCAAACACACAGTGCAATGAAATAGTCAAAGTTATACGGACGGTAGAGCATTAAGGACTTCTACATTATTATACAATCATCACCACTATTCATCTCTAGGACTTTCTCTTCATCCCAAACTGAAACTCTGTCCCCATTAAGAGATAACTCCCCATTCCCCCAGCCGCCTCACCCCTGGTAACCAGTATTCTGCTTTCTGTCTCTGTGAATTTGACTCATCTAGGTAACTCATTATAAGTGAAATTAGGTTGGCTTAATTTTAAAAGGCTTAAGTAGAATAATACTTATCTCAAAAAATAAACACATCAAGCTAATTAAGTTGGCTTTTACTTATGTGTAGCCCTCTTTTTTTGGCTCAGGTATCTTCAAAATAGAAAAAAAAAAAAAAAGTCCTCACTTTTTGCTCTAAAATGATTACAAATCCATTTAGTTTATTTTGTATATCAAGATAACTCATTTGTCACTCAGCTCCTATCATATACCAGATACTATGCTAGGCAGGCCAGGAGGATAAAATGGTGAGCGAGACAGACTATAGTTCCTAGCTTCATATAGCTTATGGTATAGTGGGAAAAACAGTTAACAGAGAATTCAAAAGCTCTAATAAAGGTTCTGATAGGAGAAATGCAGCGTGCTTCCAGATACACAAAGAAGCAGCATCGAACTCAGGCTGGGTAAAGGAAGGCTTCTAGGGAAAAGTAATGTATAAGCTGAGACATGAAAGATAAGTAAAAATTAGGAGGTGGGAAAGAGTGATTCCAGGCACAGGAAAGAGTATCTGTGAAAAAGACCTCAAAGAATTTCAATGGAGAATGAGTCAAGTATGAGAAAGAGACTAGAGAGAGATGAGATAAGGCCGGGGCAAAGCACACCGGACCTTCTGTAAGTCACGCTGATTGTCTGCACTCTTTTTCCAAAGCAATGAGGAGTTGTAGAAGGAATCTATGCAGTGTTGTGACATGATTATATTTCAGAATGCTCACTCTGGCTAGAACTGGATTAGAAGTGGGAGAAACTGGACCAGGTAAAACCAGTTGGGAAATTATGGTAGTAATCCAAGGATGGCACTGGGATGAGCTATAGCAAAGGCAATGGGAGGGAAGTAAGTGAAATCTCATGTTGAATTCCTGTAAACCAGTAAACACACACACACACACACACACACACACACACACACACACATTTTAAAGAGCATATGCAAAATAGTTATATGAAACCACGGCTGTTCCTAAAGGGTCTCATGAATTAAAATGAAAATATAACTGAAAATTATGTGAAATTAGATAATAAAATCAAAGGGCTTTTAAAAATGATTTGACCTTAGATTTGGAAATTCAACGAAAATGAGAAAAACTGCATTTCCATCTTAGAGTCTCAATCCCACAATTTGGAGGAATCAAGTTTGAGAAAGTGTAAATAAATGAAAGTTGTCAAAATGAGAAGCACCAAGTATCAACAGTTATGGAGAGACGTCCAGCAAAAGCTGTCAACAATTGCCCCACGAGCTCAGCTTCATCGCCTCATCGCGCCGATAATAATAACGCGGACTGTGTAGGAAACATCCATATTGTGTGACTGTGAAGTACGAGGGCACATGAGTAAGGGAAACTGCAAAGTGGAGCTCCAGAAAAATTACCTTGTTTATGTGCCAGGCATAGATAGGCAGTGAGATGAAATCCAATTTAAAATTATGGGGATTTTTACAAAGTTAAAAGAATGTTATTGCAATTTTTCAAAATGATGAAAATGTCCTGTATGCAATGTTTAATTTCAGAGGTCTGAAATCGTTGTGGCTATATCTCATGTCCGTCTGCAATAAATTAATATGAAACTTAGAGAGAGGGCACTGTACGTTTTTAGAATATTTCCCAGACCTTTTAACAACAATAGGGCAAAGTATCTTAGCATTTTTTGACTACTAAAGTTACAATTTTATTTTGTACCCTTAAATTGTTTTAGATAGATTTATTAAGTATAAATGACATACAAGAAACTCCACATACTTAAAATGTGCAATCTGATAAAATTAGGCATGTATATATACCCATGGCCACAATCAAGATAATGAACTCCCCAAAGTTTCCTTGTGCCCCTCTTTAACCCCTCTCTCTTTTCCCTGCCAGCATCTCTTCTTCCACAGACAACCACCGATTGGCTTCTAGTCATTACAGGTAAGTTTGCATTCTCTGGAGTTTTATATAAATGGAAACAGGCAATAGGCACTCTTTGGCTTCTTTCACTCAGCATAATTATTTTGAGATTCATCCATGCTTTAACATATATCAGCAGTTCGTTCATTTTGTCTGGTAATCTTCCCTTGTATGGATATACCACAATTTGCTTATCAAATGTTTTACAACATTTGTGTTGCTTTCATTTTTTTATACTGTTACAAACAAAGCTGCTATAGGCATTTGTATACAAATCTACGTATGGACTTACATTTCCTTTACTTATGGGAAAATACCTAAGAGGGGAATGGCTGGTCATATGATAGGTGTATGTTTAACTTTTGAAGTAAGTGCCAAACTCTTTTGCAGAGTGGCTTTACCATTTTTCTTTCCCACCAGCAGTGTATGAAAATTTCAGTTCATTCACATTCTCACCCACATTTTGTATGGTCCTTCTTTCTAATCTTAACCATTCTAAGAGTTGCATGGTGGTATCTCATTGTGGTTTTGACTTGCATTTGATTTGATTTTCAACTGTTCTTTCTCTACTGAATCGCCTTTGCGCCTTTGTCAAAAATTGGTTGCCCATGTATGTGCTTGTTGCTAATATTCAATATAAAAAGATACGATTAATTTTTGTATAGCGATCTTACATCCTGCAACTTTGCTAGGTTTATTTATTAGTTCAAGAAGCTTTTTAGGGGATTTGTTCAGATTTTCTATATGGACATACATTTATATCTGAGAATGAAGACTTTTTCTTTCATCCTCTCTAATCTGGATGCTTTATATTTCTTTTTCTTACTTTATTGCACTGGTTAGGACTTCTAGTTCAGTGTTGGATGCAAGGGGGAGAGAGGACATCCTTGCCTTGTTCCTGATCTTCAGGGAAAGCATTGAGTCTTTCATCATAAAGAATGATGTCAGCTATAGATTTTCCATAGATGCCATGAGGCTGTAGAAGTTCCATTCTATTTCTAGTTTGCTGAGAGTTTTTATCAGGTATGGATGTTGGATTTTGTCAAATGCTTTACTGCATCTATTGAAATAATCATATACTTTAATTTTTTTAAGTTTTAAAAATATAGTGATTTATATTGGGTTGATTTTTTAACTTTTTATTTTATATTGGAGTACAGTTGATTAACAATGCTGTGCTAGCTTCAGGTGTACAACAAAGTGACTCAGTTATACATGTACATGTATCTATTCTTTTTCAAATTCTCCTCCCAATTAGGTTGTTACAGAATATCGAGGAGAGTTCCCTGCACTATACAGTAGGTCCCTGTTGTTTATCCATTTTATTTATTTATTTTTATACATCTTTATTGGAGTATAATTGCTTCACAATACTGTGTTAGTTTCTGTTGTACAACAAAGTGAATCAGCCATATTCATACATATATCCCTATATCCCCTCCCTCTGAAGCCTCTCTCCCAGCCTCACTATCCCACCCCTCTAGGTCATTGCAAAGCACCGAGCTGATCTCCCTGTGCTATGTGGCTGCTTCCCACTAGCTAGCTATTTCACATTTGGTACTGTATGTATGTTGATGCTACTCTCCCTTTGCCCCAGCTTCCCCCTCCCCACAACCCCCTCCCCAGAGTCCTAAAGTCCATTCTCTACGCCTATGTCTTTATTCCTGCCCTACCACTAGGTTCCTCAGTACCATTTTTTTTTAAGATTCCATATATATGCATTATCATACAGTATTTGTTTTCCTCTTTCTGACTTAGTTCACTTTGTGTGACAGACTCTAGGTCCATCCAGCTCACTGCAAATAACTCAATTTCATTTCTTTTTATGGCTGAGTAATATTTCATTGTATATATGTGCCACATCTTCTTTATCCATTCATCTGCCAATGGACACTTAGGTTGCTTCCATGTCCTGGCTATTGTAAATAGTGCTGCAATGAACATTGTGGTACATGTCTCTTTTTGAATTATGGTTTCCTCAGGGTACATGCACAGTAGTCGGATTACTGGGTCATATGGTAGTTCTATTTTTTAAGAAACCTCCATACTGTTCTCCATAGTGACTGTATCAATTTACATTCCCACCAACGGAGCAAGAGGGTTCCCTTTTCTCCACACCCTCTCCAGCATTTACTGTTTCTAGATGTTTTGATAATGGCCATTCTGACTGGTGTGAGGTGATACCTCATTGTAGTTTTGATTTGCATTTCTCTAATAAGTAGTGACGTTGAGCATCTTTACATGTGCCTCTTGGCCATCTGTATGTCTTCTTTGGTGAAATGTCTACTTATGCCGTCTGCCCAGTTTTAATTGGGTTGCTTGTTTTTTTGATACTGAGTTCCATGAACTGTTTGTATATTTTGGAGATTAATCCTTTGTCTGTTGCTTCATTTGCAAATATTTTATCCCATTCTGAGGGTTGTCTTTTCGTCTTGTTTACGGTTTCCTTTGCTGTGCAAAAGCTTTGAAGTTTCATTAGGTCTCATTTGTTTATTTTTGTTTTTATTTCCATTACTCTAGGAGGTGAGTCAAAAAAAATCTTGCTGTGGTTTATGTCTAAGAGTGTTTTTCCTATGTTTTCCTCTAAGAGTTTTATAGTGTCTTACATTTAGGTCTTTAATCCATTTGGAGTTTATTTTTGTGTATGGTGTTAGGTAGTGTTCTAACTTCATTCTTTTACATGTAGCTGTCCAGTTTTCCCAGCACCACTTATTGAAGAGGCTTCTTTTTCATCTCTAATTTTATTGATTTGCATCCTCTCCATTTTTTTCTTGATGAGTCTGGCTAAGGGTTTATCAATTTTGTTTATCTTCTCAAAGAATCAGTTTTTGGCTTTATTGACCTTTGCTATTGTTTTCTTCATTTCTATTTCATTTATTTCTGCTCTGCTCTTTATGATTTCTTTCCTTCTATTGACTTTGGGTTTTCCTTGTTCTTTCTCTAGTTGCTTTAGGTGTAGGGTTAGACTGCTATTTGAGATTTTTCTTGTTTCTTGAGGTGAGTTTGAATTGCTATAAACTTCCCTCTTAGAACTTCTTTTGCTGCGTCCCATAGGTTTTGGGTCATGGTGTTTTCGTTGTCATTTGTTTCTATGTATTTTTTGATTTCTTCTTTGATTTCTTCAGTGATCTCTTGGTTATTTAGTAGCACACTGCTTAGCCTCCATGTATTTGTGGTTTTTACAGTCTTTTTCCTGTCATTGATTTCCAATGTCATAGCGTTGTGGTCAGAAAAGATGCTTGATATGATTTCAATTTTCTTAAATTTTCCGAGACTTAATTTATGACTCAAGATGTGATCTATCCTGGAGAATGTTCTGTGTGTACTTGAGAAGAAAGTGTATTCTGCCCCTTTCGGGTGGAATGTTCTATAAATATCAATTAAATCTATCTGGTGTATTGTGCCATTTAAAGCTTGTGTTTCCTTATTGATTTTCTGTTTGGATGATCTGTCCATTGGTGTAAGTGGGGTGTTAAAGTCCCCCACTATTATTGTGTTACTGTCAATTTCTCCTTTCATGGTTGTTAGCATTTGCCTTATGCATTGTGGTGCTCCTATACTGGGTGCATAAACATTTATAATTGTTATATATTCTTCTTGGATTGATCCCTTGATCATTATGTAGTGTCCTTCTTTATCTCTTGTAACAGTCTTATTTTAAATATAGCAGTGTGTACATGTCAATTCCAAACTCCCTAACTATCCCTCCCCCCCACCCTTCCCCTGCCCCGGTAATATATTGGTTGATTTTTGAATGTTATATCAGGCCTGCATTACTAGAATAAATCCATGGTCGTGATAGATTAAACATTTTACATATTGTTGGATAGGATTGGCTGAAATTTTTAAAGAACTTTGGCATTTATGTTCATGAGGGCCAGTGAACTTCATTCTTTGTTTGTAACATCTTTCTCAGTTTTATAGATAAGAGTGGCCTAGTAGTAAGAATACTTCCTGGGAAGTCCTGTCTTCTATTCAATTTTCTGAAAGAGATTTGTAGAATTAATATTATTCCTAAATGGTTGGTAGAATTCAGAGTTTACAGAGAAGGTATCTGTCTACAAATTCATTTAAAAAATAGATACAGGGCTATCATCTTTACTGTTTTTCCTTTGGTTGTGTTTTTTGAAGGATTTTTCCATTTCATCGAAGTTGTCAAATTCACTGGCTTGCAGTAATTCATAATGTTCCCTTATTCTGTTAATATCTATAGAATCTTTAGTGATATCACCTTTCTCATTCCTGATATTTGTAATTAGTGTCTTCTCTCCTTTTTGTCCCTGATCAGTCTGGCTAGAGCTCTGTTAATTTTATTGATCTCCTCAAAGAAACAGCTTTGGACTTCTGCAGTTTTCTCTATTGTTTTGTCTGTTTTGAATTTCACTGATTTCCACTCTGATATTTATTATTTCTTTTCTTTACTTTGGATTTCATTTACTCTTTTTTAAAGTGGAAGTGGAGGTCACTGATTTGAGTCATTTCTAATAGAGTAATAATCTATTAAAGTAAGTTTCCCTCTAAATACTGGTCTAGAAGCATCCTACAAATTTTAATGTGTTTGTCTTTATTTTCATTCAGTTCAAAATACTTCCCTCTTTATTTCTTCTTGAATCAAGGGTTATTTCGAAATGTCTTATTTATTTTCTAAATAACTGCTAATTTTCAGGTATCTTTTTATTATCCATATTTATTTCTAAGTTAATTCCATTCTGGTCAAGCAACATATATCATATGAACTTCTAAAAATTTATTGAGACTCATTTGATAGTTTGGAATATGATCTTGGTAAGTGTTCCTTTTGCACTTGAAAAAATTGTGTATTCTGCTGTCATTGGGTAGAGTGTTCTGAAAATGTCAATCAGATCAAGTTAGTTGACAGTGTTGATCAAGTCTTCCATATCCTTACTGGTTTTCTTTCTAACTGTTCTATCAATTATTGAGAGGGGGTATTAAAATTTCTGACTACAGTTGTGGATTTGTCTGTTTCTCCATGCAGTTCTACCATGTATTTTTGCCTCACGTATTTTGAAGTTCTATTATTAAATGCATGAATATTTAGGACTGTTGGGTCATCCTGATGAATTGATGCTTCTATCATTAGGAAATGATCTTCTTGCTCCCTGATAACATTCTCTGCTCTGAAATCTACTTTGTTGGCTATTAATATAGTCACTCCAGCCTTCCTTTGATTAGTGCTAGCATAGTGTATCTTTTTCCATCTTTTTATTTTTAACCTATTTGGGTTTTTATATTGGGCTGGCCAAAAAGTTCATGTATGATCTTCAAGTAAATATTTCTTGCAGGCACCATATAACTGCATTTTATTTTTAGGCAATCTAATCATCTTTGTCTTGTGCTTGGGGTGTTTATTATTTTTTTATTTAGTTAGTTTTTAAGAAGGTTTGTGTACAAGTTTTGTGTTTTTTTAAAAAAATTTATTCTACTTATTTATTTTTGGCTGTTTTGGGTCTTCGTTGCTGCGTGCGGGCTTTCTCTAGTTGCAGTGAGGGGGGCTGCTCTTTGTTGCGGTGCACAGGCTTCTCATTGAGGTGGCTTCTCTTGTTACGGAGCAGGGGCTCTAGGTGCGCAGGCTTCAGTAGTTGCGGCCTGTGGGCTCAGTAGCTATGGCTCACGGGCTCTAGAGCACAGACTCAGTAGTTGTGGCGCACGGTCTTAGTTGCTCCGCGGCAACTAAGATCTTCCCGGACCAGGGATCGAACCCGTGTCCCCTGCATCGACAGGTGGACTCTCAACCACTGCGCCACCAGGGAAGCCCTGTAAGACTTTTTATATTTATAATGACTCTGTAAAGTTCCTCAGTTTTGGGATGAAGAAACAGATTTAGAGAGGTTATAAAACATATGGAGGGGGGCTTCCCTGGTGACGCTGTGGTTGAGAGTCCGCCTGCCAATGCAGGGGATGTGGGCTCGTGCCTCGGTCCGGGAGGATCCCACGTGCTGTGGAGCGGCTGGGCCCGTGAGCCATGGCCGCTGAGCCTGCGCATCCGGAGCCTGTGCTCCGCAACGGGAGAGGCCACAACAGTGAGAGGCCCACGTACCGGAAAAAAAAAAAAAAAAAGTCTTACAAATTCTGGTAGATGGTAAGTGCTCATAAAATGCTAGCTGCTGTGCTTTTATTATATTATTTTAATTCTCCATTTAGTCCTGCTTTCCTTAGACATCATTGTAATGGGGAACAGTGGTTACTTTCTTTTCTAGTCCAACCTCATTAAATAAGCTGTACTTTGAATCAGTTAATACACAGAGCCTGAAAGGCTGAAGTTGCAGCATAGCTTAAAAGGGACAGAGACCACATAATCTGTAGCCTAGATGGCCAGGAGCTATTTTAGAAAAAGCAACTTGCGGTTTCCCTGGTGGCGCAGTGGTTGGGAGTGCGCCTGCCGATGCAGGGGACACGGGTTCGTGCCCCGGTCTGGGAAGATCCCTACATGCCGCGGAGCGGCTGGGCCCGTGAGCCATGGCCGCTGAGCCTGCGCGTCCGGAGCCTGTGTTCTGCAACGGGAGAGGCCACAGCAGTGAGAGGCCCGCGTACCGCAAAAAAAAAAAAAAAAGAAATGATGAGTAAGTTCTACAGTGTAAGAAGCTCTTGGGAACAAACGTATGGACACCAAGGGGGTAAAGTGGGGTGTGGTGGTGGTGGAATCAATTGGGAGACTGGGATTGACATGTATACACTGATATGTATAAAATAGATAACTAATAAGAACCTGCTGTATAAAAAAATAAATAAAAATAATAATAATAAAAAACCAAACCAAACAAAAAAATTCTACCATACATTTGAAGAAGAATTAATAACAATTCTTCACACACACACACACACACAAAAACCAAAAACAAAACCAAGAAGCTCTTAGGCTAATTTTAAGGAAAAAACAAAAACACAAGGTTTTGTGTGGAGAGAAACTTTCTGGAAAGATTCACATTCACGTTTAAAATACCACTTTAATCAAAACTTTGGAAATGCTAAAAGGGTGAGCGTGGGCGTTGACTGGCTACAAAGGCAACAGAAGGCATAAAGTCGCAAAAGCCCTGGGTTGGGCCCCAGCAGATGGAACTGATCTAGGATCCACTGCTGATGAGTTGTGTGTCTTTGCCCAAGTGCCTTTATCTTTCCGGACCTCAGCTGCTCAGTGGGAGTGTAACATTGGGAAGGTTAGGTTTAAACATCTCAGAGGTCTCTTCGAGCTCTGGAATTCTATTTGTAATTTCTTTTCTCGTGTTGTGAATTTTTGCCTTGTCACCCCCTCCTGGACGTCTCTGCATCACTGACACGACTGACAACAGTCTCCTTCTGAAAAGTCTTTCCTTGGCTTTTATTGTGAGGGCAACTCAGGGTCTCATTCCAGGGACTTCCGTCCTCAGTCGTGACCCTCAGGGTTCAGTTCCTGAACTGCCTCTTTCTCTCCTTTCTCCGTTTAAATAGCTGAGCACTTCTAGGGTCTTCTACTAGTACCTCTACTTCGGTAACTAACAAGTCTCCACCTCTAGTCCTAATGACGTCACGTCGCACAAGGAAAATGAATTATGGGAATGGACTTGGAGATTTAACAATACTTAGAGACGTTCTTTAACTCAGGGCTTTGTAAAAACCTGTTGAAAATAACTTTCCTAATTTCACAAATTAAAAAACGTAAGACAAGAGAGATCAGATTATCCACCAGCTACCAAAATGAACAGGAAAGTGCCCAGTCCTAGTGCAGAGCAGATTTCAACAAACTTTTGTTAAAGTATTCTTTGGAATCCCTCCCAGGTGGGATATTAAAAGAGACAAATAATTTAAGTACTCAAGGGTCGGTAGTTACCCAGTACTTGCTCTTTATAATTTACTTGGCAACCCTTTCCAAAGAGTTATTCAATGGTCCACGTAAGTACATATTTGGTTCAACCCACTTACTTGCTGCAGAATAAAACAAACAAAAAGTGGTGCAGTTAGAACAACCTGGCCTCTTCAAAAGGCAGCTCAGGGTCCTTCAAGAAGACCCGCTACCTTAGAGGACGTCAAAGCTCATTTGGGATGGAAGCAGCTTCTCCAAAATGGGTCTGCAAAGATGGCAAAGTACTGCAGAACAGCTTTAGATGTAGGCTTTCCTCTCTAGTACTTTAAGTATAACAGATGGGTCTTCATAATTAGCATCACATTTGCATTTTTCTCTCCACAAAAAAAAGAGCTCATAATCTTGGAAGGAGAATTAAACGGCATCATTCCATCGTTGTTTTATTGATCTTACTTATAGTTTGTAAGTCGGGTCCTCTTTATGGTCCCCATTATTTCCAACCCTCTCCTTGGAGATGAACAAATTTGCAAATGAGGAAACGAGCAGATAGTTACTCAGGACCACAAACTCGAAAATGACTTTCGGACCAGAACTAACTGGAAGGCCCTGAAAAGGGGAAGAAATATGGGGACTCAGATACAACGCTAAGCCCGTCAATGTGATTTCCTCCAAAAGAATAGGCCTATTTATCTTTGTGTACATTTCTGTGAGACTCGCATCGTCTCTGTGCTATATAACTCCCATCGCTCAGAACCATTTAGTTTAAAGGGGCTGTTAAATAAATGAAATCACTGGACAAACTGCCCTCCCAGGCCAGCTCTCCTGGTCTATGGCTCCAGACAGCAAGTGACGTGCACTAAGGTGGGGCATGGAGGCTGAACAGATGCCATCTTCAGCAGCAGAGCATGGAGGCGTGGGAAGAGACACTGGGACATTGAGTACGCTGGGAGAAAGTGTACCCCAGGGGAGCAGGGCCCGTGTAAACAAAGATCGTATCCCATCCCATGTATAACAGGTAGCACCTTGATAATCCTCATAACTTCCCTGTGAAGCTGATCTCATCCTCATTTTGTAGATAAAGAAACTAAGAGAAAAGAAACATCTTGCCCCAAGTCCTTTAGTAAAGTCGCAAAGCCAGGATTTTCATCTAGGTCGTATTCAACAGCAAACTTCGCTATCATAACTCATACACCATTTTGACCTCCCAACTCCATGCAATAAGTTTGCTTTGGTAATGACTTGGCCTTGATTCATTCATACACAATCCTCCGTAGTCAATAGCATAACTTTGCAAGTCACCTGAATAGGAATCGGGAGTGTCATCAATGACCATGAAACAGAGAAGAGAAAACCCGTCCACAGGGAAACTAATCCTTTGACCTTACGCTCTTGAGGGCTGACTTCTAACCCATTCAATTAGCCACAGACTATTAAGTGAACAAATTAGGGTCCAAATCCTCTCAAACCACAGATCTGAGCTGACCCTTCTAGGCATACAGAGTTAACGTGCACTGATTTTGTGTGCCCTCACTGAGCACACTGCAGGCCTTCTGAGTATCCCCAAACACATGAAGCTATAAGGGAAAATTATAATCTTATTTTGAAGTTCTCTTGCAATAATAATGCCTATGCTTTGCTACATCTTTTTTTTTTTTTTTTTTGCGTTGGAAGACGATACATCTAACTTAGGAATCAGTTGAAAAGAATCAGTTTTTCATCAGACTCATTATTCCTCCCCAGAGGCAAAATTAGACCTTAAATTCTTGAGTTGGAAGGATCCCATGGAAGACAGTGTGTCCTAAACAAGAAGCAATAGCACCACACACATGACTGCTAAGATCTGTAAACCCAGGCACCCTGTAAAGGACACCCCTGCCCCAACCTGTTGCTACTGGGCTTCGGGCCTCTTCAACAGCACACTGAGCCCGTTCACACAAGGCTCAGTCCCTCCGATCACTTCTCACTTGAACCAGTCACTTAAGGGCTAGGTTCTCGCAAAGCAGGAGAAGGAAAGAGAAGGAAACAAGAAGAAGGAGTTGTATCCTCCACCTGGTAACAGTACGGGGGCCACTGCCCTTCTGCACCTTCCGTAAACTCCTTTTTATTTTTTTTTCTAAAAAAAAATTATTTTATTGAAGTATAGTTAATTTACAATGTTGTGTTAATTTTTTTAACATCTTTATTGGAGTATAATTGCTTTACAATGGTGTGTTGGTTTCTGCTTTATAACAAAGTTATACATATACATATATCCCCACATCTCTTCCCTCTTGCATCTCCCTCCCACCCTCCTTATCCCACCCCTCTAGGTGGTCACAAAGCACCGAGCTGATCTCCCTGTGCTATGTGGCTGCTTCCCACTAGCTAGCTATTTTACCTTTGGTAGTGTATACATGTCCATGCCACTCTCTCACTTTGTCACAGTAAACTCTTGAGAATTTTGAAAGGACTGGAAAGTGAGAAACAGAAAAGATAAGGGGAAGGAAGAAAGGAGGGGAAGGGAACCCATCTAGGCTGCTCTTCTATTCCTCCTCCCTCCCCCGACATCTTCCCTTTTTTTTTTTTTTTTTTGCCGTACGTGGGCCTCTCACTGTTGTGGCCTCTCCCGTTGCGGAGCACAGGCTCCGGACGCGCAGGCTCAGCGGCCATGGCTCACGGGCCCAGCCGCTCCGCGGCACGTGGGATCCTCCCGGACCGGGGCACGAACCCGTATCCCTGCATCGGCAGGCGGACTCCCAACCACTGCGCCACCAGGGAAGCCCGACATCTTTCCTTTTATCTTCACTGTAATTCCTTGTACCACCTTATTCCCAACTCCTAGTCTCCTCCACTGTAGCCACGCCCCGGGGCACCGTAATCACACCAGCCTTGTGGGTGTCTTTCCCACATCTCGGGAATGGTAAGCAGGCACAGATCTCAAAGCTACAGGATTTCAGCGAGAGCAGACTTATTGGTTGCATTTAATATAAAAGTCTGTCTTTTCATAGAAACAGTGCTCTCCGAGATGACTTAAGTTTGATAAAACTGTTATTCTGGGTATACTTTGAGCTAAGTAGGCTTTCAGGGGCTGGCTTTAGATCTTCAACATCATATAACATAATATTCTGAGTCCCAGTGCTTCTGTGTAGGAGCTGCACCCGTACTGCATTGTGCATATTTATTCACTGGGTAGAAAAAGGAGGAAACACGCAAAATAGAGAAGGGCACGTGGCAGAGGCAGGGACCTGCTAGCTAAAGCGCGGCACGTGGGATGCGTTCTGTAAGCATGAAGAGTAAGACCAGGCATTACGTGCACTAGAAATGCATCATTTGTTCCAACATCTCTACTTTTGTTTTCTGTAAACAAGGTACAGTTTTATGTAAAAGAAAAACAATTGCTCTCATGATGTCTGGCGGCTGCTCTAGATTCAGTTATGGAAAAACCCTATTAAGAGAAATCACACGGCTGCAATTCTTTTTAATGGAATGTTTCAAACCATCATTCACGAGAGAACTCTAAATCCAGAAAGGTGATGGATTCTAATCTCCTGGTGTTCATCTGACAAGATCGTTCGGAAATATTTAAACTGCCTGGAACAGAAATCATTTACTGGAAGGCTATCATAAATTGCTTAATGCGTTTATTTCGGGGCAAAAAAGAAGAGTAATGCTCCGTTTTTTAAAGGAAAAAAAAAAACCTAATAGGATTAGATTTGCCATGAGAGGAGCTCGAGAGGAACTCGGCCAATTGGAGCTGGCAAAACCGTGTGAGCAGATGCACTAAGAATCATCTGATCTGGGAGACACTGGTCCCAAAGCTGTCATACCTCCTCAGACTGCCTCAGCCATGTGGATGCAAAAATGGAATTATATTTCTAGTTTGCAGTTTCACAGAGGCAAGGGAGGTACCACTCACCTCACAGTCAGAGGGAGAAGCTTTTCAGTGGCATTTGATGTCTCTCCCTCTCACAGAAACAGAAGTCCAGCTCAACTGGCAACTGACCTACTGGACTGAATGACCACGGATAATTCCTTAGTATATTTCATGATAGTTACATTTAAATACGCATTACCCCTATGTGTTTGAAATGGACTTTAATGGCAAACCCAAGAAACTAACACCTAATTCTAAATCAGACAAGTTAATACAAATTTTTTCACTTTTATATAAAGGGCTAGAGCTATAATCAATATTTCCTGATCTATCATAGTCAAGACTGCAAATGGAAATGGTATTAGGAATCACGGAAAAGTAATGTTGATAGGAAAAGCATTTTTTCAAAGTTGTAAGCAGTATGGTTTTGCCATTGAAAAAATATCATGACTGTGAAATATTCAACATTCACTTCAAGGTTTAGAATTAAAAGTGAGCCTAAATGTATGCAACACACTGCCCTACCTTTAATTTACATGGTGGAGCTGATTTTCAGAACAGAATATAAGACGGATATATAGATAATGATTCAAGTATCCAAGCAGCTAAGCTTACTCTAGACACCGTTAGAAGCCACACTGAAATCTAAATGGGATTATGCCAACCAAGGGATGGTAACTATAGCTATGATTTAATTACCAAGTCCACCCAAGACAAATGGTTAAGGGTTCGATGACTCTGAGGTGAAAAAAACCAAGAGGAATTTCAAATTAAAATGGAATAACTTTACCATCAGATTTACCATCCCTGTTTCCTTACTGTGATACCTCACTTATCCACAAATATTTATCTGGCAATCTCACACATTTGGAACATAACTAAAAAGCAATTAATCAAACCACAAAATTCAAGCAAAAAAACTCTTAACTGTGTCTTGAAGGAGAGACTCTTATACCATTTACTTTATAGATTATTTGCACAGAGCAGAAGAATTATGGTCGTTCTTATGTGTGATTCGTTTAGAAAAGTTCATATTTTCTTTGTCTAGTCCACTGAACAAGTCATGAAAGTACTAATTCATTTTAGAAAGGTATCCATTTAAAAGGCTTAAAACAGTATCTACGTGTGTGTGTGTGCATGTGTGTGTGTGTGTGCATGTATGGGTGGGTGGGTATCCATCTATCCATTGAGAGAGAGGCTTAGGTGCAAAGAACTTCAAGCTGATATTGCCTGAATTCAATTTTCCATTAGTTACATACTTCTTAAATTTAGCATAGTGTCCAGAATATAGAAGTAATAATAAAAAAGAAAACAAATCTTCTTTAATGGTTATGGATTAAGTCCCAAACACTCTGCTAAGCTTTTTTCATACATTATTTCTAATTCTGAAAATGGCAGAGAAAGGTAGGTCTTGCCATGTCCCTTTTCTTAGTGAGGAAGCTGGGCTCAGGAAAGGTCGATCACTTGCCCCAAGTTTAGAATGAAAGGGCCAGAGTCTGGACAGAAACACAGGACTGACTTATTCCCAAGTCCATGCTCTTTTCACGGTACTAATACTTGCCCCGGAAGCAGTAAGTGGATGGCTTCTTGATTTGAACCCCTAAATAGTGGGGTTTTGATAGATCTGATCTAAATGAATGCCATTTTTGTAGGTGAAAAGTAGTCAAATATTGGCAATTCCATGTGGCCATAGCTAATAAGTATACACTTCAAAGCATTATGGACCACTTTGTGATGTGTTTATCTTCTTCATGTTATGTTTTACTTAGGTCAATTGTAAAATTAAATTAGATTATAAGCATACAGTAACTGGAGAGTGGGGCCCCTGTAATGAAAAGTATGGTTAATAGTCTAATGGAAATCACTGTAATGAAAAAATGTGGATATTTGAAAGATCATATATTAGAACTCTGAATTACCACAGTTTCACCATGAAGAGTTTAATATTTGATAGTATTTTATTTCTATCACCCAGAAGACAGCTGGTTGTTGACTCCTGATCATACAGGAAATCTACACCAAAGCTGAAGTGGAAACTGAAAGGTTTTTCTCCCAGTCACGAGTTCCATTTTGTTTATTATTTAGCAAGGGGCGAGGGGTAGTCACAAATAGTTTGTAGAGCCAATGGAAGAAATTATTATGCTTGTTTATAGCTCTGGTTAAAAAAAAATTATGTTATTCTGCAGCAACTAAGATATTGGGTGATTAACAATGGAAAAAGAAAAACATCAAATGGCACCATGATTCTATTAGGAGTAAATACCTTTCTCAGCTGGGTCTATGACTTTTGATTTATGAAGATCAAGGTTTATCATAATGGATAATCTTTTCTGAGAAACAACCTGCATTCAACCTAATTACATAACCTAGCCAAGGAGAGAGAAGAAGCCACTATACCAAACACTGGTACTATTTGTAGACGATTAAATGAGATTGTTTTGTACTGAAATGTATGTTATTCAGAAGATTAAAGTAGTACATTTTGAAAGTACACAAGTTGTTTACAGCAAAGCATGTTATTATGATGGTGGCTTGATTGCTTACATGTTCTATTAGCATATGTCTCTACGGCTAACGTTCTCTTTCCAGTAAGTCTCATAAATTAGAGTTAAGGTAGGGCTTCCCTGGTGGCGCAGTGGTTAAGAAGCCACCTGCCAATGCAGGGGACATGGGTTCGAGCCCTGGTCCGGGAAGATCCCACACACCGCGGAGCAACTAAGCCCGTGCGCCACAACTACTGAGCCTGCTCTCTAGAGCCCGTGAGCCACAACTACTGAGCCCGCGAGCCACAACTACTGAAGTCCGCGTCCTAGAGCCCGTGCTCCGCAACAAGAGAAGCCACCGCAAAGAGAAGCCGGCGCACTGCAACAAAGAGTAGCCCCCGCTCGCCACAACTAGAGAAAGCCCGTGCGCAGCAATGAAGACCCAACGCAGCCAAAGATAAATTAAAAAAATAAATGAATTTATTAAAAAAAAGAGTTAAGCTAATTTTCCTGTTTGTTTTCAGCTTTATCAGGTTACACCCTTCACTAACATTTCTAAAGATTTAAGTATATTCAAACAGTTCTGTTAAATTTTGGGAGAAAAATCTTATTTAAGCACAGCAATAAAACAACAGAAAACAGAAGCACAGCTACAGGAAATGTGTGTGTGTGTGTGTGTGTGTGCGCGTACATGCGCGCACTGCTGTCTCTTGAGAATAGATGAGCTTAAGAAATATTTTTGGATCAGGGCCATGAACTGAATAAACATGGACTTCATACAGACCCAAGAGGACCCCTGCATAGTAAAGGAACAAAAGCTTTCTATAGAGAATGTGGTATGTACAGCTACATCAAGTTAAAAAAAGAGTGTAAAACAGAGAGTGTAAAAGAGGTCAATAGCATTACACCAGCCAGTGCCACTCCCCACCAGGCTGCAGGGGCAAGTGAGGCAATCCGCGGAAAATCTGAGGTTTAATCCAAACAGAGCTTCACAGAAAAAAAAAAAAAATCAACACAGCGAGTTGCATTGAAAAATAATCTTCAATCACCCAGATTATCAAGTACTAATCGAACGGATAGTTTAAATGTTTGCCCTTCAAAAAGAACTCTCACATACTAAGCCAGTTAACCCAGGTTTTGATGTGCATCGTCAAGTTCAGAAAGACGGGCTTCCCTTTAGAGAAGAGCAAGGCAGTCATACCTTTTGTAAACATAAAACCACAATTGCCAACATTACAATAATGTCTTAGAATCTGAAGCTGGGCGGTGAGCGAGATGCTCCTTCATCTCTTTACAAACACTGGAGCTGTCTCCCACGTCTGCTGGGGTGCGGGGCAACACGAGGACTCTGTCCAGATCTTTGATATAGTCCACTAGGATGCTACCCAGACGTGGCCATCTTCCACTGCCTCAAATACTGGAGTTAAGATGCTGAAGACTGTAATTCTAGCTAAAGGAAGAGCAGCAGGAATAATGGCCGGTGCAGGATAAGTTAAAAACAGAGATACCCACTGATTTACTAAATGCAAAGGCCATTCAATTATAATAGAGGGTATCCTAGTTCTTTTCACTTACGATGCCTACCCTTGCCTAGCTGGCCCTCTTCTCTGTTGTTCCAATCCACCCTCCGGCTTTGTCCATCTGTCCCAGTTTCCTCTGCCCAGAGAGTGTAGCCTTATTGCTACTCTGCAGAAAGGCAGTAAATGCACGCGCCAAAGGCAGCCTTGGGAAAACAGAGAGACCAGCAACAAAGAAGGCTCCCTGGAATCCTGACCTTTCGAAAGCTTTTTTATGGGCACGTAGGAAAAAAGAGAAGCCTTTTACTCACCTACACACACCGGGCAAAGGAACATACAAGGCCGTTCTTTTTTAGACTTTACCCTGGGAGTCGGGTCATTCTTCCACCTAATATAATACACTTTCACTGGCTTTACTTGAAGAACTACATTTAAATGCTAACACTGTGGTTATGGCTTAAGACAAGGCTGGTTTCTTCAAATAAAATATCTAAGCAACCTATCATATAAGTGCAGTAAAAAAAAAAAAAAGCAGCATCAGGCTAATTAAGAAAGATTAAGCTACGTCCATTTTGGGTTTCTGAAGTATTTTTATTGTAAGCCTGGAAGTAAATCATGAAGTGCATTTAAACTTACGTCGTGCCTTTCAATACAGAACCTCTTATCTTGAAAAGCACATAGAAACTTTTATGTATCATATTTTTTAGAGTGCTGAAATTTTAAAAATCTTATGTTTATTTCATTTTCATTAAAAGGCGTGGCATTGGCAAGGCAAGTACATGTTGACATACAAAGAATTGACATGAAAATCAAGGCACACAGTTGGTGACGGAGTGTGTCTACTTCTGCTTCATCATTTGCTACCTGATCTGAAGTGAGTCCCTTGCCATCCCGGGGGAGGCTGCCCATTCACTCATTCTTTAATTCAATAGATGGACAAGACAGATGGACTAATGTGAAGTCTTCACCATAAATGGAGAAAGACCTCAACAAGCAAGTCATGTGTGTGATATACTTAAAGAAAGAATTCTTAAAGAAAATAAGAATCTAACCTTCTCTTCAATACACTTGAAAGTCAACCACCAGAGAGAATTGGGAAAAAGCCAAAGTGAAGACCAGAGGTTCTGAGTGTCTGTATGTGCATGTCTAGATGTTCTCCAATTGAGCTCTTTCACTACATCCCCCAGACAAATAATTTTAGAATTATCCACTGCTTTGAGTGGTCCACCCCAGTTTCCCTCCATCTCTGTGGATAATTAAGAACTGATGTAAAATGGAGAATGTGAAGAACATTAGATCTCTGTTGTAAATTACTCTAACCTTCTAATCAGTCTCTGTTGTAAATCATGATACCCTCTGCGGGACAGGGTAAGAGCCCAGAAAAATGAAACCAAGGTTCCTGAAACCTATAGTTTTACTTTAAAACATAATCCAACACCTTTTGGTCTTCCGGATTGGTGACATTCTTATTTCGTCTCTCTATTAACATGTTAAGGGTTGTAATCCAGGGGTGCTTGGGTAAGAGTTGGGTTCACTTTAAGGATAAGACTGAAGTTCTTTCTGTAATTCTACTTTAGCACTGATTAACACGGACGCTTTAAAGAGCTGCTTTTTGTAGATAGAATGAATTCATTATTATACATATTCATCACTTTGGCTTCCTAGTGATACTGTTTAAAGAGTGGAGAGACAATGTCCAAAAGGTCACAATGCATATAACTGCTGGCATTTTAACTCATTTGGAAAAATAAATGTTGTCATTGTATCACTGGAGAGCGTCCTTCACTTTTTTCTTCTTAGCATTGTCACTTTGGAGATCCTGTTGGTAAAAGTCAAGCAGTCTTCAGTTTTTTAATATCTAAATCATTTAATAAAATTCACTGAGCAGTCAGAGGACACGCAATTCTCCACCTGTAGCTGCTACAACCTGGTGGGCAGCAAGCCCTAACCCAACCTGGGTGACTCATTGAAGAACACAGGAAATGGAGAAGTTGAAATTTCCACAGCACACTCTGAAATAACTGAATATAAAGACACCCTCTGCTCTCATCAAAGAAGAAAAAGTGTGCCTTTGTTGTCACATACCATCAATATTTTCACTGTGGAATTAATTAAATCATTTGGATGACAAAGCCCACTTTCCATTTTGTTAAAAATAATAACCATTATTTTAAACTTCCAGACAGAGTAGACAGGCTAGTCACAGCAGCAACGACTCCTGCTTAGAAGCCTAAGGAAGAGAAATGGTTTATGAAGACAATAACCCGATTTTATTTCACTAGGGAACGAGGCTTTCAAGTCTCTCGTTACTTCTCACGGTAGATGTAATGTATTTATCAAATGTTACGAAGCGCTTACTTCATCTGCTCTAGTCATCAGTGGCAAATAAGACGACCATGTGAGAGAGAAGAAAAAAGAAGTGGTCTTTTCCCCTAACCACAGGATCAATGTTGCTGCTTAAATGAACAAAACACATACGAAAAACAAAATAAATCACAGACGTTTGATTACATTTATGAGGAGCCACGGCATGTGTGCGTGCCCACATTCCCGCCTCTAAAAAACAATGACAGGGTAAAAGTCATCATCGCCTAGACACTCTACAGAAGACACAAATGTATTCAAGGTAATCAACTGTTGATTCTCAGAGCTTTGATTGCCAGAGGCCGACTGGGGTAAAAGCGGGATTGCATTACTGAGCATGGTTAATGAGGAAGTGAGAACAGTCTATTTGGGAAGGAGAGGAGGATACAAGCTTCCTGAGGGCAAAAAGTCATTGCTAACATATCTGGACTCACATCTAGATAAGTGTCAGCTTCTTTTAAAGTTTATATTATCCGACCTGAGCCAAGTCTTCCGGTGGGTAACTTTCAGAGTGGCAGAAAATTGAGCCCTTGGAGATACACGTAACCTTCCAAACTTCAGAGGGCTGTTTAGAAATGACTAACTCAAGGATTTGACTTTACTCCCCAGTCTACAAGAAGTTGATCTTGGAGAGCAAAAATACAAGTTTTCGTTTTTTAATAAATTGGGAAGATCAAGGGATCAGCGTATTCCCCTACATGACACTATTTGACCTAAGACTCTAGAACAAGTCCAGAGATGTAAAGAGTTGTGGGAGGGATGTGAATTATCTAGTGTATCATTCTCTCTGGGTTCATCTCCGCATTTTGAAAACAAACATAATAATGCCAACCCTAACCGACTCCTTCAGAAATAGAGGAAGGGCGAACACATCCCAAATCATTTTATGAGACTATTAATACCCTGATACCCAAAAAGCCAAAGACATCACAAGAAAAGAAAAGTAAAGACCAAGAGACTCAAAGAGGAAAAACATTCTTACCAAAATATTACAACACTGAATCTAAAAATATATAATTAGGACAATATGTCATGACCAAGTGGGGTTTATCCCAGGAATGCAAGGCGATTAATGCAATTCACCAAGGTAATTCAAGGGGGTGAAAAGAGACTTTTCAACAAATGGAGCTGTATTAACTGGATATCTGTATGGAAAAAAACACAATAACCTTGATTCTTAACCTCATATTACATTCAAAAATTAAGTCAAAATGGCACGTGAACCTAAACATGAGAACTAAAATCTTAGAAGAAAATGTACAAGAAAGTATTTGTATCATTGGGTTTGGTAAAGATTTCTAAAACAAAGATTTCTTAAGCACAAATATTTGAAGAAAAAATTGCTAAAATGGACTTCAGCAAGGCTAAAACTTTATTATTTGAAAGATACAGTTAAGAAAAAATTACTAGCAACAGACTGGGAGAACATTTTTGCAAACAATGTCCAAGAAAGAGCTTCTATCCAGAATATATAAAGAACTCTTGGGCTTCCCTGGTGGCGCAGTGGTTAAGAAGCCGCCTGCCAATGCAGGGGACACGGGTTCAAGCCCTGGTCCAGGAAGATCCCACATGTTGCACAGCAACGAAGCCCGTGCACCACAACTACTGAGACTGCGCTCTAGAGCCTGCAAGTCACAACTACTGAGCCCACGTGACACAACTACTGAAGCGGCACGCCTACAGCCTGTGCTCCGCAACAAGAGAAGCCACCACAATGAGAAGCCTGCGCACCGCAACGAAGAGTAGCCCCCGCTCACCACAACTAGAGAAAGCCCGCGCACGGCAACGAAGACCCAATGCAGCCAAAAATAAATAAATAATAAACAATTCTAAAAAAAGAACTCTTACAATTCAAGAAGACGAACAATCCAATTAAAAGTGAGCAAAATATTTAGCAGACATCACAAAAGAAGGTATATAAGTGGGCAATAAGTACATGAAAATATTTTTCACATCACCAGTCATCAGGGAAATGTAAATTAAAACCACAAGAGATATGACTATCCACCTACTAGACTGGCAGTAATTAAAAAGATGGACAGTAAAAGAGATAGCTAGTGGGACACAGCCGCATAGCATAGGGAGATCAGCTTGGTGCTTTGTGACCACCTAGAGGGGTGGGATAGGGAGGGTGGGAGGGAGACGCAAGAGGGAGGAGATATGGGGATATATGTATATGTATAGCTGATTCACTTTGTTATAAAGCAGAAACTAACACACCATCGTAAAGCAATTATACTCCAATAAAGATGTTAAAAAAAAAGAAAAAAAAAAAGATGGACAATATCAAGTGCTGGAAAGGATGTAGAGCTGGTGGAATCTGCAGACACTGCTGGTGAGAATAAAAAATGGTACCGATACTGTGGAAAACAGTGCGGCAATATCTTATAAAACTAAAGATATACTTGCCATACGAGCCAGCAAATCCATTCCTAGGAATTTATCCAAGATAAATGAAAACTTCAGGATGTACAAAGGCAAAAAACCACAGCGACAAAAAGAAGTCAGTAGTAGAGGGTGAAAGTCGACTATAAAGGAACTTTTTTCAGACGACGGACTTTGTTCTGTATTTTGATAGTGGTGATGGTAAAACTGTCTGGTAAACAATTCTGGTGCACTACCAAAATTCATCAAGCCATACCCTCAAAATGGGTGAATGTTATTGTATGAAATACATTAATAAATAAAATTGAAAATGATATAAATGTTTTTCTTTGTCCATTGCCTTTTGGTAAAAAAATGACACAGTCCCAGGGAACACCACAGAAGAACACAGTGAAGTTAAGACTTTGAGAAGAGTGTGATCGAGAATCCAGATCTTAAAATAAGTCCAACCCAAGCAAACTACCTTCCAGCCCTATGAATATTATCCAGTAGCATTTTATTTTGTAGAAAAAGATGTTCATCAGGGGAGAAAGAAAACAGTAATAACAGCTGTTTCTGGGTACATTAAATTACATAATGGAGAAATAGCTCAGTCCTATAACAGGTTTCCAATGTCAGTCTGTATGAGTAAACCCTGGAGAACTGGGGAGGAAAGAGTGAGAGCGGGAAGAGGGTGGAGAGGAGAATGCAGTGTCATGCAGGAGAAAGACCAGCTGGGAAATAAACCAGGAAAAAGTACCAGGCGAAAGAAGTGAAGGGAAAAGCAGAGGGAGAGTTGGATAACGTCAAAGGAAAAGGACAAAGAAAACTAAGAGCCATGAGAACATCAAGGTAAATGAAAGCAAGCAGAGTCGGAAACCAGCTATTGATAGAATGAGTCAAGAGAGAAGGAAAATATGGAAACTACCCATAAGGAAGGAGAGAAATGAAGTAAAGGAGGGTTAAGCAGAGCAGCTTGGGATGGGAATGCGAGACAGAAGCCTGCCAGTGTATTATTTTGTTGGAAAATTAAAATATGTGAAGGAAATACCAGAGGAATAACTTGAAGAATTGCTTTCCAGATGTTCTCAACATCATTTTTGTCCCTCTTCTATGAAATGTAACCTTCCTGGAGCCTTTCAAAATCTTGCCTGGCTCCCTTAAACTTAAATGACTCAAGGCAAGATTTCTCTTCCAAGGACATTTTAATTTACAGGTTATTATTATTATTTTTTTATAATTCTTCTCAAAGATTTCAGTATGCTTATGAGGTGACTGCCCACTGTGAAGCAGAAGGACAAGAGGAAGGTATATTATAAAGACAGACCTGTACTCTGCCTGGTTCCACGATTGTCAGAAATTGTGTGAGCTGGACACGTCCCTTAATTTTTCTGTGTGTGTATGTGTGGGTGTGGGTGTATTTTAACAAAGCAATCTCTCTTGCAGTTCCATTTATTTGACTCCTCTTTCTTCCTTACCCCTTCCTTCATTCCTTCCTTCCCTCAATCCTTTCTTTGTGGCTTTTTCTTTTTCCCGCTCTCCTTCCTTTCTTTTGCTGTCTTCCAACAAATATTGAGAGCATATGTTATGCTGAGTGCTGTGCCAGCTACTGGGGACACAAAGCCACAAGGGGCTCAGTTGTACTCAGGATTTGGACTGGCCTGGAGATGGCTAATTCATCAGTCACTTTCAGTGTTTTAACATTAAGAAGAAGCATGTTTTTGGCTGTTCTATCCTCCAACAGTACTTTTTAATAGTATAAAAGCAAGACTTTCTTTCCTATGGGAATTGTAAGCCTTTTTGAATACAGCATTTTTCTAGTTATACGCAATTATTTCTCTCCCTATTTCCTAAATGTCATGTCTTCACTATTCAGTTTGAAATGTAAAAACTCAGCCTAACAAGACAGCCTGAGGGCCACAAACAACGATTCTGTGAATTTAAGGATAACCATTTGTGGCAACAACAAAAGCTCCAACAACCCAAAACATGAATACTTTTAGAAAAATGTGCCTCATTTTAGCAAAGAATTGAATGTGCAAGGGATCATTCAAAGGAGGTTTGAAAATACACTAACTGGTGCTGGCATATCAGCGTACCTTTCAACTCTTTTAGATTCCCACAATTATTGGAAAGAAAGCGGTGTAGGAGGTTCTATTTTTTTAAGAAAATATACCTTTATATACCTTAATCCCTCCTCTTCTTAACTTATTTTACGCTATTCAATGAATCTCTTGAGCACCTACTGAAATTTCTCTTTTCATGCTATGTCTAATTGATTTCTGCAAGCTAGCAGGCATTTCCACCCAAACATCACGTGGGAGACACAACTCTGGAAGACGCGGCAGGCTCAGGGAAGAGCAAAGCTCACAGCTACCTCCACACAAGTCAAGGCTCAAGAATTCATTGGCTGATTATTTAAAGTAAGATGATGAAAAGGTTTCTGACCAAATCGATAAGCAACTCCCGTCCTTTCCTTTGGGAGAAAGATCACATCCCTGCTTGTCTCAGAGTTTCTCTAGCGTCTCCTAGCGCTTTCCAGCGATGGCTCAAAAGGAGACATTTGAACAGGAACCCTGGTGCAAATGTTAAAAGTGCAGGCTTGCAAAACATCATGTGTGCTGGTTTCAACTGGCAGAAGAGAAAACAACACAAACAGCAGCTAGCCCAAGAGTCACAGCATCTGTCAGCAATGCTAAATGATGATTTCTCAAAGAGCAATAGCTGGTTCTTTTAAGTTCCTCGGTACAGAACCCAGGACAACATGTGTGGGCACTTAACAGTATTTGCTGGCAAAACAAATACAAACAGCGTTGGTTATTTAGAAAGTCGTGCTCTTAAGTGATTTAGACTATTAACAGTGCTCTTCGTAGGAGTTAGCTCCCTCGGAGTAGACATTTAGTTTGCTCTTTGGAAATATTAATGGGGAGAAAAGACTCTCTTTGTGGTCCTGCCAATGCTTTAAAACCAAATGTCCTCATCCGTACGTGTTTACGGCGACTTGTGCAAAGGCAAGGGGCGGGGGGAGCAGAACCCCACGGCGGCCAACAGCCCATCTGGAGAACCCAAACACCATCACAAGTCACTGCCCCTCATGCTAGTTCTTCCTTACAGCTGACGTTTGTACTCAGAGATGCTAAGGCTAGTCCATGCCCAGAAGGAAAAAACAACTGCTAAGCTAGTTATACCTACGAAAGGGACCAGAGGAGAGCAGAAGTGAAGGAATCGTTGCAAAAGCCATGATAAAAGTCTACCTGGAAACTTGCTGCTGAAAGATGTGTACTGAAAAAACCTCAAACCAGCGGACAATGGTGCATTCAGCTGGAATTTCTTCTTCCCTTAAGAAAAGCTTACTACAGGCATTTATCACGTCATCAACTAGTACTGTTTTTTCAAACCCCAAGTTTTTTTTAAGCGTTAGTTAGAAACCTCTCACAAGAACAGACAGAAGAGAGGTCCAGGATTTGTAGGAATAAAAACCCCAAAACACCCTTGAGTTGAGTTTGTCATCTGGGGATTACGCAGTCAGTCCCCCATCTCAGGTCGGTGATCAGCAGTGGTGATCGGTGGTCGCTTTGGGTCTCCTGCCTCAGGGGCCCAGGGAACTTGAAGCCGATCTTCTCTCACTGCATCCTACACTCTCTGTGGATGGAGAAGATGCTCAGCGGCTGATCCCTTTCCCCTCATTATCTCCCTCTTCTGAAAGCCTGGGGGTGATGCTGCGCTAATAAGAGGAAGAAGAGATGACTCAAAGCTCAGAAACACTCCTCCAAGGATTCATTTACTACAGCGGTCCCCAACCTTTTTGGCACCAGGGACCGGTTTCCTGGAAGACAATTTTTCCACGGATGGGGTAGGTGGTCGGGTATGGTTCAGGTGGTAATGCGAGCGATGGGGTGCGGCTGTAATACAGATGAAACCTCGCTCGCTCGTCTGACGCCCACCTCCTGCTGTTCGGCCCGGTTCCTAACAGGCTGCGGACCGATAGCAGTCCGCGTCCCGAGGGTTGGGAGCTGCTGATTTACTACCAAAATGTCACAGCAAAACAGTGCTCCCTGGGGAGAGCTTCTTTTGGACTCCACCAAAAATCCCTTTGCATTGGTTGCCTTTATGTTTGTCTTTTTTTTTTTTCCTAACACGTGTTCTACTCTATCTCAAACATCGTGTCTTTGGGAAAGTTTAGTGAATTGAAAAGATCCATCTTTCGCTCCCACTCACATAACTGTCCGTCATATTTAAAGTCATTCCCCTCATTTCCAAATTCTACCAATTCTATCCATATACAGTTGCACATCATTCCGGACTTTTAGAGAAAGGGAACAAACCTGTATTAAGTAAAAACTAGATACCACACACTTTTCATTTCTGTCTCCTTCTATGAAGTGGGGCGTGGATGCAACTGTCACCAATGTACAGGTAAGTAAATAAATGCAGGTAAGTCTCACACATAGTAAATGGCGGAGGCAAGAATCAAAGCCGAGTTTGTGGGATTCCAAGTTCCGGTGGTGTGCTTTCCTCTGCTTCTTGTGACCCTCAGAAAGCCTCAGGAATTGAAGTTTTGTGAGGACAAGGTGAGAGTCATCTCTGAAAGGTTTGGAATCATTCTCCAGATTAGGGCTGGGGATGTTATCATGGTTATTTATCCAAAAGGAAAAACTAAGTGACACTAAACCAGGCTGCAATAATGTCAGCTATTAGTGGCTAATGCCCTCTGGTTCTCCAAGAAGGGTCCATGAGCATTGAGCATGTTCAGGAAGGGAAAGGAACTCCCAGGGGGACTTTACATCTTCCACAAATGCACTCTTCCTCTACCCCACCCACAAGGCCATCTAAGGCAGTGAAAGGAAATGGGTGGCATCACTGCTGTCAACTCAGATTGAGAGACGCTATCAAGAGTGATGGATTGAAAAGATTCTGGGCTATGACAAGAGTACAGAGTCAATTAGCCAAGCCTCACTGCCCTCCCTCCATTTAGGCTCCTGGTATGGGGCTGGTCAACTGATTGCAAACTCAGTGACTTCAATCCCTCTACCATCATCCCTACCACTTTTCCCCAACCACAGAACGATTTTGTTCATTGGTAATTTATATGCTGTCAAAACTGGGGAGGCAGATCCAAGATCTAGATTGTATCCTACTATGTTTACTCCACTGGCGCTGATGTAATCAGTGGAAACTGAGCAACAATTGCCTTGGTGGGTTACCTATATTGATTATAAAACTATTCAACATAAAAAGCATGCAATATGAAATAATCGAATTGACCCAAACTTTCCTATTAACACATACCTTACATACAAATATTAATTTGGGGTAGGGGTGACAGTCATAGTATTTTATTTTATTTTTTATTTATTTATTTTTTTTTGCGGTACGCGGGCCTCTCACTGCTGTGGCCTCTCCCGTTGCGGAGCACAGGCTCTGGACGCGCAGGCTCAGCGGCCATGGCTCACGGGCCCAGCCGCTCCGCGGCATGTGGGATCTTCGCGGACCGGGGCACGAACCCGTGTCCCCTGCATCGGCAGGCGGACTCTCAACCACTGCGCCACCAGAGAAGCCCAACAGTCATAGTATTTTAATCTCTAGGTGGGCGCCTGTGATGGTCCATGAGTTGCCGTGTAGGTGCAGAGACTCAACTGTTGGATGAGAAAGGTCTGATGATTTCAGCTAGAGGCTTTCAATCAGGCAAATCAGGAGGGAGCTGGGCAGGGAGGTGTGGAACCTCCTAGTTCTTAGTCTTTGAAGTGGGGGATTCCCTTGCAGTCATTGGTTTCCTGAACGGTTCTGTTGTCGCACACCCATGGCCACGTGCAAATGAACAAATCTCGATTCACGGATCCCAGATACAATAAGCGCATCTGGCTATAGGTTTTCTAGATATGCAGATTGAGCACCCCTAATACGTGGATGCTGACTGGACATGGGGGCCCTCACTGTGACGAGATAGCCCCCCGTTGTTGCTCTTGACAAAAGTACCTCCAGAATTGCGATTTGGAGTCATAGCTCATGTGGTCCCAAAGTCTACACAGGTAAAATATGCCAGGCGCAAAGGGAATTATGAACTAGGGAGCTGTTCAAGAAAGGCGAGCTTTCAGGTAGGTCAGTGATTTACACTCCTTTCTTATAAGCTCAGCGATGAAGTAGTTCATGCATTAGGTCTCAAAGGAGTGAGGCACTAAAAACAATCTCCAGCACAGCATGGGAACACTAGTAAGAATAGGCGGATTGGGCTTCCCTGGTGGCGCAGTGGTTGAGAGTCCGCCTGCCGATGCAGGGGACACGGGGTCGTGCCCCGGTCCGGGAAGATCCCACGTGCCGCGGAGAGGCTGGGCCCGTGAGCCATGGCTGCTGAGCCTGCGGGTCTGGAGCCTGTGCTCCGCCAACGGGAGAGGCCGCGACAGGGAGAGGCCCGCGTACCAAAAAAAAAAAAAAGAATAGGCGGATTATATCAAACTAGAAGTGATATTTTGGGGCCAATTAAATCTTTCCAGTAGTAATTTTTATACAAATCAGTGAATTGAGGGACTGATGCTAGCAAACACACTCTATATAAAAGAGCAAAGGACAAACATCATTTCACACCTGACCCAGACCAATACAGTGAAAATAAAGATGGAAGTCAAATGAAATTGAAGATAAACTCATAACCCTAATAGTTGCTAAAGACTATTCATATTGAATTTTGGATGAACTGTCCTAGTTGATTCCACGTGAAAGAATGGATGTAAAAAAATGTTTTAACCCCAAACTGCTACAAAAAGTGTAAAGAAGCCCAAATCTGAAGTTCTTTAATTTTATTCAGTGAAATGTAGTAATTAAAGGCATAGCTAAATATAATTTTATCTCTGTAATATTTGAAAGACGGAATGTAAATAAATTCAAACATCAGGAAAAAAACAGTCTTTTGTCAGATCTAATGTCTTGATTTGGGTTTTAAATATTTGGTCACTGCAAAAAATAAAGTATATGACCTATTTCCAGAGAACTGGAAATAATGAACTTGTTTCTCTCCTTAATCAATAACATACAATGGTTGGGGGTCAGGGAACATGGCCATAGCTATTATTCAAGCTAATTATCCTGGGATGAGATCTCAGACTCACATACTGAAGGAGTCCTTCAGATAATTCAGTGTATATTATATCTGAGAAGACTGTCTTCTAATAGGGGTATTTACTACCTAAAGAAGAACAAAGAGTCAGCAATCTTCCGGCATGGTTGCTGTCAAACAACATAAATCAGGGACCACGATTGATTAACTAATTTGAGTAGTTAGGACAGATTTGGTTGCTATGGCAATAAAGGAAGGGTTGTTGAAGATCTGATCAACTGAGCGATTCCTTATTCTCATGGGATTTCATAGAAATCAGAAACCACAAAGAGAAAACCCCCACCAGGTTATTGACTATAGCTGTAAGATAATACCTTACAATCACTTCCCCTCTGAAGCATTTAAATGGCTTTACCAATACTAATTTTTAAGATGACCCAAGACAGCTAGCGGCATCCCCAATCTCTCATTAACAGCATGTTCAGTGAGGGGGTTCCCAGGCACTACATGAGTGAGAACTCAAAAATTCTAGGGTCTTCCTGTCTCTGTGACCTCTAAAAAACTCACTCTCCTAATTTAGAAACTACTTTCCCAACATATTCAAGGGCTTCAAATAGCCATTACCCAATTACTGCAATTTTAGGTTAAAGAAAATGCGAGTCCACTGTCCTTAGATCACATCCCCTACGCTGCTGCCCTTCACTCTGGCATCCAATTCCAGTAGGGACGGTTAGAAGCTGCGTACATCGTGTATAAGGACCTCCAGAAAAGACAAACTGGGAAATCACTTCATAATCCATTATTATTATTATTATTATTATTATTATTTGGCCGTACCACGTGGCATGCAGGATCTTAGTTCCCCTACCAGGGATCGAACCCACACCCCCTGCGGTGGAAGCATGGAGTCTTAAGCACTGGACCACCAGGGAAGTCCTCACTTCATAATCCTTGTCTGAAGAGATCTGAAATGTTCATCTATAGGGGAAAAAAGGTCAAATCTATCCTACACGGTTTCAAAAGGTAGAATTTCAGGGTGGCCTCAAAGAGCTGAGGCAGCGTCTTGTAAAGATCCTGGTTTGAATTAATATGAACAAGAAGAAGAAAAGAATCACCTGCATGGAGAGAGTTCCTTTCACTGAAAAATGGTCCAGCAGAGGCCAGTAACGACCTACTGAGATGTGTGTTGGGAAGATGGCCTCCCATCGCTCAGACAACTGGGCTCCGAGCTCGGTGGTGGCTTCCTCTAAGGTCCCGTGACTGTGATGGTGCGACGCTGCCGTGAAGGAAGTGCATCCCTTCCCTGGAGCACTGCCCCCCGTGCTCCCTGGTAAGGTTTTCCCTCTTAAATGCCAGCCTTTCAATCAAAGGGGCTCTCTTTTGTGGAGCAAGACCACTACACTACTCTCTGTTCCTCAGCTCTATCCCTTTCACCAGGAAGAGAGGTCTGGAGACATTATTTAAGAAGCCTTGATATGTTCAGCTGAAGTATTTGTATCTGAGTTTGACTGACTGATTGATTGACGGACTGATTTTCCTAAAGTTCTCCAAGTTGCCACATAATTCACACTCCCAGATTGAGAAAAAGGGAACACTCAGTCCCAAAGACAAAGCAAGAGGGCAAAAGAAGATCTCCTGAGTCAGACTCACCTCTACCTGATACCGGCATAAATTCAAGTTGGCAAATATTAATTATACACTGGGCACATGCCCAGAACTGTTGTGAGAAAAGCAGCGCTGACATTTCTCTGTTTTTGTGCCTTATTCGTCTTACACAGAAGACCTGAAGTACCTTGCGAGTAGGATGAATACATACTGCCTAGTTCACAGAGAAATAAGACATAGAATTCTCAAGATCTTCCTCCCCCCGTAAGGTGCTTATTTAGGGGAGTCATCTAATTAAGCGGTTGGGAGCCCAGGCTTTGGAATCACATGGTCTGGGCTGAAATAACACTCAGTCAGTGACAAATTGTGTGACTGTAGGTGATTTGGAAGTTATTCTCATTTTATAGCATTTACCAAAGTAATTAAAGCCCTTGCTCTTCACTCACATCTCTGTATAAAATAAATAATAAATGAGGTTACAAAAGACTCCACGGTTCATCAGCAAACACGTTTTCCGACCAAACCTCTTAAGCATTTACCGTATGATGATACTGCAGAATAGATTACCTTTGTTGTTCTCACGTAGGTTTTTCTAAGTAACTTTCTAGGAACCATCTATTAAATATACAAGGGCGAAACACAGCACTTTGGTTCTATCTGTATTCATTTATTTGCTTCATTCTGTAAGTCCTCCATTACTTTTTAGAAACTGTTCTAAAGGGACAGTTCCTTTGTTCCTTAGGGACAAAACGATGAAGACAACATAGACATCTGTCCTACTAGAAGAACAAAAGGTGAATATGGATAAAAGTAGACGAAGGGCTAGCACAGCTTTGATTCTTATTTACAGAAGGAATCTGGGTCTATTCTTCACCCTCTCCTTTGTGCCCCTACTGTAAACCCTTAACTGCTTTAATTCGTCTATGACTCTTACCTTTCTTTCTTTTTTTTTTTAACATCTTTATTGGGGTATAATTGCTTTACAATGGTGTGTTAGTTTCTGCTTTATAACAAAGTGAATCAGTTATACATATACATATGTTCCCATATCTCTTCCCTCTTGCGTCTCCTTTCTTCTAGATCCTGAGTTTCCTGAGTTTGGGTACCCTGTCTTATTTGTGTTTTTCTTCCTAAGGTTTAAGAATAAACTAAAGTTTAGTACAAGGTTAAGGAGCCCTCTTGCTTATCACGTTAATGCAATACTCATTCTTCTTGGTTCCATATTCCTTCCATTCGATGTCATTAAGGTCTTTCTCAAGGGCTACCATCCCTGAAGTTCCTGAAACAGCACCCAACTGCTGTCTTTTCTACCAATCTACATAAATCCAAATCTTCATAGTTACTTCAATACTGCAAACTTAGCATTCGCAGATCTGTGTAAGCCTCTGTATTACTGATATTCCTTTGTCACTTTTCTCCTACCGCTTTTCTGAAAATTCTTTACTCCTTGATTCATTCCTCTTACTTATCCTTTTATTTTTTTTATAATAGACAAAGAACATTAAACAGTTCCCTTTATAGCTGCTGTACAGTAAGCATGCATTTCTGCCTGGCCTTAATCATTTGATTCGAAACAGTGAGCTGGTGAGGGTGGTAGGGACTGGGGCTTAGCTCTTGTCATCAGACAGGTCATCTTGTATCGAGTGGTTCCTGAAAAAAAAATGCTGGTTGGTTTCTTGAACTGAGCCAAGATACATGCAGTATCTTGACGTTTCTGTCACCAGCATGATACTTCCATGATGTAGCTCTTCATCCTTGGCTACGTCCTAAATATAATGCCATGGTTTGCACTCTGAAGTTTATCAGGATTATTCATAGTCCCCAGGAAATTATCCCAATACAGCTTCCTAATCAAAAGTATCCAACACTGGGCTTCCCTGGTGGCGCAGTGGTTGAGAGTCCGCCTGCCGATGCAGGGGACACGGGTTCGTGCCCCGGTCCGGGAAGATCCCACATGCCACGGAGTGGCTGGGCCCGTGAGCCATGGCCGCTGAGCCTGTGCGTCCGGAGCCTGTGCTCCGCAACGGGAGAGGCCACAGCAGTGACAGGCCCGCGTACCGAAAAAAAAAAAAAAAAAAAAAAAAAGTATCCAACATTACCCCCTTTTACATTCTCATTACCCACTACTTAGGACTTCTTTACACTTGATAAAAATTCTCAGAGGAAGCCATGTGTTAGATTCTTTTTTCTTCCATCAAAAACTCAATCCTGATTTCATAAGGGAATTCATGTTATGATTAGCGTCCTCTTTTCACCATTTGTACAGTTGGAAGATACAAGAAGAAAAACCCAGAACAGGGTCAAAATTCAACATTCTCTTCAAGTGAACGCTGAAGCATTGTTTCCTGCTCTGGAAATGTTTTAACTAATGTCTGCCTTGGGCTAGCAACCCTGTGTAAAGCCTAGAGCAGCACTAGCTATTCTAGGAGGAAAATCAAATTTATAAAGATTTAACGCTAGGGTACTAGTCGCTGCAGGAGACATTTCTCAACTCTCTTGCCAGGAGAGCCGTCCTCAAAGCACTTCAAGTCAGGCTCTGTCTTTTGTCTCCTGGCCTCTGGACAGCTCCCTTCCCCCCTCTCCCCACTGCTCTCTCACTCCCGCCTTCTGTGCTACCAGCAGCCAGGAAGTAACTGAGTGTCCAAAATACTCCTGGGATTCAGATTCTCACGGTCTCTCAGTTCCTAGCGGTCCTGGCCAGACCACTTCTCTATCATATGCAAACCACCGACCACCACTCTCTCCCCCTCTCTATAACATGGCTCATGGTCCTCTGGTTCTTTCCTCCTTCAATACAACTGATGTCTTTCTTCACTGTGTTTCACTCATACAAAATGTGGGACATATCAGGTTCCCAGGATGCTTGTCTACAGTTGGGAATGACCCCTGAATGCCCCCTACGATGGCCCTGCTTCCTTGTTAGCCTTGGGAGCAAGCCAATGGGTAAGTGCTCAGGATGGAAAATAAATCAGGGGAAAGTCGTCAAAAGAGTATAAGAAGCCCTGTCTTTGCAAGACCACGCAGGCTAATGGAGTGAACCTGTACTAGACACGTGTGGTTTCTGATTGACCAACTGAGCTCCATCTACCTCCTCACCAAAGTGAAACAGAATCAAAGTAATAATTAAAGACATCTCGCAAAGTATTTGCTGAGTATCTGCTGTGTGCTAGGCACTAGGGAAACCAACGATGAAAATGCCATATAATGTCTCTTTCTACAAGGCTCTTACAACCAGCTGTGGTCTCAGACACAGACACTCACAATCACACTGCGATGGCATCGTTACTACAAGAGAAACACACGCAAAGCGCTATGAGAGCACGGATGGCCAGCAATTAATTACGCCTCGAGGAAGAGTCACAGGGAATATTCAGGAAGTACTTCAAGAGGCAATATTTTTTGTTTTTTTGTTTCTTATAAATTTATTTATTTTATTTATTTATTTTTGGCTGTGCTGGGTCTTCGTTGCTGAGCGCGGGCTTTCTCTAGTTGTGGCGAGCAGGGGCTACTCTTCATTGCAGTGCTGGGGTTTCTCATTGCGGTGGCCTCTCGTTGCAGAGCATGGGCTCTAGGCACATGGGCTTCAGTAGTTGTGGCTCATGGGCTCAGTAGTTGTGGCTCGCGGGCTCTAGCGCGCAGGCTCAGTAGCTGTGACGCACGGGCTTTGTTGTTCTTGGCATGTGGAATCTTCCTGGACCAGGGCTCGAACCCGTGACCCCTGCATTGGCAGGCAGATTCTTAACTACTGCGCCCCCAGGGAAGTCCCGCAAGAGGCAATATTTATCCCCCAGACTTAAAGTGAAATGGCATTTGGGGTTAAATAATCAAGCTAACCATTTCATCTCTCAACTCACTTTTAAAATACATATAATCCAAGTCAAAATAGGCTAGTTAAAATGAAAAATTCCTTCGGTAAATTCTGACTAAACTAAATGGGCAAGGTGAACTCTTTTTCGGTATCTCTGATATGAAATATAATGTTTTGTGCCAGGCACATTCAAATAAGTGCAAAGGAAAACCATCTAATATGTTTAATTTGTTAAGAAATCTCCTGTCAAATTTAGAGAATAACAAGATTCAATTTAATTTAATATTTTGCAATTTATTCTGTTTATATTCTATTTTTTCACACTGTCAACTTTTTAATCACCATTGTGTGTCAGTTTTTTTTCTATGATAATTAAACACTGGCTGCTAAAAACTAAAGAGGAAACTTCTTTTAATTACAAACACAGACTTTAAGAAGTTCCAATAAATCAAAATGAAAATTTCTTTTCTTTTGGGATTTAACAGATTGCATTTCAGGTACGCACACATTTCTAACTTACTAAGGGGAGGCATGGGCACACCCGCAAATTCATGTTCCATGATATGGAGGACAGATTTTATAATAAATAGTTAAAAAGACAGACAGACATGATAAATAATACGAAAATATTTGATACTTGGTTCAACAACTTTCTAAACCTAAAAGCTAATCTTAAAAAGCATCTGAGTGAAAAAATACTGATTTCAAACCAAGTGTAATAATTACTCAGGTTTTAGGTAATGCTTTTCAATGTGTAAAATATTATTACATAATAAGAGTAAACATTTCAATTAGGATCCAAAACAGGAATCTGATCATCATTGTAAATGCTCTCTTTTCCCTCGTTCTCCACTTCAGACCTTCAGACATTTGCTCAATAAATATTCATCGTGTATCTACAATGAGCAAAGCTGTATTCTAGGCGCCACGATCTATGAGTGAAAAAAGAGTCCTCCTGAAAGGACTTAGAGACCAGCCGAGGAGACACCAGCAACTACAGTGCAGGTCTGGTAGAAGTAGAGGCTGGATGCTGGGGGAATATCCAATCAGAGTGAGGGAGAAAGTCTTCTGGAGGAAATGATCCCTGTGCTGAATTTTGAAAGACGGAGGAATGAGGAAGCATTGGCCAGACGGAAGAGAGAAGCCCATTTCAGGCAAAGAAGGCAGGAATTTCTATTATTTCCACTTTTCCACCTTGAAGACATCATTGAAATCCATTCCTTTCTCTCCACCCTCACTGCCACTGCTTTGTTTCAAATCCTCAACATTTTCTCCTGAAAGACATTAATACGCGCATTTCCTAGAGGGTACCATGGTAAGCTGGGCAGAAAGGAGAGGGATGTCACTTGACCACGGCAGACAGCAACGATGCCGTAGTAGCCCCGTTATCCACACACAGCGCATCCGGGAGGTTCTACAGAAATGGTCACGAGATAGCCCCGGTGCCACAGGTACTCTGCGCCTCTTTGCCTCCCAGCCTCAGCTCTGAACCCCCTGCATATAGATATATCAAGAACACATACTGATCTGCTAAGTTGGATTTTAGCTGGCTTTATGTTATGTATTGTCAATTATACATGTATTGTACCATGTGTATTACATGTATCATTGGAGACCAGGATGGTCAACCTTAGAAATCAACCAAGGCACTATAATTCATTTCTAAGGCATTAGAAAATGTCTTGTAGTGCAAAACTTCAAACTAATATAAACATGATTATCATTCCCATTCATGGTTATCCTAGAAAAATACACAAGTTTTTCAATAAAAAGGGAGTTATTCTAAAAAGTTTTTCAGCAATGCATCATCAAATGATCCTTATCCTTGTGGTGCGGCTGGGATACATGGAAGGCACTTATTCTTTTCCACCTGGTCTCATAGGAAGGGAATAAATACTCCAGACAGGTGAGGTGGCACTCCCAAACCACACAGCAAACTGGTGACAGAGCTGGTCTGAAACCTGACTCCCGGGTCTTCTGGTTCTCAATCCACTTTTCTTTCGCCTCATCTCACTGGTCCTGGAATTTTAATAGTTTACAAACATGCCTTCTTCCTGTGGCTGAGTGCATCCTTTTTCAAATATATCCTATGCAGTCACTGGAGAAAAGAATCAGATTATAAAAACTAAAATCGCTGATTGGTTGAACCCAATTTAAAGCACCTTCCCCTCTTCAGTTAGTAGCATCCTTATAGCTTCCACCTCCGTTTGCTTTCTTAAGGGTTCCTCCTCCCCGCAGAAGACTTTAAGGAAGACTGTGAGAGTCCCCCGCCTCCTGCAGAAACAAATCTTCCCCCTTTCTCACTCTCCCGGCATCTTCGTTGTTACGGGACTCCTGCTTTAAAGTCTGATAAACACCACATGCTCCCACTTGTTTTATTTATTTCCTGGGAAATATGTCAAGGCTCAGCAGTGAGAGCGGGAACTTCTTTTTTTCTCTTAATGAACTTGCAAGGTTTCTTCTCTTCTTTTATTAACCGTAGTCCTCTGCACCGGTAACAGTTTTTTCTGCAACTGTAGCTAAAATCTCTTGAAGGTATTGGCACTCCAGCGATAAGTTCTCATTACGTGAGTGGTAATTACAGAATGAAGGGGACAGCCGAAGGCAGAGGATGGCGTGTGAGTGAGGAACAGACGTTTTCATGGAGCTCTCCTCTCAAATGTGAGCTCTAAAATTGGCCCAGGTCCTCTCTGCATCTACACCAGCAAGGTTCTGATGCCACCTCAGCTGTCTCCTTCAAACAGGTGTGCTTTAAGAACTAAAGGTTTTCAGGGCAATGCCCAACTCTTCCAGAATAAGGACAGGAAGACACAAGATCAAATACACACAGACTCAGGAACACACACAAATTGAACACAAAATGCCACACTGAGACATGTATTATTAAACTTGCAGGCAATCACTGAGTTCCTTAGAAACTCCAGAGTGGGAGAATGAAAGCCAATACTAGTTCAGCTGAAGGATGTGGCATTTTTGTTCCGCCGCGATGCTATTCACACTTAATTTCTTCCAATATAAATGTGTCCAGTTTCACTTTTTCTATAAGGTTAATCTACAAGATTTTACAGAGCTGAGCTTCCTAAAGTCTCCTTTCTTTCAGGGGCACTGACAGCAGTCTCCCCACAATGTCATCCACAGAAGTCCTTCTTGGGTCACTTTCCATGAACCTGTCACACACCGATTTTCAGTACGAAATAATCTTTCACTGGACAGGAGTAGAAAGTAAAACTCTAAACAATTGTATTACTCAGAATTTATGAGAGCCAAATACTATGTCCAGTTACAGAGAAAAAGCCATTGACATTATTTCTAAACTGGAAGCCGTTCACAAGTGCTACGGGGCTACAAAAAAAACCACTGAATGGTTGCAAACTCCAAGCACAGGCGCTCACATTGAATCAAGAGGGCGGTTCCGAACGGAAATGGTATTTACATGAGGATGTAAATATCAACAGGTAACTCCTTGGCCAGTTGTTTGCTGATACAAATTCTCACAAGTTTATAATTAGATATCTAACTTAGCACTCTGGCAAAGCGCAACTTTAAAGCTTAATAAAACCATCAATGCTACTCCAGAATCTCTTTGGATTCTTTTTGTATGACTAAGGAGTCCATTAAGTCCAATTTCTTTTTTCCTCGGCTCTTCCAGAGAAACAAAAAGAGAAATGGGGAGGGAAAAAAAAAACTTTCCGGAACCTGATGACCATCTAGTAGATTTCCAATTACACAAAATGTCCTGAATATGTTAGGACAGAGTTTGGAGAGAGGGTAACTATTGAACACACAGTCATTGATGGGAGGGTGAGGGTGGATAGTTTATCTTCCTGAATAACATTGCAATTGCAACATCAGAGGTATTCTGCCACAAGCCTACAGATATTTTATGGGTATGCCTTTTCTTTTCTTTTTTTTTTTTTTGGCTGTGTTGGGTCTTCATTGCTGCACGTGGGCTTTTCTCTAGTTGTGGCGAGCAGGGGCTACTGTTCGTTGCGGTGCGCAGGCTTCTTACTGCAGTGGCTTCTCTTGTTGTGGAGCACGGGCTCTAGGCGCACGGGCTTCAGTAGTTGTGGCGCATGGGCTTAGTTCCTCCGCAGCATGTGGGATCTTCCTGGACCAGATATCGAACCCGTGTCCCCTGCACTGGCAGGAGGATTCTTAACCACTGCGCCACCAGGGAAGTCCCCAGGGTATGCCTTTTTTATGACCTGTATTAAACATTCTGTATCTTGTGGTCTGAGAAAATGTAATAAAAACTTTTAAGTAATATCACTTTAGAAAGAAAAGGAATAAATTGTCTACTTGCAGTAATACAGCTTTTCTATTTTATGGGCTTGTTTAAAATAACAACACAAATTATTTTTCACTTTCATGGCGAGAATTTCACTTGCCTTTATTTTTCCATTTTTCTTGGTCTAAGTCAGTGTTCCAATTTTTCACGTAAAAAGGAACTTGGCAAGACAAGTGAGTAACAACTTTTTATTTATACTTGGTCTTTATCTCATAATTTAAAATGTCATGTTATTATTTGCCCCTCATTTGTTTAAACAGGATCTCTTTTCAAAAAGAAGAAGAAAATAGTGTTTCTTCGTCCTCTTTCTTACTCTTCTGGAGTCAAATTAACAAGTCAGTCTGAGTTAAATTTAAAGGATGCTCGTAGGGTCAATTTAATGCCACGCCACGCTAATCCTGAGCTGGCAGTGACCAAATAAATAAGCGCTTTTTAAACTCTGCTGGTGCTAAGTACTGGACAAAGGGAGCTGTCAGATGATGTCGCAGCCCACAGGGACAGACCAGTGGCAGGGCCAGGCAAGCACTGCAGACAGTGAAGAATCTCACACCACACAAGGCTAGAGGAGCAGGTGGAAAGGAGAAGCCTCGGGCAGCAGAGACCCCAGCAAGTAAGGGAGGGCCTCCTAGATGGACGATGGTGGAACTCAGCCTTCCAAGAAGGAATTTGTTTCATAGGTCAACGGTTCTTACATTTTAGGTTGAAATTGTTAAAAACAGACTCCAGCTCTGCTCTCCCAGAGAATGTTACACAATACGTCTCAGATCTGACCCAGAAATCTGTGTTTGCGATAAGCTTCCCATCTGATCTTGATTCATGTGGTCCCAGGACCACCCTTGGAGAACCACAAAGTAGACAGATGGGGGAGTTAATCTGGGTGGGGGGCGGCCGACCAGGCAGGAGGAACCATCTGTGAAGCTAGAAAGTAGGGCAGTGTGCATGGCCACGGAGGGACCGGGAAGTCATGAAGGCCTTGCTTGCCATGTGGAATGACATGACCCTGATCGTGAGTGTGCTGGAGAATCCGTTTCAGTGTGAAAAAAATGAGAAATAAGAACAGATGTGCTCAATAATTTAATGATAGTAACAAAGCTGAGAATCAATCCTTTCAAGGTGATTAGTTGATCCGTTTTTTAAAGCCATGAAAAAATGAGAAATACCTTCTCTGCTCTTGTTTTTCATGCAGACATTAATGTCAGCATACAATGGTTTCATACGCCTACCAAAATTTCGGGGGTGCCATGATGGCAGCATATCTCCTAACAGATGATGCCAAGTGGCCCATGGATACAGCAGACACCGTCTACAGCAGCATGCAAGGGGGCTTCCAAGACAGCACCCACCTTCCAGCTGGCACCATGACATATTCTGAGTCAGCCCTGCCTCCCAGGGGAGACCACTGGCGGCTGGGAGATGTCAGTTAACATCACAGGGGGACACCCACATGAAGTAGCAGCAATGGGCTATCATGATCAGAGTATAAATGAAGCAACACCAGTCCCTGGTCCAGTAAAAGCGTCAGAGGACTCATCCCACACCACCCAGGGAGAGCCCAGACAATGACAAGTGACAGCGATCCCTGGAATAAAGGGCTGAGTTCACGGCATCCTTGAATAAAGCAGCTAGCTCATAAAAAAAGCATCCCACAGCGGAGGAAATGAAAAATCATGTAGGTGACAGTGTGTGCTTATATCTGTGTCCTGACTATATATTACCAGTGATTTTTAAACTTATTTCATCCAAACTAAAAAAATTAATTACCTTTTCCCATAAAATGATTATTTACTATTCCTATTAATGAATTACAGTAAAAACATATGCTCAATAATGTATTTAACCTAATGGAGCATCTATCCTGTTTTTTCAGTCTGTATAAGAACATCTACTTTTATTTAAACATATATTAATTAAAAATAAAAATCTGAACTACAAAATAAAAAATAAGCTCTATTTTTTAAAAATAAATTTATCTATTTATTCTTGGCTGTGTTGGGTCTTCGTTGCTGCATGTGTGCTTTTTTAGTTGCAATGAGCGGGGGCTACTCTTCCTTGCGGTGCGCGGGCTTTTCATTGTGGTGGCTTCTCTTGTTGTGGAGCACAGGCTCTAGAGCGCGGGCTCAGTAGTTGTGGCACACGGGCTTAGGTGCTCCACGGCATGTGGGATCTTCCCGGACCAGGGCTCGAACCCGTGTCCCCTGCATTGGCAGGTGGATTCCTAACCACTGATCCACCAGGAAAGCCCAAATAAGCTCTATTTTAAATTCAATTATTCAGACACTATTTGAATAAAGGTTTGCAACTAAAATAAGATACCATGTGCCAAAGAGATACGTGGTCTTTAGCACAACTTTTAAATTCTCACTAAAGATCTAGTAAGAATTTGGCTAAGTGGCCTAAAGAGATTCTGCTGAAGGTAATGAAAACCGAATTGAGGGCAAAGTGCATTCTTGTGTTTTTTCAAGTTTCCAATATAATTTATATCAACTGTAGCATCACTAGAAAAATGTCTGGTTAAAAAAATTTTCAATATATTTCAGGTGTGAAGAATCTATAAACCATATTTGCAATGCGACACCAACAATAATATTTAATAATGTATGTACTCAATATTACAGAACCTGTAAGGAGCCTCCTCCCTCCAAGATGATGGCAAACAAAGGCTCCCAAGCTTAGAATTAGTGTCCGTCATATCTCACGAAACACGCAGTCTTTGGGCCTCATTAAACGTGAGGCCCGCTGCTTCGATGCAAAGGCGGGTGTTTGTGGTTACATACAGTGAATGTCTGATAAGCTGCTGACAGTATTTGCAAATAGTAACAGATCGAACAAGGGTAGGAAAACAGAAGTTGTGACACTTTAAAACTTCATTCTTGGACTTCCCTGGTGGTGCAGTGGTTAAGAATCCGCCTGCCAATGCAGGGGACACGGGTTCGACCCTGGCCCAGGAAGATACCACATGCTGCAGAGCAAGTGGGCCCGTATGTCACAACTACTGAGCCTGCGCTCTAGAGCCCGCGAGCCACAACTACTGAAAAAAACAAAAACAAAAACCTTGGTTCTCATTTCCCTTTGCCCCCGAGCACACATTTTATGCTTTCAGAACCTTGTTTTCTCACGTTCAGCCCACCCAACTCTCCCCAACCTCCTCTGACGTCACCACCACGAGGTCTCCGCTGGCCCGGCCCCTGCTTCTGAGCTGTCACACTCATCATGCCCAGATTCCTCCTCCATGACTCTGAAGCTTTTCTGTTCCGTCTCAGTCGGGCTCTCTCCTGTATATACAGCCAGAACCACATCGCTTGGTTTATGATAGCACTTCATGTGCCTCTGCCTCGCTCTCTAAGTAGGTTTCACGGGAAGGGACTTATTCTCAAGTATTTTTGGAATTCTGTTAGCATCTCTACCATGCAAACTACAGAATACCATGTTTAGCAGTAGGACTTGACCTGCAAGCGTGCTCTTTTTCTCAGGAGGATTTGTGAAGGGGAACACGCCTCTGCTACTGAATCCCCCCGCTACATCCTAGGATGCTGTCAAGAAGGAAAAGAGTCTTCTGTTTATAAACCAAGGACACTATCACAGGACATGGGAGTCCATCCCCAGATGAAACATGTTGCCTCTTGTTTGCTGATACACCTGCTCCCTAGTTAAGTGGGAAGAAAGTGTGACTTTTGAGAGGAAAAAAAAGACCCAAGGATTTCTCGGTTCTAGTTCCAGCTTTTCTCATGGTTTATGAGAAGCCCCTCAGCATGGCGTCATGGAATCAACAGGTAGCTAATAAGTAAAGAGGGTCTCACTGAGCACGAATCATCTGTCTATTGATTTCCCTGAAAGTTGGTAGTGGATAAACTTATCCAAAAAGAATGTGGATGGAAGTATGGAGTTCACAAGCCAATCAATGCCAATTTAACAGCACTGAACTGGAGACCAATGTCCAATTTTGAGAGGAATTAAACTAAGAAAATGTTTCAAAATGAGGACCGTCTTCCCATTTATGAAATCGAACTAAAGCATGATCGGTGTTTATTGAGCACTTACTATATGCACAGCACCATTCTAAGGAGGAACAGGGAAGGAGGCCTTTAAAAAGTGAGTGTCCTGTCCTACAAGGAGTTTTCACCCTGTGATTAATGGAAGTTCTGAGAAGTGATATCTGAATGAAATTTAGAATACTCACAGAAGGCGTTGTGGAAGTCATTGGATATTGATTGGAATTTTTCTTTAGAAAAGCAGAACTAAACTGTAAACATTTTCTGAGCCTCTGTGGGGTGCCAGGCACCATACCAAATGCTTGAAATGTAATAATGAACAAATAACGATTGAAAGAAGTCACGGACTAGGACGGGAACTAGACCTATGAACACACAAGTGTTACCTATACAACTTGTATACCAACAGTACGTTACATGTACTTTGGATGGATATTTTGTCTTTTAAAAATCTAGCTCCATTACCTGGGTTTTAAGATGAGCCCACCTAGAATGGTCACGAACAGAGGAACAGCAAGACAACACAAATGCCTTTTTGGAGTGAGAGGTGGGACATAACAATTCAGAAAACATCTCTTTTTTTTTTTTTTTTTTTTTGCGGTACGCGGGCCTCTCACTGTTGCGGCCTCTCCCGTTGCGGAGCCCCGGCTCTGGACGCGCAGGCTCAGCGGCCACGGCTCATGGGCCCAGCCGCTCCGCAGCATGTGGGACCTTCCCGGACCAGGGCACGAATCCGCGTCCCCTGCATCGGCAGGCGGACTCTCAGCCACTGCGCCACCAGGGAAGCCCTAGAAAACATCTCTTGAGTGCTGGGAAAATCTTTGCAGAAGTTGACCCAAAAGTACTTTATCTCAATTCATAGAGGAAGTCTCTGATCCCTTCCCCAGAGGAGTTCGATCAGCCACAAGGGCAGGCAGGGACTGCAGTTTCCAGAGCCGTCTCAGGGTCACTGCAAAGCTACTGTGTGATCACAATGTGAAATAGAAAAACAAAGACAGAAACTAAAAGGAAGGACAAGGTAGGAATAAATAACAGAGACGTCATCGACAGTCATCAGCACTCTGTGTAGCTGGGTCAGTAAACGTATATTAAGGGCAGGTCAACATTGACAATCCCCTGTGACTGATGTGAACACACTTGAGACGCAAGTGCCAGGGCGAGGCAGAGACAAAAACCCATTAACATGGATCCAAGCACATTTATGACCTATTTCACAGTCCGATTTTTTAAACTTACAGTATAAAATTAGCCTTTTCCCATGTTACTGGAAACTCTGCAAACAACTTAATTTGACAAACTGGAAAATATAGATAAAAAATAAAGAGAAACTCCACCCATAATTCCACAAGCATTGAAAACTCCCATTAATATTTTGGCACCGATTCTTCCAAAGGTGCCAGTTTGTAAGAAGGTCTTGAGAAAAGTCAAGAGTATTAGTGAAGCTCAAAAAGAAGAAAATCTGAAGCTGGACTTGAACTATGAGAGCTATGTAACGCTAACCTCCTGGATGAGGATTTTTATGCATATTTAAGTGAAAGTGCTCACCACCCAAAACACATGATAATTCCATTGGAATTTTATACTAGCATCTTGATACAGAAGCATCTATATCCGGCTATTTATATTAATATTAATATGTATGTTCCATACAGAGCATCCACTTACTGTAACTCTTTTCAACTGGCCCTGTCATTTGTCCACTGTTATCCAAGATAAAGGGTCCCTCCTGGCACTCTTAAGAGGGAGGGATACCAAGGTGAACCACCATTCACTGTTACCACCAAAAAGGATTTGTCTAATTAGCAGCTCGTGAATAGGTCTTAGAGAAAATGCCACAACAGGAACGTCTCTTGTGTGGACAGAGTCCTTTCCTCTCACACGGGCTCCTCGGTTTAAGAGCCCAACCTTTTTCACTAGACAAAACTCCCTGTAGAAAGATTAGCCCCTGGAGATGGTAAATCAAAGCAGAATGAGGCAACTATGCAAACACACAGAGACTACAAGCTTATCTCTTACCAATATTGCTAAAAGAACAAACCTTGAAATCATAGAACTTGAAATTATTTTTAAAGGTCAGAAAAAGGTACATGTTGCAATGTCATTTTAGTATTGAAAAAGTGGAATTAACTGGATATTCATAAATAATGAATGAATTATGACATAGCTATAGGGACAAAGCATTATGTGGCTATTAAAAATATATTTCCTAGCGTGACTATTTCAATCTAATGTATTATATATTTACATGTCCATATGCAGATAATTATATGCAAATTATTGAGTACTGTGCACTGGTTTTCTCTCTTATTATAGTTTACTTATACTTTAAGTTTGTCTAACCAACTTGTATTAGTCTTAGAATTAAAAAAAAATTGTAAAAAATATCCAAAAAGAGAGGAAAATGCTAATTTTATGATAGTAACTGAAAAACTCAAACAATTATAAAAGGGACAATTAAAATACAGTATTTTAGTTTATAGTAAAAAAGGACTAAAGGAAACTGCTTTAAAATATTTGTTCAATAATCATTCAGCCCCTATTAATTTAGCACCTACTTCATACCAAGCACTGTTCTATTCCTTGAGTATAAAGTGGTAAATAAAACATACAAGATGGCTGCTTTCCTGGAGTCTACATTCTAAACGAATAAAACACAATGACCAAATACTTAAAGAAGCAAGATCTTTTCAGATACTGGTAAGTACCATGATGAATGTGATGGAAGGTAAGTGGGAGGGATGGTCCTACATTAGACCATACACTTAGGGATTGCTGCTTTGAGGAGAGATATCTGGGATGAAACCAGAAGAGCAGGAGAAAGCAGCCAGCATGTGAGGATGTAAGGACAGGGAGGAATAAGTAACAATGAGGATAAAGACCCCTAAATTAAATGAGCTTGTCGGGGCTAGAAAACAGAAAGCAAAAAACGGGGAGATGGGTACAAGATGCATTCAGAGGAACAGGTAACAGATCATGCAAGGCCAGAGGAATGAGCTTGTATTTTATTTTACTTAATGAGAATTTATTTTAAGATTTTAAACAGAGGTGTGACATCATCTGAGTACTTCTGAGAAGGAGAAGAGACATCAAACATGACTCCAAAGTTTCGAGCTATGGCTAGATGGCGGTGCCATACTGCGATGACCACTAGGGGGGGCGCACATTTTACAGGAACAGAATGTGGGTCTAGAGAATCAAAAGTTGGTTCTGGGGCTTCCCTGGTGGCACAGTGGTTGAGAGTCCGCCTGCCGATGCAGGAGACACGGGTTTGCGCCCCGGTCCGGGAGGATCCCACATGCCGCGGAGCGGCTGGGCCCGTGAGCCATGGCCGCTGAGCCTGCGCATCCGGAGCCTGTGCTCCGCAACGGGAGAGGCCACGACAGTGAGAGGCCCGCGTACCGCAAAAAAAAAAAAAAAAAGAAAAGTTGGTTCTGGCCATGTTTTGTTGGACATACCATGTGGAGTGCCTAGTAGGCAACTGGCTATCTGAAGCTCAGTGGAGAGGATTGGTAAAACCTTAGGAATTATTGGCATGTAGATAAAATTGAAAGCATGGCTCCAGGGACTTCCCTGGTGGGCAGTGGTTAGGACTGTGCGCTTTCACTACCGTGGGCCCGGGTTCAATACCTGGTTGGTCAGGTAACTAAGATCCCGCAAGCTGTGCAGCTCAGCCATCAGAAAAAAAAGCATGGCGCGGGATGGAATCGCATATTCCAGAAGAACCAATCCTGTTCAAACTAACAGGTCAAGCAGAGAGGGAGATGCGAAAAATAGCTGGTGAGTTGGAAGATTAGGAGGCCATGATATCTTGGAAGATGAGCCAAAAGACTGTTTCAAAAAGGAGAAATCGTCAACATGTCAAAAGCTGCACAGAGATGTAGTCAATTGGGACAAAGAATTGGCCACTGGATTTGCAACACAGAGGTCATACATGGCCCAGACAATGGCAGCTCTGGCAGTGATGGGGCAGTAGGAGGAAAGAGAATAGGAGGGGAAAATAAAGACAGCAAATAGAGAAAATTCAGTTGTGTGAAGGCTGGGGAAGTAGCAGCACTTGGAAGGGAATGCAGAGTTCCATTTAAGAAGGGAGGCACAAAAGCCTTAGAAGTGAAAGAGAATGGGTGAGATACAGACTCGAGTGGAAGGTCATCCTGCAGCCACTGTAACAAATGGGGAGTCAGAGAATACGGAACAGATGCAGGTAGCCTGGTAAACATTATAGAGGGTGGGTAGGGGGAACTTCCAAGTTTATCTTTCCAATTTTAACCGTAGTTATTACTCTGATGGGTTGGATTATTGGTGAATTTTACTTTAGTGTTAGAACACATTTTTGAATTTTCCAAAGTTTCTGTAATGAACATATAGTATACTCATAACAGAAACACACACTGATACACCAAAAAAAGTTTTTTAGTTTGATTTGATTTATTTTAAAATGAGTTATAACTGACATATAATATTATATTCATTTCAGGTACATAACATAGTGACTTGATATTTTTATACATTATGAAATGATCATCACAATAAAACAAATACTGAATGAAACTTAAAACCACACTGGAAACATCTGAAAACTTTAAAAATTGTAATGTTACACGAGAGATTTATTTGAACATACATTAAAAAGACAGCAAAATTTTGTGGCGTAATCTCTGTCATGTTTTAGCTCTCCAGCTGTCAAAAACACTTCCCATCTCGTCTATTTCTTTCTAGGGGTTGTGTTTGGGGCAAGGGCTCCAGCAGCTGTACCATTGTGTCTTTGGAACTCAACCAGAAAATGGAACTTTTCTTTGCCCCTAACTCAAGTCTAACATTAAAATGTCACATACACAAAAACAATAGGTCTAGATTCTCCCAAACTCCTGTCTTCCTGGTCACAAATTTTTAACAAAACTACATCCTGCTGCTTTCCATTCAATTCTGCCTCAGGCGAAAACATGTTATGTTGTCATGAAATACACAGCTTATCGGTACAGATTCTATTTCCTTTTAATTTTTTTTTTTAGATGAAATACCGATGCAGTTTTCTTCGTTGGTTTCAGAATCCATATAGACCCCATTTAGGGTTTTACAAAAGCACCAAAAATCAGTGCGGAGAGGAAAAAGATGGAGCCCCAATAGAAAAAGCTTATTGACTGAGGAAACAGGAAGTAGCTAAAGACAGTCAGTCATCACTTGTGAGTATCTGTCACCCTATTCCCGCCATGGAAGAAAACGTCTTGAGACACACTGAGCCCAGTTTGCCTTTAACATTTGCGAGATGTTTAAGGTAGTTTAAAATCTGGCATTCCATAAGGAAGAAGGGTATCACTGATCACAGCCACAAGAATTACTAGTTATCTTCTTAGTTGAATAATATGTTGTTTCTCTCAGTTTAAACAGATTCACTTGATGGAGTACACTTACACAGGTACTTTTTTTTAGTTCTACTTTCCAAAGGTAGTTTTCTAAATTTCTCTTTAGTTTGCTGCAGTTGTAAGAAAATTTAATGAAAGGAAACCCTGGCTGGTCAGAAAAATCATGTCTTCAACAAACTCAGGATCGTGAATTATAAACAGGGTGGATTCTCTTGGGGAAAATCAGCCACTGATGGAAAATTCACACTGCGCCTTCCTCTCTTGCCTTCCCTCTCCTCTTATGCTTCTCCTCCCTCCCTTCCTATACTGAGATGATTTATTTTCCTTTTTGGATCGTTTTCAATGAACATGGATTTCTTCTAAAAGATCCAAGCATCACAGAAGGAGGCTGTAGCCAGTTATGAGAGTTTTACATACCAGCCTTCATCTCATCCACATTTATAATAAACTACTTTCGGGAATATCTTTCATTATATGCAGAAGGGTGAATATCAAAAGGAGGAGGTGCAGGCCTGTGCATGGTAGGCGAGTTCCCTAGAGATCTGTGTATGTGACTGCCTACCATCACCTTAACCTTCAGAATGACTGAGGGGACTTTTTTTCTTCCCTTCCTTGCATCGCAAGAGAGAACTTACTGATATTTACAGTGATGAAAACAAATGACCAAACCTGGCAGTTTTCATCTAGAGTCAATTCACAATTATCCACCCGTAAGCCTGTGGATTTTCCACGGCCAATTTTCTTTTCTTTTTTTTTTTTGCGGTACGCGGGCCTCTCACTGTTGTGGCCTCTCCCGTTGCCGAGCACAGGCTCCGGACACGCAGGCTCAGCGGCCATGGCTCACGGGCCCAGCCGCTCTGCGGCATGTGGGATCTTCCCGGACCAGGGCACGAACCCATGTCCCCTGCATCGGCAGGCGGACTCCCAACCACTGCGCCACCAGGGAAGCCCTCCACGGCCAATTTTCAATTCCAGAAAGGTTTCTATTGATACGTCCTATCCTTCAGGGTCATTCTCCCCTCATAAGTCAGTTACTGCTCAGGGAATACCAACGACATCTAATATCAGATTAAGCAAACTATGAAGGAAAATAAATCAACAGAAAAATTCATATTGCGTACAAAGCACAAATAGGCGTGTTTTTGGTATACAACATCCTTTGTATTATCAACACCACCACTTTCTAACTGAACAATGGCATTTTAAAACTCTGAAAATTTTATTTGTATATCAGATTCAGAGAAATGGGCTCAGCTATTTTTCAAGTATCTTAAAATTCATTATCTAATTTATAAATGATTCAAGGAAAATCTGTTCTTCTGTCACCTGATAGCCATCTTTTATTCATTTCATTAGCAGCACCATGGGACAATGGGAAAGAAAGATAAAAACCAGTTCACTTTGCTACTTAATAGGTTCCTGGAAGAATTCTGGTAAATTCAAGACCAGACTAGAAAGTAGACTAAAATAAGATTTCTCCATGTTCTACCTCGGAATTTCAATTACTTATGTGTTCCTTGGTTTCTGCCACTGTGAATCATCAAGAGCTAGCCAACAGGAAGGCAGCGATGCAATTCAGTACATTTTCAAAGGACAAAACAAATCAGGATAGAACTAAAGGAAAATGATGAATAGCTCCAACTTTTCAAAATCTAGAAACTGTAGTGAAAGAAACTTAGTTTGCTTTGACTCCCTATAACATTTACACCTATATCACCAGTTTGGCACTGAGCACACTGGCTTGTGCCATTACTGTTGTTAGTAATAATACCAATCTTTTACAAAGCTCTAGGCTGTGAAAGGCTGTGCACCTTTCAAACAATGTCTTTAATCCTGACAACATTCCTCCAAGGTAAGTATTATCATTCAATTTTACTGATAAGAAAGCAAAGGTTCAGGGGTAAGTAACCTGCTCAAGGTCATCAAAGTCCCTTGGGTCAGTGGTGCACGAGGGTTGGACTCAAGACTGGTTGACCCTCAAGCCCTCTCCACACAGCTTTTTCAGTGCCAGGGGGGACTGGTTACAGGTCTTATTCTCCTTCCTGACAAGACTGAAAGCATCTGGTGGAGGGTGGGGTTGGATCCTTAGTGGGACCCGGACCTGGACGTTCCATATCTTTGCACCACTCATTGTCTCCTGGGCAGTGCTCAATAAGTGCTATTGATTGTGGCTCCATCTTGGTAGGGGATTTTTATTTGTGTTGGTGTCATTTTTGTTTCTACAGAAAGGCCAGCTGCAGCAACGCAGTTGCTATGTGTGGGGATAGCAGTGATTCTGCTACCAATGGTATAGACTGTGTCAGCTAACATAATATTTTAAAAAATGTACACAGCCCTGTGCTATCAGTTACAGACAGGCAATATACATACCAATCCATCCCAGCACCCACTAGAAGCAGGTGCAGGGGTACAAACTGTATCATCCCAAGCAGTCACTGAGTATCACTGCCAACACAATGACACCGGTCAGGGAGACTTGCTCCACTCTAAAGACAGATTTGGGGCTTCCCTGGTGGTGCAGTGGTTGAGAGTCCGCCTGCCGATGCAGGGGACACGGGTTCGTGCCCCGGTCCGGGAAGATCCCACATGCCGCGGAGCGGCTGGGCCCGTGAGCCATGGCCGCTGAGCCTGCGCGTCCCGGAGCCTGTGCTCCACAACGGGAGAGGCCACAACGGTGAGAGGCCTGCGAACCACAAAAAAAACAAAAACAAAAACAAACAAACAAACAAAAGATAGATTTGTCAGGAAGAGAGGCATTGCAACCTGTCACTACTAGTGGAAGTGTAATCTCTTGAAAAGCAGGCGTCATTCTGAGCCCCTTTTATAGAACAGAAAGAAATGCTGGCATATCAGGGCGTCTCATTTCAAAAGAGAAAACTGTAGCTCCTGGATGGGTCTGCTTCGCTAATTTATAACAAGTGGGTAGCCATAAAGAAAAGATTGAAAATGTGTCTCTGCTTATGAAAAATCACTAAAAGTTGCTTGAATATTCTTGTTAATTCACTCAGTGGTACTTAATCAGCACACGACGAAGACTGCAGTACAAATGCTGTCATCTTCTGAGGCAGCTACAGCTTCCATGGGGTCACCACTCAACTCACTGCATGCATATTTACTCTTTTCATCCAAAGGAAGATGATGAAATTTGAGGTCTTTCTGAAAAACTAAGCATATCATCTTGGAAGCTTTTGGAAACGATCATACAGACAAAAAGGGCCACTCCAAAAAGGCTTTCTTCCAAAAATTGTTAAAAATGATAAACGGACCATCTGTCCATTCGAGCCATACCATGTGCCTTTCTTATATTATTCAAGAAACAAATGGAGATGGAATAGAGATTCCTCAGTTCTCAAAAACTTGGTAGTGCCTTTGGGCACTTGGGTTTTACACTTGGGTTTTAGTGGGCAAAAAGAGCAATCTCTCCATTTTTAGTAGACAAAGGACCGTGCTTCAGGCTGGAGCTCTCCTGTCCTGCTCCAGCTGCACCACTGGCTTCCTCATAGAGACCTTGGGTAAAGCTCTTAGCCTTCTCGCATTTTAGTGTGTCCAACTGCGAGATAAGAAAGATAATGACAGCAATAAGAAGGCTCAGGACCTACATACCTCACTGAAGGGTTTTACGAATTAATCATATTGGGCTTTGATGCTGCAGAAGTATCTGACAACAGTTAGCAAATTCCCACATTAATGTAATATACATAGTCCATAGGATTAAGTCAGAGGCTTTGCAGGGTAAAGGGCTTGCAGGTAACTTCCTGGGCAAGGCTTTAAGTAACATTAAAAGAGATACATTCTTTAATTGCTTTTGCTATTTATCCCGGGGAAGAACAGGAAGAGAAGCAATTTTAAAACATTGTATCCAGTTCCCTGAGAATTATAAAAGTAACCAGAAAAGGATGAAAGTTTGACAGTTTTAATTCCAGCTCTGAGAAGAGGTAATGGATAGCTGTGAGGTGATTCTCCCTTTTGTCCCAGCACTTTATTACTTTTCCCAGTCTGCCCTTAACACGATTACGATGACCTCCTCTCTCACGCTCCACCATAACCTGTCCTTTGCCATCAAAGATGCAACTTCTAAGGCAGACTTTTAAGGTTGGATAAACCCTGCTTCTATCAGTCTAGCCACATGGAGAAAATCTTAACTATCAAATGAAGTCATAATTATCTTGTTAGAGGATGTAATTCATCGTTAGTTGCAGTGAACTTTATGCTGACACACGATCCCCATTAGATAGTCAGTGTAGGTGCCAAGCCCCGGGTTCCCACTTGCTAAAGAGCGATATTGACCCAGTACCGCGCTCCTCGGTTCCATAGCCATGGTGCTTATTAATTTAAAAACACTGTGTAGGGCTTCCCTGGTGGCGCAGTGGTTAAGAACCCGCCTGCCAATGCACGGGACCTGGGTTCGAGGCCTGGTCCGGGAAGATCCCACATGCCGCGGAGCAACGAAGCCCGTGCGCCACAACTACTGAGCCCACGTTGCCACCACTACTGTAGCCTGAGCGCCTAAAGCCCGTGCTCTGCAACAAGAGAAGCCACTGCAATGAGAAGACCGTGCAATGCAACGAAGACCCAGTGCAGCCCAAAATAAATTAAATAAATAAATTAAAAAAAAAACCGTGTGTAGATATTTATCATAGCGCAAGTTTTCAAAAATACGTTATCACCAATACTCACTAGTTGGACTCAACACATGTGACTCTGTAGATATCACTTTAGATTCTGTGTGCTTCGTCATGAATGTGGAAGATGTGGACAAAAACTTCCTTACTGGAAACGTGTTCAGTTTATGTAGCTCCTGTGCCTTCCTTTATCTGTTGGGTTACTTTCCTTTCCCCCATCTCTCATGCCCAATATCATTTAAAGACTCCCATCTCTCCTTTCCTATAAAGACAGATCTGCCAGGAAATGGTTCAGTCCTGGGGTTTTTGGGGGGTTTTTTTGCTGTAGAGGGTTTTGTGGTATCTCGTCAAGCGGTTGTGTTTGGTGATTACATCACAACCTGCGTGCCAGACTCACTGAACGATGGCGTTAGAACCTAAACGCTAACCGTGAGGAGGTCTAGGGCACTGCTGTGCAGCCCGGAGGAATTGCTCTGCAAGGCTGATAGTTTCTTCTATCTCTAGTGTTAAAGGAACTCCCTGATGGAGCGCTGACCTGGAAGACAGGGACCTGGGTTCTAGTCCCAGGCTAACCCTGGGCAGGAACACGACCTTGGACAAGGTACTTCAGTTCCCGAAGCTGCTGATGTGTCTTCAGAAGGGTTGAACTTGTGCTATACAGTAGGTTCCTTGTTGGTTATCTATTTTAAACATAGTGGTGTGTATATGTCACCTGAAACTAACACAACATCGTTATCAACTATACTCCATTATAAAACAAAAAAGGTTAAACTTGATGATCTCTCAGCTACCTACTATTTTTAAATATGGGCACGTGTGTGTGTGTGTGTGTGTGTGTGTGTGTGTGTGTGTGAGAGAGAGAGAGAGAGAGAGAGAGAGAGAGAGAGAGAGAGAGAGAGAGTATGCACTATAGTATGATTCCATGACTTCTCATGATTATGCTTTTTTTGTAAAGATACATTAAAGGAATAGAGAAAACTGCTGTGGTTTCTTTAAATGACTGATCCTGGTTTTCTATTCAAACTTTGGAGAGCTGAAGTGTAAACTTCTATTTAGAATCCACCAAAAAAACAAAAAGGTAACAGACATGAAGTTAAAAGCAAGCATCAATTTAAATAAAATCCAAACTTCTATTCCTGTACCAGAAGTTGAAAACAGCAAATAAAGGAATAATAGCTAACAAAAAAATAAAGCAATGGCATAAAGAGGATCCTGTGGGGAACCTGACCTCTCATTCTACCTCTCCCCTTCCTATTCACTGATCCCAAAAGACACAGGAATTGTTTAGGCCTTTTTTATGTCCTGAATAGAGAGAACAGAGCTGCAATAAGAGTACAAACCAAGAGGGAAATAAGTCCATACAAGCCTGATAGAGAACAAAGCAAGGTGGAGAAAATCATAGTCTCTAAAGGGTAGATGGATGAATCAGTTTATAAAATGTCCCAAAGAGAAACAATTCTAGTTTTTGCCAGTGGCAGGGTATTTCTCAGGTGTATCAGTCTCTGTGTTAACTCCAACTCCACTCTGGAAAAAAATGATGCTGGATGCAATGAATACTGATGTGCTGAAGTGTTTAGGAAAAGGATACGACTCCGGTAAATAAGAAGGCACTAATGCTGGAATTACAGCTGCATCTGTGGCCAAATAAGTAGCTGGAAGGCTCAGCATCTGTCACAAAATTGCAACTATGATACGTGAACCACTTACCCTAACAATTAAAACAATACCACCACAAAGCCTCAAAGAAGCTTTAATTATTCATTTAATTTGGAAAGTAAAGCTGCTAAAGATCCAGCTTTTCTTTACTCCTTCCTACTTGTTTGGTTCTCGAAATTTTTCTATTGTTCATGTGATCCTCTTCTGTATTTAATGAACCCTGATTTTCCTGGAGGTCTTACCACAAAGTTCCGTGTTCAGTCCCCATACTTCCAATTACAACAGGTGTGTGAGCAAATTATTAGCTCTCTGAAATGGACAATCAACTCCAACTTCACTAGAATAGGGCCATTCTGGTATTTAATACCCTCAAATAGTGTCATTAAAATAAAGATAGTGACTGCTGCGTGCCTCTAAATGTAGTCAACAAAAATCATGAGTCTTAACCATTGCACATTGAAACTACTCAAACTTTACAGTCAAGAAGAGGGGGATAGCATGGGGAGATCAGCTCGGTACTTTGTGACCACCTAGAGGGGTGGGATAGGGAGGGTGGGAGTGAGACGCAAGAGGGAGGGGATATGGGGATATATGTATATGTATAGCTGATTCACTTTGTTATAAAGCAGAAATTAACACAACATTGTAAAACAATTATACTCCAATAAAGATGTTAAAAAAAAAAAAAGAAGAAGAGGGGGGCTTCCCTGGTGGTGCAGTGGTTAAGAATCCGCCTGCCAATTCAGGGGACACGGGTTCAAGGCCTGGTCCGGGAAGATGCCACATGCCGCAGAGCAGCTAAGCCCGTGCACCACAGCTACCAAGCCTGAGCTCTAGAGCCCGCGAGTCACAACTACTGAAGCCTGAGCTCTAGAGCCCGTGCTCTGCAGCAAGATAAGCCACTGCAGTGAGAAGCCCGCATGCTGCAACGAACAGTAGCCCACGCTCACCACAACTAGAGAAAGCCAGTGCACGGCAACGAAGACCCAACGCAGCCAAAAATAAACAAATAAAATAAATAAATTTAAAAAAAAAAGCAAAAGTGATGAGCAAAAAATACAATACTGTTTGCTATGCAGTAATGCCATGGAGGTGTTACAGATTTTGAGCCATAAGCAAGGAGGGGGAAGGGGGGACTTCTGATTGGAGATCAAAGAAAGACTTAGGGCAGAGGTGGCATCTGAAGTCATTCTTAGTCTGGGTGAAGAGGGGAAGTGACATTTCTGACAGCTGGGTTAACATGAAGGGTAACTCGGAGGCAAAAAAGAGCAGAGGGAGCTTGGGAGATGGGGAGTGGTTGCCGCTAGCTGAAGTCATAGATATAAGGCCTGAAAGGGAAGTAGAGGATGGGTTATATATGGGACTTGCCTAAAGAGTCTGGATTTTATTGGGAAGTCAAGAGATAATTCAAGTAACATTTTGAAACTGGGGAGCCACAGGTCATCATGGTTCTTTAAGAATCATCTGTCTGATGAGGATGGGCAGGCTCAATTTCGAAGGAAATCCCTGGTGTTCACTTGGTGTGTGTATGGGGGGCTGCACAATAATCGTCTAAGAAGAACTTGGTGAGGACGTAGAGTGGAGGTGGTGGGAAAGAAGAGTGACAACGCTTCTTCCTAGAGTACAGTGGTCCAGCACAACTTTCCGTGATGACAGAAACAGTCTATATCTGCCCTGTCCAATGTGGTATTCACAGCCACCCCCCCATGCCCAATAGGGATCTGAAATGCGGCCAGTGTGACAGAAGAACTGAATTTTAAATTTTATTTAATTTTAAATAGCTCTGTATGTCTCGTGACTACTGTATTGGACAGCACAGTTTTCAAGTAATAAACACTGCACAGGTAAGAAGTCAAAAAACTAGAGAGAAATAATACAAAAAATGCTTAAGGAACAGAAGGTAGACATTTTACACACTTTTTGTAACTTCCCCCCCAGTTTTTTTTAACTTCCCCCAAATTTTGATCTGAGCCAAGTGCCTGTTAAAATACATTAAGCTGTGACCTTTTAGAAAGCAAGAATAGTTTTCTGTTCATCTTTCTGTCTCCTAGTCCTTGGTACAGACCTGAGTACTGTAAGTACTCAGTAAACAACTCTGAATGACTACATGAGTGAGTTAATGAGTGAACACATTGTGTGTATGCAGTTTAGAGCTCACCATTCAAAGAGCTGAGTTTAGGCAAATGTCTTAATGGGTGAAGGTAGCAACTATGGGCTATCTCTATAGCTTCATTCCCTGATTGCTCCAAAATTCAAGATTCTAGAGTATATGGACAGAACAGTCCAGAGAACTGAAGTTTCATTTTCTTAGTGAAATTGGTAGTGTTACCTTTTCTCAAGAGCTTTAAAAAAGCCAAAAGGATTCATATGAATGGTAGAAACTTAACACCGTCATGCATTTAGTTTAACACTTTTAGAAAGCCATTTTCTGCTTCTTAAAGCAATATATATTTCTTATAGAAGCTCTGGAATATATTTAAATAATAAAGGAGAAAATAAAATTATCTACAATTCTATAACCAGAGGTACTCACCGCTGAGGTATTATTGTTATCAAACCAAACTTGGTTCTGGTCACCCGCTCTCAGCAAAGCTAACATACTGACACAGGATTGTGGTGAAGGAAAGTGCAGCATTTATTGCAGGGCACCAAGGAAGAGTCCGGGCAGCTAACGCTCAAAAGACCCGAACTCCCCAAAGGCTTTCAGGGAAGGGTTTTTAAAGACAGGGTGAGGGAGAGGGTTATGGGGTACATGATCAGCTTGTAGACATTCTTCTGATTGACTGGTTGTGAGGTAACTGGGATTCAACATCATCAACCTTCTGGTTCCAACCAGCCTGGGGTTCTAAACACTAGTGGTCAGCATAGAGTTAATTTTTTCCAGCTGTTGGTGCTTTCAATATCTGCATGACAACTCAAGCATATGGCCTAGGAGATTATCTGTAGCCGCTGAGGAGGAACTAAAGGTTCTTGACCTGGTTTAACAACTAAACTATTATTATTTTGTCTTGCTTGACTATTTTCCATGGTTTCTGTATTTTCTCACTTCTCCGATTAAATTTGTTCTTTGGAACTCCTGGAAGGCCTAGAAGGCTAGTTTTTCTACAAACAAGAGGCAGGTGGAGGACATGGGGCAGTCTATCCCAAGGAAGCACCAGTGGGTCCTGCTCAGTTACAATCCCCCCTTTTATTTGATATTGTTCAGTCTTGAGGGGGAACAGAACAAGAAAGGGAATAAAGTTTTGGATAGAGAAGTTAATCATAAACTTGGCATGGGAACTTGATTTTAGGGAGACTCGGTCTTATTATTGTATTTCTTTTATGTTTTTTTCTGTACAAAATATATATATAAATATGTATATATACATATATATAAACCTCTTCTCCAAAAGAAGTAAATCTTTACACCATGAGCTATGTCAACATTCTTCTAATTTTCATAGCTGCATAATATTCCATCATGTTAACATGCCATGATTTATATAACCATAACTTTACTGCTGGTCACATACATTGTTTCCAATCTTCTAGAATGCCATTTGGAAATTTATACTGTGACTTAAAATATCTATAAACTTGACTGGTAACTCCACTTCTAGGAAAATATCTTAAGGAAAAGAACTTCAATGGGCATCAAAGAATTATTTATAATAGTGTAAGACTGCTAAAAGACTTCAATATCAACTAACAAAAGATAGTAAATTATGTTACAATGAATATTATAAAACTTATGAAAGTTGTTTATGAAAAATTTGAGGACAGAAAATGCTTACAAAAGTAAACAAAAAACCCCATATAGTATCAAATTACATAGATAATATAATTACCAGTTTTTAAACCAAAACCTATACATAAAGAGGGGGATAAAAGCCTGGGAAACATATAGCAAAATATAGGCAAACCTTGGAGATACTGTGGGTTCAGTTCCAGACCACCACAATAAAGCAAATATCACAATAAAGAGGGTCCTATGAATTTTTTTATTTCCTAGTGCACATAAAAGTTATGTTTACACTATACTGTAGTCTATTAAGTGTGCAGTAGCAGTAGGTCTAAAAAACAATGTACGTATCTTAATTAAAAAACACTTTATTGCTAAAAAATGCTAACCATCATCTGAGCCTGCAGCGAGTTGTGGTTGTAACAGTGAAGATCACTGATCACAGATCACCGTAACAAATATAATAAAGATGGAAATGTTTGAAATATCGTGAGAATTACCAAAATGTGATGGGGAGACATGAAGTGACAAATGTTGGAAAAATGGCAAGAACAGACTTGCTTGACACAGGGCTGCTACAAACCTTCAGTTTGTAAAAAAACAAACAAACAAACAAAAACAGTCAGTGTCTGTGAAGGGCAATAAAGCAAAGCACAGTAAAATGAGGTGCCCGTATTAGCAATGATTGTCCTTGGCCGAGAGACGAGAAAGCAATTTTATTTGCTTCCACCCCCAATGTTTCCGCATAGTAAAAGTTCTACAATAGACACAATTTTCTCTTCAGGAGTCCACAGAGCGTAGTAGTTAAGACCACAGGGTGCTCTGATGCTCTCACTAACGTCCTCAAGGAAGACATCATGGCCCATGGTGACGTTTTTAGGAAGCCGTGCGTATTCCTATATAGAAAAGCAAGCGAGCATAACTTCTAAGCAAGCAGAGACTTAACAGGGAGTTTGAACACGGTGCACGTTCTCAGTCCTCTTCAGAGAGGGGCACAAGGATGTGGTGAGCTTACTTAAAACCTCAGACAACAGTTACTGAATGTTAACTTCATCCACTTCCCATTAGGAAGAAAAATCATTACGTTACTGTGTCAGAGAGTCTCAGGTCTCCTGTAGGGGGTTCGGCCAACGGTGCCCCATAGACAGGGCAGATACACCAGGCGGCTGCCCTTTGTTAGTAGACCACAGTGCTGAACCAACCACCCATGTGAAAAGGCGGTAAGTACAGCTGAAGTGCGCTGGCCCCAGAAGTTGTTACCACTTGCAGGACTATTACCAGTAGGAGCTGTCTTTTAGTGCTGTCTGTAGCAAGGCCCTATGCTAAGCAGTTCACATTATTTTTCAACATTCATTTCCCCTTTGGCAGATGAGGAAATATTAATTAAGAACTTGTTAATATCCCCCATTCTATATACGGGAAAATTGAAGGGCAAAGAGAATAAGTAAACTGCCTGAGATCCCTCACTTTAAGAAGCCTCAAAGGTGGGATTTCACCCCAGTCAGTCTGGCTCCAGAGCCTGACTCCACGGCCTCCATGGCTTCACCATGCTTTTAACCTCTGCTCCAAACAATATTTACATAATCAGCATGAAGTCTGTATACTTATTTATATTGTAATATGGGGAGGGGGAAGGGTAAGCTGTGACAAAGCGAGAGAGAGGCATGGACATATACACACTACCAAACGTAAGGTAGATAGCTAGTGGGAAGCAGCCGCATAGCACAGGGAGATCAGCTCAGTGCTTTGTGACCGCCTGGAGGGGTGGGATAGGGAGGGTGGGAGGGAGGGAGACGCAAGAGGGAAGAGATATGGGAACATATGTATATGTATAACTGATTCACTTTGTTATAAAGCAGAAACTAACACACCATTGTAAAGCAATTATACTCCAATAAAGATGTTAAAAAAAAAAAGATACATTGTAGAGCATTTCTAGCTAATGTGAACAATTATCCTAACAGCATTAAACTGAAAGAAAAATAATTCAACAAAACCCCTTTCCATAGCTAGAGCTCACTAATCTATGGATTCCCTGGGGTACTCAGTTTGAAATGGGTTACATAGTCATTTAAGATTGAATTGGAATAAAATTTGCCAAACTTACTGGACTGTAGTCCTCACAGGAGAATAGAAGCGTCCCATGCCAAAAGGCATGTTTCTCGGACTGAGATTATACATATCCTTTTCCTAATGAATTAGCTCAGAATTTTCCATTTTTATTAACCAATTGTTTGTATCACTGATCACATGATCTGGAAATAAGAAAGTGACTATGTAACTATGAACTGTCTGTACCTTCGTGCCACTACATTCCACATGTCATCCTGAGGCATTTAGTTAGAACACCCTGTTCTCCTATCCCAAATTGTCCGTGCTCTCCACACTCGTATCTGTCAGTGGAAGGGAGCGATGGAAAACAGCTGAACTCAGTCACCTTTCAGGCTTAAAAGAAAAATAGGCATTCAGAAACGGACACTGTGGATCGAACAGGGGAAGGTCCAGTTTCCAAGTCCATCCATTGTACATTGCCTCAGGGCCTTGTGACACATTTTATTAACAGGAAAATACATCTCAAGTCAGTGGATCTATTCAGATTTCAGGTGGTGGGGCTCCCAGGACCTATGCTAAGTTTATATTCCCAGTTTACAACCACTTGCACTCTGACCTGTGATTTCATTTAATAGGATTCAGTGCATCTGATCACTCATGTATGGAATTTTTCTTATCATTTGTTTTATGATAAGCATACCTTTCATTTGGATTGTAATTACAGTTCTCAAAGCGTTCATTGAGCGATCGTAACATTGCAGTGACAGGCATAAAAAGAAATTATGCCCATTTTAGAGGCTAAGAGTGAAGAGACAAGAGTTGTGGTACAATATGGAGAAAGGACACATCTCCTTTCAACAGCCGTATTGGGATTTGTTTATAAGCCAGTCCATGAGTCAAACACTACAGATTGCTTACTAATTGCCAAAACTGCTGGCATCCAGTTAATGTTGATTATGCGCCTACTAAGGGCCACACACGGAGCTCGGGCTGGGATGTAACTCAAGAGCTTGGGATGCAACTCAAGGATTGGTTGTGTAACTAACTCTCCAGGTTACGCTATTGCCCAGCCAAGGTCGGGACCAGAAGTGCTGTGGAAAGAGTTCAGGCTTCAGGAACCCAGGTGACCTGGAGTTGAAATTCTGGCTCAACTGCTTACCAACCAGGTAACTTTGGGAGTCATTTTACTTTTCGGAGCTTCAGTTTCTTCATCTAGAGCCAACGGAAACAACCTCTCAGAGCAAGTGTACAGGTAATATGAGATAATGGATACAAATAGTCTGGCACGAGGTAGGGATTCAATTAAGAGTAACTCTATAGGGCTTCCCTGTGGCGCAGTGGTTAAGAATCCACTTGCCCATGCAGGGGACATGGGTTCGAGCCCTGGTCCGGGAAGATCCCACATGCCGTGGAGCAACTAAGTCCGTGCGCCACAACTACTGAGCCTGTGCTCTAGAGCCTGTGAGCCACAACTACTGAAGCCTGTGCACCTAGAGCCCGTGCTCCACAGCAAGAGAAGCCAGCACAATGAGAAGCCCACGCCCCGCAACGAACAGTAGACCCGCTCGCCGCAACTAGAGAAAGCCCGCGCACAGCAACGAAGACCCAACGCAGCCAAAAATAAAAACAAATAAATAAATTTATTTATTTTTTTAAAAAGAAGAGTAACTCTATGGAAAGAGGAGATGAGAGGGGGAGGACGAAAAAGACGGAGAGCTCAGCCAACTCAATCCCTTGATACCTTGATGAGTCCAGTGTTCCGAAATGGGATATAACAGACCCTAAAGTAGACTCTTTCAAAACCCAGCACTTCAAAAACGCACGCATGTGGTGGCATTTATACCTCCCCAATGCAGAGAAGGACCAAGCGTCTGAATGCCAAAGAAAGACATCCCTCCTGCACACAACACCCGGGTAACTCAGCAGCAGAGAGCTACAGAAAAGAGTGTGAAGCACCATGAGGGGCTAGGCTGAATATAGTCACCACAGGAAGGCAAGCAATCTGTTATTAGAGAAAAGGCTAATGACATCCCATTTTAGAAAACATGTGCCCTGCTGGCCACTTCAGAGATCCAGAGGTCGCTCGTGCCATCAGCATTTCCAATGGCTGACTGGGCGTGAGGCACGGTCATTACTTTCTAGGAAACCCTGGGTACAGGGCGGTCCACAGAAGCCAGGACCACAGCACCGGCAGCATCCCTGCTGGGCAGGCTGCTGGTGGCCGCGTGAAACCTCTCTACTATCTGAAATCCTAACCCACCTCAATCCAAAATGCAGAAACTCATCCCAAATCTAACTCCTGGCTGGAAACTGTGGAGCCAGAAAGAGAAAATTGGGCAATTAAACTGCAGTAGGGAATCTGGATTTAGTGATAGATCATTCCACTCCTCATCTTGTGCAAATAAACTACTTTCCAAAGCTACTAACGGGCTTTCAGCCAAACACCCACTTAACTGCAGTGTCCACAAGAGGCAGAGCAGGGCACGACGTCAGGTTTTATGGCAATGCTAATAAGCAGAAACGAGGTAGGTAATCAGGTGATCATGAAACCATGGGGTTCAGAGTTAAAAGTGAACTCTGTTTACAGGGACTCTACCAAACGGCCGGTAGGAATTTCATGTCATCCCTCAAGATGCTCTCATGCTACAGAGGCATGAGGAACAAACCCCTTAGAAGAGCAAAGTGTGCATTTTTGTTTGTTTGTTTGTTTGTTTTTATTTTGCGGTACGCGGGGCTCTCACTGTCGCGGCCTCTCCCGCTGCGGAGCACAGGCTCCGGACGCGCAGGCTCAGCGGCCATGGCTCACGGGCCCCGCCGCTCCGCGGCACGTGGGATCTTCCCGGACCGGGGCACGAACCCGTGTCCCCTGCATCGGCAGGCGGACTCTCAACCACTGCGCCACCAGGGAAGCCCCCAAAGTGTGCATTTTTGAAAGCACTTGGTTCAACGTTACCAGCATAATTTACTCCTCTTGTGCAGCAAGAAGTTGTCTTCTTACTTTTTACAGTTGTGGGAAAATTAGTTCAGAAATAATGAATTTTTACTATTTGTATAGCAGTCAATCAGTGATAAGCCTTCCTGCTTTGATTTCGTATTTACTCTTCTGGTATTATGACAGCAATCCCAAAGATGGGGGGAGATGCACACAGCTATTTAACTTAGGGTTTCTTTTCTCCACTCTCTTTACAGTGTTAAGCATGCCAGCGATGACGGTACGGCCTTAACTGATTTGCTTTGAGTGGCAGTCTTTTCGAATTAATAACTCTGATGTCAGCTTCCCTGTCATGTTGCCAAGTTTAATTCCCACTTCTGCCACAATTAATACTCTAATGAAGACACGGTCTGATTTTAGTGCTAGGACACACTTAGAAAGCGTCACTCTTCTTAGCTACAATTCAAGCCTCTGCAGTGAACCATGATAAATCACCCCCGCCGAGAGTCCCTATCAGTTTAAGACTAAAAACCACTGGACGTTTCCATTTCTCTCTAAAACTTGATTACACCACGATGTATTGAACATTTTAGCATCACTATTTTCCAAGTGTTTTACTCAGGTTTGGGGGATTCTGCCCAAACCATTCCACAAAAGGTAAGTGATCTGGTTCCTACTGAAAACCTAGAGGGCAAGTGATTTTCCCAAGAGAGGAGTTATCCAGTGTCCAATCAAGAATTAACTCAGTGTCCGTCGAACTCCATCTTTGCCTCTAAGATCTGAGATGAATGGATAAAGATGTGGTATATATACACAACAGAATACTACTCAGACATAAAAAAGAATGAAATAACGAATGCTATTTGCAGCAACATGGATGGACCTAGAGATTATCATACGAAGTGAAGTCAGACCGAGAAAGACAAGTATCAATGATATCACTTATATGTGGAATCTAAAAAAAACGTGATAAATGAACTTACTTGCAAAACAGAAATAGACTCACAAACGCAGAAAACAAACTTATGATTATGCAAGGGGAAGGGGAGGGAGGGATAAATGAGCAGTTTGGGATTAACAGATACACACTACTATATATAAAATAGATAACCAACAAGGACCTACTGTATAGCACAGGGAACTATAGTCAATGTTTTATAATAACCTATAATGGAAAAGAATCCAAAAAAGAATATATATATATATATATATATCTATCTATCTGAATCGCCTTGCTGTACACCTGAAGCTAACACAACATTGTAAATTAACTATACTTCAATTTAAAAAATGGTTTAAAAGAATATATATATATAAAGAATTAACTGAAAACTTTGTTTTCTAGTCAATTGCCCCATTAAGGTAAGAGCATCGATCAAGTGCCCACTCGGGCGGGGGTTTGGGCTAAGCCTGGCCAACAGGAGTTAATCACGTTCCCTTTGTTAAAGTGCTTCCCAAGTTTTGCACATGTTCCATCTACATATAGTACAGGAGATATCAGGATACTTTTTAGTTCTAGAAACTCATATTAGCCACTTTTCCTCCTGCGATTTCTTGATTTCAAAGGTTTAAATCAAGGACAGAAAGTCAGCAGAGACTGAAGCTCTGAGTTCTGAGTATGCAGTTGTGGTGAAGAAGTCCAAAACACAGCCCGGCGCTCAACGCTTACGGTTTACAGCTACACTGGGAGGGGGCACGCAAGCCCCCAAGTATCTAGTTTGACAAAGGAAACAAAAAGGCACGTGAGCACCGCCAGCTCTCTGTGCTAAGACGTCAAGGATAAAGGAGGTGGGGCGCAAATGTCCACAGTCACATCTCTGGCCGGCATGGACAGTGGCTCTTGGGTCCCCACCAGCAGCTACGAAAACCTCCCACAGTGAGATTGTGAGGTTTGCTGCTTCTCCAAACGTCTGAACTTCACTGTGACTAGTAAAAACATCAACTGATCTCTTTCCTATACTCCAGGCACGACAATGAGGTATTTTTCTTTCATTGTGCTGTTAAAAGCCATGGTGATTACTTCTTTAAAGTCATGGTCAAAGTTGGTCCTCTGGTTTTGAAGAAACAACTCCCAACCTGGCCCTCATCAGTCTGTACGTGGGTCACGGCAGCAGCCTCCCTGCTGATCTTTCTTCTTCAATCCCCTCTTCCTTCTCCTTCAAATATCCCTACAGAGGATGACCCTGAAGCCCAGGACCTAGGCACACCTTTCCAATATACCTGTTCAGTGGAACCACCCGCTACCACTCAGTCCACGAGGTCCGGGCGTCAAGAGCTCTACCTCCCCCTCTTCCAGGAAGGACCTGGATGTGGTCTGGCCTATCCGAACCCAATTCGAGGACATTGCCTGGGTTTCTGAGGATCTGAGGCAGCATGGAGCTCCTGGCTACCGGCTTACCACCAAGAGATGGGCATCTCCCTGAGAAAGGAGCTGACTCAGAGATGGCAAGAAAAGGATCCGGCAGGCCCGGAGACAGGCTATCTTTGAACTTCAGTGACACAGCCAATAAATTCTCCTTTTTTGATTTAGTCACTGGAGAACTCTTCCAATGTGCTGTTTTGCTGAGGATTCTTGCAGAGTTTCCTGGGAAATCCAAACTGGTCCATCCTTCCTTTCCAAACTCCTCTCTTTGCAAGTTGGTACCTTTACTTCCGGTTGTGCCACCTTCTCTCTGCCTTGACCCTCCAGGTGCTGGCTCAGTGCTTTCCTTTATCATCTCCCTTTCCAAATAAAAGTCTTTTGCCTCTTTCAATGCAAACTCATCTGAATTCCTCATTCCACCTCTTGTCAGCACTTATTCATTTCCTGTACTCCATCAGTATGCATGTGATGATAGATTCATGGAGAAGTGGTTACCTCAACTGAATTATAAATTTATTATTCTCTTATTTAATTTAATATCCTCAAATCTTTTAAACTTTATGTTGCCCCTTTTGATAACTAAAAATTCTATTCCTCTTTTAATATCATCTGAAATTTCAGAACAAATTAAATATGATGACTAAAACCAAGCTCAATATTTACTGTAATATTAAATATGCACTTTTAAATTCAACTTGGACTAGAAAGTTGGATTGTATCCCTAAGACCAGTGGTCCTGAAACTTCAGTGATCATTAGTTTCACCTGGAAAGCTTAGGCAAGCTCAGACTGCTAGGGTCCCAGAGTTTGCTTTTCAGTGGGTCTGGGGTAAGGGCACGAGGAATGTGCACTTCTAACAAGTTCCCAAGTGATGCTCTGGTTTAAGCACCACAGTTTGAGAAGCACGGACCTCCACCCTATTTGTTGAGACGAGCATGGTCTTTGAATTCTAGGTCTAGAACTCCATCTCTGCCTCTATGATCTGAGGCAGTAGAGCTCAAGGCTCTGAGTATGACCTGTAGTCACACAGAATAGGGCACCATCCGGACCTACCATGTTGCTGGGTGACCTTGACTGGGCAAATTCCTCACTCTCCCTAAGTTTCCATTTCCTAACGTGTAGCATGAGGCAACAACAAGGGTGCTTACCTCACAGAGAGGGTTAGAAGTGGAGTGTTTCTCACAATACTCGGCACATAGTAAGTGCACAGTAAATGCTGACTGTTATTCCTGGTGGTGGTGTTATTGCTGTCAGCAATAGAAAGTCAGTGGTCTTCTGATTCCCGTCCAGGATTCTTTTAACTCAGCCACCATAACTCTTACGTGAATATACCTTTCATTATAATGTCAGACTCTCATATTATCCTTTCTCATATCTCATTCTATTATTTTCGTTTATTACAATGTTTGAAATTATCTTTCTTTGATCAGCCCAGAAATGTTTCCTCCTATGACACAATGTATTTTTTCCTTCGGCCGAATTCAATTAAAACTCAATGTTTAGAATGTCTGTGCGTTAGAACAAGTAAGACACTGGGACTAAAAGAGCCCCAATTCCTTTCGCCCTGACAATTATTTTCCTACACAATATACTGAGGCTTCCCATAGGCTCTATCTATGGAATTCTCAACTGTACAACCATCATGGAGGATGGTTATTTGTGACATTTCACAAAAACAAGAGGAAACCAAGATCCACTGTTTCCTGCTCTCTTTCATTTACCCCATGAAGAGTGCAGGCCAGAACCCTGCTCTTCACGTGGTCATGGAGTTTCTGAAGAGGCACCTACATGTTCAAAAGCTTGACAAGGCGCTGGCCCAGAGAGAGCCACAGCAGAGAAGCAGGATGCTAAGGAAACTGGGAGCTAGGAGTCAAGCAATTAACATTTTTTTCATGCTTCACTATAATTAGCCAGATCAAAGGGGACCTGGGCTTATGGAATTCACCAGCCCACGTGACTCTCTGAGGACAGTTAGGAAACAGTCCTGTAGGCCTGCAGTATGACTAATTGTTCACAGGCAGAATTTGTTTTCTTATAAATCACTCCGTTGTGAATTTACCAGCTATTCCTATCCTGAAGTGCTGCCCTTGAGAACACCAGCAGGACACCTATAGTTCCTGTTTCCTGAGTGTTTCCTGCGTGTTGCAGGTGATCTGTGAACACCTCAAACCCACCCTGCAAGGTAGGCACTGGTGTTCCAGGTTCCATGACTTGACCAGTGCCTCATTGCTAGGAAGTCGCAGGAACTAAACTCAGATCTTTAAAAAAGTCAGTGATTTGCAAACACTCATGATCATAAAAGGATCCCCTGAGCTGCTTATTAAAAATACACCTTTTAAGCCAGGAGATCTGGAGTGAGGCTGGGAAACAGGATCTTTAAAAAGCTCCGAGTGATTCTTATTTTCCCTCAGGTTGGGCAAACCAATTGCAAAATATAAGAGAGCATCTAGGGCTTCCCTGGTGGCGCAGTGGTTGGGGGTCTGCCTGCCGGTGAGGGGGACGTGGGTTCGTGCCCCGGTCCGGGAAGATCCCACATGCCACGGAGCGGCTGGGCCCGTGGGCCATGGCTGCTGAGCCTGCGCCTCCGGAGCCTGTGCTCCGCGGCAGGAGAGGCCACGGGAGTGAGGGGCCCGCGTACCGCAAAAAAAAAAAAAAGAGAGAGCATCTAATTACCCCCAATATATTTAAAACAGAAACTCTATTTCGTGGGAGTCTTACAGATTTCATGACCTGTCAGTCTCCTCTAGTCTTTTTCTCAGAGACCCAGAGTAATAAACTCATTTCTATCACTATCCACATATATGTCAGTCCCCTGCCCAGGACCCTGATTGGTTCCCAATTGCGCTCAGCATCACAGACAGAATCCTTACCATGGCCTGCAAGGATTCCATGATCTGGTCCACTCTTACCTCTGGGACACCCTCGCTCTTTCACTGATTCCTTTGCAAACACACAGCCCCTTGCCATCCCAGAAACACTCCAATTCCTACCCTGTGCCTTTGTACCTGCTGTTCCCTCTGCCTGGAACATCCTTCCTCCAGAGATCCACTTGGCCAAGTCCCTTACCTCCTGTAAGTCTCCACTCAAACACCAGCTACATACGGTCTGCCCTGATCATTCCATTTAAAATTCAACCATTCTCAACTCCTGTAACTCCTAATCCCCTGTACCAAGCACCACTATTTTCTTTTTGCCATTTACTATTGTATATACCTACCCTACATACATACACTAAAGCATATATTTACCTTCTAACACACCATACAATAAGATACTATGTAAGTTACACATTACGCTTATTGTTTATTTGTTATCTTCTCCTGCTACAGAGTGAGCTCCACAATATCAGGGATATTTGTCTACTGATGTATCCCAAGCACCCAGAACAGTGCCTGATATGTAGTAGATGCTTAATAAATATATGTTAAATTAATCAATATAAATGAAACAAGATTTCACACAACAACACTTAACCTTACTATGTCAATGTATACTCCAATATGGTCCATCCAATTCTCTTCTAATTTATCTCACTAAACTGTTGGCTGCAACGCATTACTTGGTCACCCAACAGTTTGAAAAGCACTGACATAATTAAGGGACTTCCCTGGGTGGAGCAGTGATTAAGAATACGCCTGCCAATACAGGGGACACGGGTTCAAGCCCTGGTCTGGGAAGATCTCACGTGCTGCAGAGCAACTAAGCCCGTGCGCCACAACTACTGAGCCCATGTGACACAACTACTGAAGCCCGCACGCCTAGAGCCTGTGCTCCACAACAAGAGAAGCCACCACGATGAGAACCCTGAGCACGGCAACGAAGAGTAGCCCCCGCTCGCCGCAGCTAGAGAAAGCCCGTGCGCAGCAACAAAGACCCAATGCGGCCAAAAATAAATTAAAAAAAAACAAAAAGACTACATATGACACAACACTGTAAATCAACTATACTTCAATAAAATAAATTATTAAAAAACCCCAAAACCCATAGCCTCATTCTGCACCACCATCTTCCAAATCACCTTCATCACAATACAACTTTCTAGGGAACATTGTGAAGGTTTCCAATATTCAGCACTGGTTTCCAATATTCCTATTCCTTGACCAACACGGCAATTAAACCTTGTGATTTTGGACAAAAAAAACCCCGCAAAGGCATAAAACAGAAACGAAAATAAAATATACATGAAAACAGACTTTTGTTACTACTGCTAATATATTTGCCAAGCCTTTAACAAGGGGTGAGGGTCCGAATGTTCGGTGGCAAACACAGGGATCAACTGTGAGAAAGGACCTCAGGGGCACAGGAACGGCGGGACGAAGAGAAGAGAGTAAACATCTGTCAAAGTTAAGTTCCATCTGATCTCACACTCTGCTGAGCAGCGGAAATCAAAATCACCTAATTTTCTACCCAGCCAGGCTGGGACGATGATCCACAGAGAGAAACATTTCACGTTCCTCATTTATTTTATTTTATTTTTCGCTTGTCACCCCTAAATTAATCAGGGCCACCGCCATTCAGCAGCTTAATCAACAGAGCTCCATGATCCTATTCTGTCAGCTCCTTAAGAAGAAGGAAGTGGAGGGGAGAAGGCTGGGGTGGGGGAAGAGTAGGCAGAGAAGGAAGAAGGTGGCTAAGGATTGAGAGAGAGAGCAAGGTGTAGAAAAATAATGTGAGATCTCACATATAATCTGAAGCTGAGGCAGCCATGTAATTATAAAGCTAGCTTTTCTTTCACTTGACAGCAGAAGAAAAGGAGGTGAAGAGAAGCTTTTAAATGAAACACGACATTCCCTTATTAAAGTCTGATTTCGCTTTTAAATGGCTTCGCGCTTTGCATCTTTACTTCCACACTCTGGGTTATCCAACGAGTAGACGTTTAATGAAAAAAGAAACTACAACGTTTTGGAAGAACATTACGCATGTTTCTAAACACACAGTCTCTTTATCAACATTTTTATGTTGATCAAAGCTTTTTATGTTATCCAAGCAGTAGTTGGGCCCTGTTTGGTGAGCATAAATGTATTCTGACTTACAGGGAAAATGCATGGTATGCCTTTTGTTTAAAAATAACATGATGCATAATGTGTGCAATGCATGAAGAATTTATTGCCCATTTCTGCTTCAATTCCTCCTCACAGGGGACAGCCCACAGAAACTGTACGTCCTTACAAGCAGAGCCTGGTGGCCCACACTGCACCAGAGCAGCACGTTGGGACCTGTAGACCACAAACAGGAGCTGCAGTACATTTTCTGTGCGATGAGAGGTCTAAAAGTTTCGGGCTTTATTTTCCATCTCACAGCAAAAGATGATGCTACTTCTTTCCTCCCCACACCTGAAACAGAGCAGGACCCTATGGTCCTCCTCCTCTCCCGTCCCATGTCCTCTGCCTGCCTTTTGTCTGTAGAAAAACTTTAGTCAAGAATAAGTTTAATCAGAGAAGTGAGGAAATGTAGAAGCAAAGGAAAGCACTCCGACAAGACCAAATAATAATAGTTTAGTCAGTAAGCAAAGTCAAGAACCTTTAATTCCTTCTCAAGGGCTACAGATCATATTCTGAGCCCTATCCTGTGAGCTGGCTTGTAGATACTGTAACCCCCGCCAGGTGGAAGAAGTTAACTACAAGGGTGACCAGACTGTAGCCATGACATAAGCTGCCACAATTCTGAGAACTGGCCTCCAGGAAATGCGAACAAACCGACCCTGGAACTGAAGCCTAACTGTACTTGAAACAATCAAGATGACGCTGATCAGATCACTGCAGGACGAATTTCAAGATGACTGTCAGAGCTGGCGGTGCTCCTTCTGCCTGGAGGCCCCTCCCTCCACCTATAAAAGCTCTGGCCCACCAGCTGTCAGTGATGGGGAGTCGGCCTTTGGACACGAGTCCACCCCCCGCCCCACAGTTGCCAGCCTCCAAAATAAAGCAAACTTTCCTTTCCACCAACCTTGCCTCTTTATTGGCTTTAGAGCAGCCAGCACCTGGACCCCACTTTCGATAACACACCCACTGAAACATCCCCTCCACCCCACGGGACTCCAGACATTTCCCCCAAAGTGGGAGGAAGATGCTCTAGTTGCTGCAGTTTGCATCTGCTTGATAAATATTATCACTAAGAGTCATAATAATGCCTAATGTTTATAAGGACATCTGCATATGGCAAAATATTTTTACATACTTTATGTACATATGAGGTGGATGTTATAAACCTCGTCTTACAGAAAAGAAAACTGAGACTCACAGAATGCAATTGACCCACAGATACACAGCAAGTAAATGACAGGTGCGAGACCCCAACCCAGGTCTCTGACTTTGGTCCAGGCCTTTTCCTCCCTCCCTCCCTCCTTTCCCTTTTCTTTCTTTGTCCTTTCTTTCCCTTTGTCACTCCCTTCTCTTCTCGTTTCTTTCCCTTTCTTTTTAACAGCTTTATGGAGGTACAATTGACATAATAAGCTAACTTACTTGAAGTGTACAGTTGGATAAATTTTGATGTGTATATAAAAGTAAAAACATGACCATAACTAAGATAACAAAGTATCCATTAGCCCATCAAGTTTCCTCCTGATCTTTTGTAATTCCTTCCCCCTCCATTTCCTACTCTGCCATCCCAGACATCCACTAACGTGCTTTCTTTCACTATACATTAGTTTGAGGTTTTGAGAATTTTATATAAATGGAATCATAGAGTATGTACTCTTTTCTTGTCTGGCTTCTTTCACTCAGCATAATTATTTTTAGCTTCACCCATGCCATCACATGTACTGATATCATAAAGTCATTCCTTTTTATTGCTGAATAATATTCCCGTGAATGAATGTCCCACGATTTGCTCATCCATTCATCTGTTGCTGAACATCTGGATTGTTTCCAGGTTGGGGTGATTATAATTACAGATGCTACGAACAGTCATACACAAGTCTTTGTAGGAATGCAGGCGTTCATTTCTCTTCGGTAAATTCCTAGGAGTGGAAGGGCTGGGTGGCATGGTACGTGTGTGTTTCACTTTTTAAGCCGCTGCCAAGTTGTTTTCTGAAGTGGTTGTACCATTTCACGTGGCTATCAGCAGCGTGTGAACGTTTTCGTGCACCCACATCCTCGCTAACACTTAGTACATTAGTCTTTTTAACCGTAATCGTTCAAACAGGTGCTAAATGATATCTCATTGTGGTTTTCATTTATGGAATTAGCTTTTAATGTAGGAAACTAACATCACTTCTCTGGTGATAAATGACACTGAGCACCTCTTCGTGTGGTTCTTTGCCAACATATAGCTTCTTTGTTCACACATTTTACCCATTTTAAATGGCATTTTGTTTGTTTTCTTATCATCAAGTTTCGAGTGTTTTTTTTTAGAAATTTTGGATACAAGTTCTTTATCAGATATGTAATTTGCAAATCTTTTCTCCCAGTATTTTTCAAAGAACACATGTTCTTAATTTTGACAAAGTCAGATTTAGTGATTTTTTTGTTTATAAATCATGCTTTTGATGTTGTATTTAAGAAATCTTAGCCTAACATAAGGTCACAAATATTTCTTCCTATGTTTCTTCTATACGTTTTATAGTTTGACATTGTACATTTAGGAATATAACATGCTTGGGGTTAATTTTGTTTCTTCCTTAACATCTTTATTGGAGTATAATTGCTTTACCATGGTGTGTTAGCTGCTGCTTTATACCAAAGTGAATAAGCTATACATACACATATATCCCCATATCTCTTCCCTCTTGTGTCTCCTTCCCACCCTCCGTATCCCACCCTTCTAGGTGGTCACAAAGCACCAAGCTGATCTCCCTGTGCTATGAGGCTGCTTCCCACTAGCTATCAGTTTTATATTTGGTAGTGTATATATGTCCATGCCACTCTCTTTGTCCCAGCTTACCCTTCCCCCTCCCCATGTTCTCAAGTCCATTCTCCTTTTTTTTTTTTGGGTTCGCGGGCCTCTCACTGTTGTGGCCTCTCCCGTTGCAGAGCACAGGCTCCGGACGTGCAGGCTCAGCGGCCATGGCTCATGGGCCCAGCCGCTCCGCAGCACGTGGGACCTTCCCAGACCAGGGCACGAACCCGTGTCCCCTGCATTGGCAGGCAGACTCTCAACCACTGCGCCACCAGGGAAGCCCTCAAGTCCATTCTCTATGTCTGCATCTTTATTCCTGTCCTGCCCCTAGGTTCTTCAGAACCATTTTTTTTTTTATTAGAGTCCATATACACATGTTAGCATACAATATTTGTTTTTCTCTTTCAGACTTACTTCACTCTGTATGACAGACTCTAGGTCCATCCACCTCACTACAAGTAACTCAATTTCTTTTCTTTTTATGGCTGAGTAATATTCCATTGTATATATGTGTCACATCTTCTTCATCCATTCTTCTGTTGATGGACACTTAGGTTGCTTCCATGTCCTGGCTATTGTAAATAGAGCTGCAACGAACATTGTGGTACACGACTCTTTTTGAATTACGTTTTTCTCTGGGTATATGCCCAGTAGTGGGATTGCTGGATCGTATGGTAATTCTATTTCTAGTTTTTTAAGGAACCTCCATACTGTTCTCCATAGTGGCTGTATCAATTTACATTCCCACCAGCAGTGCAAGAGGGTTCCCTTTTCTCCACACCCTCTCCAGCATTTATTGTTTGTAGATTTTTTGATGATGGCCATTCTGACTGGTGTGGGGTGATACCTCATTGTAGTTTTGATTTGCATTTCTCTAACGATTAATGATGCTGAGCATTCTTTCATGTGTTTGTTGGCAATCTGTATATCTTCTTTGCAGAAATGTCTATTTAGGTCTTCTGCCCATTTTTGGATTGGGTTGTTTGTTTGTTTGATATTGAGCTTTATGAGCTGCTTGTGAATTTTGGAGATTAATCCTTTGTCAGTTGCTTCATTTGCAAATATTTTCTCCCATTCTGAGGGTTGTCTTTTCATCTTGTTTATAGTTTCCTTTGCTGTGCAAAAGCTTTCAAGCTTTATTAGGTCCCATTTGTTTGTTTTTGTTTTTATTTCCATTTCTCTCGGAGGTGGGTCAAAAAGGATCTTGCTGTGATTTATGTCATAGAGTGTTCTGTCTATGTTTTCCTCTAAGAGTTTTATAGTGCCTGGCCTTACATTTAGGTCTTTAATCCATTTTAAGTTTATTTCTGTGTATGGTGTTAGGGAGTGTTCTAATTTCATTCTTTTACATGTAGCTGTCCAGTTTTCCCAGCACCACTTATTGAAGAGGCTGTCTTTTCTCCATTGTATATTCTTGCCTCCTTTATCAAAAATAAGGTGACCATATGTGTGTGGGTTTATCTCTGGGCTTTCTGTCCTGTTCCATTGATCTGTATTTCTGTTTTTGTGCCAGTACCATACTGTCTTGATCACTGTAGCTTTGTAGTATAATCTGAAGTCAGGGAGCCTGTTTCCTCCAGCTCCATTTTTCTTTCTCAAGATTGCTTTGGCTATTCAGGGTCTTTTGTGTTTCCATACAAATTGTGAAATTTTTTGTTCTAGTTCTGTGAAAAATGCCAGTGGTAGTTTGATAGGGATTGCACTGAATCTGTAGATTGCTTTGGGTAGTATAGTCATTTTCACAATGTTGATTCTTCCAATCCAAGAACATGGTATATCTCTCCATCTATTTGTATCATCTTTAATTTCTTTCATCAGTGTCTTATAGATTTCTGCATAGTTTTTTGAATATGGTTTAAGTTATGGGCTGAAGTTCTTCTGCATATGTATATTTTCTTTTTATTTCACTACTCCATATTTGACTATTTTTTTAATTTTTTAACTATTTTAAAGCATTCTTCTATTCTGATTATTGTCATTGGTTTTTCTTTAGGAATGCTGAGATGATGAATAAACAAGAGATCTAAAAACACAGATAGTAAATATCATAAAGTAGACAATATTAAAGTAACAACAAACAAGTTACAAGAAATAGGAAAGGCTCTTTGAGAGGAACTCACTAGACTCAGAGAATCCTGATGGAAGGCTGAAGTCCACTCAATTTGGTTACTGATTATTCTGCAGTGGGTAAAGTGAACATAGTAAATGAGCAGTGTTCTAGAATCCTAGCCAATCAAGGCCCTTCAGGAGAGACTGAAAAGCTAGGTAAAAATAGCATCACCCATTAAAGGTAGAGTTAAGTCTATCAAGTCATAAATTCCGAGCAGTGTTGGTTTATAAGTAACATTCCTCATGTTTCCTTTATCTTACTCCCCCCAACTATAATACACTGTTTTCCAGAAGTGCTACTTTTGCCCTGAGGCAAACAGGGGTGGAAATGTCTGTAGTAACTGTCAAGAGGTCTGCTTTGTCCCTTTCCAGGGGTAGGTTACTAGAAATTGAAAATCCAAAACAATTCTTTCTCCTGCTGAGCCAGGATTTTACTTTTAGCGTTGAGAGCCGGGAATGGTGGGTACCTGAGAAACTGTATTTTTTACATAGGTCTGAAATCATTAGATCTATAACTTAAATTCTTCACCAAACCCTATGTTAATCAAGAAATCAGCATGCATCTTTACAGAAAAAAAAACAAGGTGGGGGGAGGAGGGAGAATGGGGAAGAAAGTATCAAGTTAGGAGACATAGGAATTAATTGCAAGTAAGTATTCTTTAAAGAAATGGATAACTTTGCTTCCTGAACGGAAAAGTTAAGTAAAACCAACAAAACAGTCAAAGAGAAAAACTGCAATTTTAAATTTGTAGTTTAAACCTGAAATTAAATTACTGGAACTGGCATCCTTGATTATTATTTTTTTAATATTTTCTCATGAAGTGTTTTAAAATCAGAGAAAGCCATAGATTAGTATATTGAACATTTCTGTATCCACATCCTGATTTACCAAATCTTAACATTTTACCAAATTTGTTTCTTAAAATAATACAATATTACAATAAAGTTGTTCTTGACTAAAAATTTACAAATGAGAATAAACTGCAGAATATATTTAACATACTTCCTCCTACAGGCATTTAGTAATTTTCCATAGTCATCAGTAATCAATCATGGTACTCTTTGCCCCAACCTCTATTGATTGATTAAAATTGGTTCAACAAAAATTAAAAGAAAAGAAAATGTCACCATCCCTGACAAATGCATAGGAGGAGCAAAACAAAGGTTTCAACACAGAAACAGGCGGGGGGAAATTGAACTTGAACTTTCTAGACCAATTAGCTTGACTTTATGAATAAGTACAGAAATTTTGCTTTATGAAAAATGAACATCAAGCCACAATGTCTTTTTTAAGATTTTTTTTTGATGTGGATCATTTTTAAAGTCTTTATTGAATTTGTTACAATATTGCTTCTGTTTTATGTTTTGTTTTTTTGGCTGCAAGGCATGTGGGACCTCAGCTCCCCGACCAGGGATCGAACCCACAGTCCCTGCATTGGAAGGTGAAGTCTTAACCACTGGACCACCAGGGAAGTCCGACACACTGTCTTCTTTTTGTGAAATATCCACGGTATTTAAAGAAAGGGCAAAGGTTAGGAGGACAATGAAAAGGGTTTTTTTTCTATGAATTTTAGTAACATTTTGGAATCAATCACCAATTTAAAGTCTAGTTTTCTCTGGATCAAAGTTACACTGAAAAGGTATTTGCAATCTGTTTTCTGGTGCTCCACAGTAAGGTTCTGCCTGCTGTTAGGTGTATGCCTTATGGAACAAAAACAGGTGCAGCACTGCCCTTGAGAAATGCTTCTTGATAATAACAGTGACACAAGGTCCCTTCCCGCACCCTCCCTTGTAACTTCCTATTGTTCCCTCCATGTTTTCCATAACTTTCTGGAGCACCTACCTGTGAGATTTCTCACCCGACCCAGCCAATCCCAGCAGGCTCTCTGAAAAGTTTCCGTCTACAGACAAGCGGTTCACAAGACTCTCCCTGAGACCATTGATGAATACCTATTGTTTTCTGGTCCTGAAGTGGTTAAAATATTTTTTATTTGAAGACAGTAAGTATAAAGATCCTATCAAGTTTTTTCCCACCCTAATTCTGGAACTCTGTCTGCGTGGCATCTGTCTCCTTGATTGAAAACCAACTAACACCTTTCATTCTTTCCTTTCATAGTATGTAAGATGTATGAGAAATAAAGTCAAACTTCTCTCTGTCATCAGTTACAAAATGACTGAGCCAATCCTTTCCAATTTTTAAATTTTACTCTGTGAAGTTGTTTCGGAAAATATTCCTATCTTCAGACTGCTCTTCAAATCTAAAAAGAGTTAGAGGAGGTTGACTGGGTCAGGCCGGGGATGCCTGGAATTTGGAAGAACACAGCCTAAGAATCCACACTCTCTTCCTGCCAGTTTTATTCTAAGGACCATCTCTTGCCCTTGGAGGGTTTGGATAGCAGGCAGGGGTGGGAAGGGCCCACCCAGTTATGGGATACATTGTTCTGCCTTTCCTTTCTCTGCCATTGGCCACTAGAGAGACCACACTTACCATGATTTATGGCCAAGATGTGCTGGGTGCTGTTAGAGAAGAAATATCCTCACCATTTGTTGGATCTGCCCTTCCCTGGCCCCCATATCTCTTCCTTTGGAAGCTCAAAGGGCATTTTTCGAATAATAGTGAATAAGCTTAAAAATGTACTAACTGGAAATATTGGTTATGGAAGTGTGTCTAAGGTTAGGTTCAGTCATTTTAGATCAAATCAAATAACTTCCAGTTGGAAGCAAAAGGAAATGACTCTTCTCATGGCATTCATGGAATTCTGACCTAAAGCAATTCTTTCACTCTAATCATCAAGATACAGTTTTCTCAGCCCTCACCTCTTATACAAACTGCCAAATTTGTAGCATCTTCTACACTCAGTCTTGCTTCTGGGTTGTATTTCTATTCTACATCTTCCCGTAGCCTTGTTTATTGGAATCTGTCAAAACAGTCTTTAAAAGTCTTAAGGGCTTAACATATACAGTTAGAAAGTTCTGACAGTGAAGAAACAAGTACGTATGTTCAGTAAGATGCTTAGAAAGCTAGTTCATGGGGAAATGTGAAAATAATGAAAGTAAACTGTATTTATTGAGCGCCTATGATGTGCCCAGCAGTGTAGTAGAAGCTTGCATATTAGTGTATCTATTCTTCACAATAATTCTAAAAAGTAAGTATTGTTTCCACTTTACAGGTAGGAAACGGAGCTACAGAGAGGGTACACTTCATCGTCCAAGGTCACATCTTCTAAGTCAGGCCTTTGTGATTACAACATGGATATGACCCTTTCTCCACCTATATTCAGGAAGTGTTTATCGAGTATGTATTATGTGATCCCTACTGTACTGGTATTTTGTGGGATAAATAATATATGCAATTCAGTGCCTGGCCTCAACAGCTTTTAGTAGAATATATTCCATTTCTGTGAGGTAAGAGCCAAGTAAAAAATTGGTGGTGGGGTGGAAGTAGATTAGGACACTCAGGCTTGAAGAGTAATCAACTCAGCAAAGCTAGCCAGCTAGAGGATCAAACCTGGACTTTGAACTTGTCCCTTCTCCAGTTTTATGCTTCTTCCACATGCTATAGGGCCAAAGCATTCTTTTTTTTCCTTTAGTTGAAGTATGGTTGATTCATAATGTTGTATTAGTTTCTGGTGTACAGCAAAGTGATTTAGTTATACAGATCTCTTCTTTTTCAGATTCATTTCCATTGTAGGTTATTATAAGATATTGAATATAGTTCCCTGTGCTATACCGTAGTTCCTTGTTGTTTATCTATTTCATATATAGTAGGGTGTATCTGTTAATCCCAAACTGCTAATTTATCCCTCCCCCCTTCCACCTTTCCCCTTTGGTAACCATAAGTTTGTTTTCTACGTCCGTGAGTCTGTTTTTGTTTTGTAAATAGGTTCATTTGTATCATTTTTTTTAGATTCCACATATAAGCGATATCATATGATATGTGTCTTTCTCTGTCTGACTTACTTCACTTAGTATGATAATTTCTAGGTCCATCCAAAGCATTCTTAACGTTCATTCATTCATTCTTCAAGAAATATTAAATTCCAAGTGTGTTCGAGAGACTGTGACAGATGCCAGGGAAATAACAGGGAATATGCTAGGTGTGGCCCCAGCCCTGCCGAGCTTAGAGCTGGAAACAGACTCTCGCGCCCCCTCCCCTCCGTATAGCTAATAATAAAGGCACATTATAGGGCTACAGAACATTTGTTTCTCCTTCCTGAAGTTTAAGTGATAATTAATTACCTATGAATATTACTCTATTCTCATATAAATGCTTCCTTCTAACTTACTCAGTTCCATGACTCTAGGTTATGCCAAAAGAAGGTGAGAAGGCATTGTTTAGATCACTGGGTCTCCAACTTTGGTGTGAATTAGAATCCCTTGGAAGCCTCGTTAAAACACAGATTGCCAGACTCTACCCCAGAATTTGCGGTACAGAGTAGTTCAGAGATGGGGCCCGAGGATTTGCATTTCTAACAAGTTTCTACGCGATGCTGGAGCTGGTGTGCGGACCACACTTTAAAAACCACTGGTTTAGATCAACCCCAGAATGATCAGCCTCCCATGCAAGAAACTTAGGACAGCGGGGATAACTCCTATCATCTCTTACCTGTGATGACAAGGACTGTTATTCTGATTGTACACATGAGAAAGCTGAGGCCAGTGAAAAATCAAAAGCTTGTCCGGGAGTAGGTAGGTGTCTCCTGACTAATCATGAACACGGGAGGTCAGATTTCTCCAAGCAAAACGGAAAAGGTTGTACAGAGACTAATAGCTAGATCCTTATGAAGTAGTCAAGGAATTCTGCCCTCCTTCCAACTCTGAGGACCAGTCAAGAAAACTGATGAGCCCATCCTAAGCCTACTCTTTCCAACTTGATTCTTGAAATCCAACAATTCATCTTAATAATCCCCACTCCCGGCCATTACACCCATCTCGATGGGAAGCTGAGTGATGAATGAGGACTGTTTTAGGACTGAAGGTCAGGAGACCCACATTCTGGTCCAATCTCAGGCACTGAGCATTTCAACTGGCTGAATTAAAGTAACCGGGTTCACTTCCTTCCTCTGTGAACTGAATAAATTGCAAAGAGGTCTTCTGAAGTCCCATCAAGCTCCAGCACTCTGCAATTCCCTCTGATTTCCCTGGTTAGGAATGAATTAAAAATAGATGAAAGGAGGGCTGGAGCCACAAGTGACAGAGCTCTGAGTGCAAGGGTCTCTTCCAAAAGCAGAGAACGAGAACCTCATCCTCTGTCTGCACCTGCGGCTCAGCAGGGCAACGACTAGTCCGTTCTCTTCAAGTCTGATCAGTCTACTTGCTGTTTACAGCCCACAGAGGAAATGTGGTTTGGCATCAACACTGGTCCCTTGGTGCCAGGTTCGTACCTACTCTGAAAAGCAGGTTAACGTGGCGATCCAGTTACAAGTGGGGACCAGAGCAGTCACAGCAGGAATGGCGTGCCACGTGTGAAAATAAAATTTACCAAAGAAATGTGAGCCACAAGACCCCCCAGGTGGCTCATTATTATTCAGCCGAGGTTAAGTGAGTGCCAAGGGATGGGAGGAGGGAAAGGCACACCCCTTGTCAACTCAGCAGAGCCTCCAAACCCGCAGCAAAGCACGGACTCCAATGTAAAACGCATTTCTGAGCTTAACGTGGAAAGGAAAGCATTTAATAGCCCGAAAGCTGAAGAAGCCAACCCAGGACATAACCGATTGATGTAAAAATTTTAATTCCAGCCAGCCAAAAATCAAAAGAAAAATAGTGAAGTGGTAAAGGATAGGGACTCCCATCCCCCATGTAATAATGCCACGTGTTAGACACAAGCTCAGAGACTGTGTATGAGGAACATGTGAGTCTTCTGGGCATTTGTAGGAAGAGACCAAATCAGTCAATAAGTAGCAAATCAGTCCTGGGCATTCCTTTGAGAGGCTTCTGAGCCACTGCTGTTACACTGCATTCATTTGATCCTGATGAGACCCGAATCCCCTTTAAACAGAATGGTTGCACTTCTAACGGCGCTGCCCGCTTGGCCTGCAAAGACTCTTATTCTGTTTTACCCCTGGTGGGTTTTTCTGACAAAACGCTGTCCCTGCCTGTTAGCTCCACTTCGAAGCAATCCAAGCCAGGGATGAGCCCGGCTGTCTTCAAGACGGGAGGCGCCTCACAACTTCTGCACCCACTTCAGGCTTTGCCCACTTTCCCATCAAGGGTCGATGACTTTTTTTTTCCAGAAGCAAAATAAAGCGTGAAGTGCACAAAAGCTATAAATCAGCATCAGGAGACAAGGTCACGTGTTTTACAGCCCACGATCCAAACACACGCTGTGCCACATTGGCCTCTATAGTCACTCGAACTGACATAAAGCGCGCTGGGTCTGACACTTTTATTTTCACCATTTGCCCTTGTTGCAAGATAAAGGCTGTCGCCTCATCCTTCCTGGGAATTCCTCTCTGGTTGGACAGCTTCCTAAATGCTGGCTTTTGTTTGATAATCATTTTCAGGCATTGCTTTAAATCATCTTTCTCCCTTTCTAATGTATCTCCGCCTGACGGCAAAGCAGCCCCAGAGCTAGCTGTGCCGAGGCAGGTGATTAAGCGGCTCGCTGATTACCTCTATATTCGCATCAACGCCGCCTTCCCAGCCACCCTGACGCGTGAGTGCTGATGGGGGAAGGTGGGGAGAGACCCAAACTGAAGAAACTGCTTAAATAAAAAGCATTATTAACTGAGCGGGAACACCAATAATCAAAAACATCTGCTTTCATTAAAAAAAAAATAACTCTGGGTATTCCACAGGAGAGAGACAAAAACTGTAGCTTGAATATAGCTTTAGATGAATTCAAACCTCCAAAGTTACATGTAATTACAGTATGCCCTTTCTCTTTATTCATGCTACTCACTTAATAGGTTTAAACTAAATTTCAACCGAGGCATTTTTTTTGAAGTGTTTTGCAGTCTAGCATATCCTAGAAGGCTCAAGACTGTGGAGGCTAATTACGGGTTCTTATTGTCTAATCCTTCTGGAATGGTCTCCTAGCTGGATTCCTGCAAGCTTCACATTTGGTTTGGGGACAGACAAAGCCCTTCAGGGGCAGCCACAAAAATTTAGCAGCTATGCCACACTTGCAGCAGCCTCTAGGAAATGAAAGCAAAACATTTCTCTCGTGGCAAAGGCTCCGTGCCCCTGAAATGATGTCATCTATTTGCAGGCCATCCTGCCTTCCGCCATGCCAGCCTCAAATACCAGACAGCACGTGACTATCATTCCGCCCCACACAAGCATCCTCGTGGTAAACCTGAGCCTGATTTTGCTGGCGTGGGGTAACAAATCCCTAGAGAGCTGCCTCCGCCATGCAAGAGATCATCATCATTGATCACTGTACGTTTCTCACTTGCATATAAAAGATAACTCATGAACACGCAGACTTCCCATAAGGTCCCACTGGTGTTGAAGGCCCTTAAACACAGCCAGTTCGTAAGGAGACAAACAAGGATGCATTGGAGGTGAATGAACTAGAAGAAAACTCTGCGCTAAGACACTGACATGCTAGATAACCTTGGCCAAGGCCCCTGGGCTCTGTAAGCCTCAATGAGCTGAACGGTAAAACTGAACAAAATCAAAACCTTGATGAAAATTTGACACTGAATTTAATTCACTCGGATGAACTTTCCGGAGTAAGTTACAATCCCGGAGACAACAGTCAAAACACAAGCAAACATCAACAGTGCCAACAGGGGAGGGAGCTGTATCGCCTCAACTGTCCAACTTATTACATTGTCTCTTAAATCAGCCTGTGCAGCATTCTCTTAATGGAAAGCACATGACATAATGGCGATTTAAACCTTTCATACTGGAAATAGAGTGTGCTATGTCATTTTAAGGACAGAAGAAGGTTTAAAAAAATAAAACCATTCTGATCTCCCTACATGATCCCCAAATGATACCTTTTCCTAGAAATTGCTTTAAAGAAACCCTACCACGGTGTTAAAGGGAAAGGCTTGCCAAGTGCTCTAAGGATTACAAAGAAAAATACTGCAGACTGGAGGGGGGGCGGTAATGAGAACCTCTACACTTCTAAGTTATATAATTAGCTCCTGAGTACCCAAGACTATTTAACAGGCACTTTGCTGATTGGAAAGGCAAAACGATAATGAAGTTCAAAGAGGATAAATGAAGATACCACTAGTTAAGCCAGTAGAATGTTCATGGTGTGGGAGGGAAAAAAACAACAACCCTATTTGCTTCTGCTCAAGCATTCAAGATTTTCAGGAGGATCAGATGACAAAAATGCTTTTTTGCTCTGATTTTACAAAGAGAGACAGGGTCTTTGGCTCCTTTTTCTTTATCCAAAATCTGAAATAACGTCAAGTAATCCAGGCATCAACCTTCATCACTATGACCTACACGTCATAGGCCAAATACATCTCCAGCCCATTTTCCAGATCCAGGTTTCTATCCAGTTTTCCGCAGCTTGCTCCAAAGCCTTAGAAGTTGTCCGTGTTCTCTCTATAGCTAATACTGATGTATGTCCCCGTTTGTCCAGGACAGTTCCAGTAGGTGCCTGTTGCCCTGAAGTAATGATTAACAGTGCTTCCTTTCACACGCACGACGGTCCAGATTGGAAGGATGAATTCCGTGGTCACCACATCCGCATTCCCTGCTTACCGCACTCCACCCACCCCAGCTTCATGGTGTATCATCATCTAGATCATCATCTCCCGCCCAGACTGCTGCAATATGCTATTAGCTGGGCTTCCCATCTCCATGGTGCCCTTCCCTTCCTCCTATTCATCCAGCACGGGTGGATCTTTCGAAAGTGAAAATCTAATCCATCACCTCCCTGCTTCATTGCCCCTCCTCCCTGCTACTTTCAGAATAAAGTTTTAAACGCTTTAGAGTGCTCAAGTTCAAAGTCCTCCATGATTTGACTTCATTCAAAAAAATCCACATTGTCTTCTATAGCCACATCGACATGTGAGTGGTAAGAGAGATGGAAGGAAGAGACACAAGTTGAAGGAATTTCTTACATAAAAAGCACTATTAACTGGGAGGGGAGACCAATGACACAAATTATTTTCGTGGTTGTTACATTTTTGTTGAAAAATGTATGACATGTTGAACTTAACTCTACGGGAACCTCCCTATTAATAATAAGAACGCAAAATGCAGAGTTCATTTTCCCAGATCCTGAAGTGTTGAAGAACCAACATTCCAGGTCCTGAACAACTTCTTTCTGGTAAAAGACAAGAGATCTGAGACAATCTGGCTACTGTTCCCAGTAGCTGTGTTTCAAAAACTGTGGCAGTCTTTTCGTATTTTGTAGCAACTTATATTTTTAATGTACTAGAGAAGCTTTCTATTTGAAACAACCCTGTAGAAAATCCTTCTGAATGATGAAGAATTCTCTTTTAATGTATATTTTTCTGTTGGTTAACTTCTCATTTTCATAACTTCTAAATTTCTTTAAGACTTTCTGACACCTCATGTTGGACCAACCTACAAGGAATCTCAGGGTTGGAAAAGTCTCTAAGGGGCATGCCTGTCTGGTATTTATTTCAGTCCTTCTAAGATAGCCTCTCTCAGCTTTGGGGTACATTAGAATCACCTGGGGAGCTTTTCAAAAATACAGATGATTGGGCACCCCACCTGTGGTTTAATGACTCAGAATCTTCAGAGATGAGGCCCGAACAAGTGTGTTTGTTGATTTTCCCTGGAGCTGGGCAATATTGAGTAGTATCCAGTCCATGATGGGACACGCAGAGAACTGACAAACCAGCAGAACCAAAGGCTATTTGGTTTCAATGTGAAAATAAATGACTAAACCAAGCAATAAACAAAGTAGCTGCTGGGAAAATCGGAGCCCAAGTATGTGAGAAACTATGTAAACTATGTAAATATTTTTAAACTGGGGCTTATTTCTAATAATCTTGCTTCATACTATTCAAACGAGTCAAATTTTACATAACCCTAAAACTATGTCTACACATTACCAAGCATACTGTCAATTTGTCTACATAAGAAGCTGATTAAAGAAACCTGGATGTGGAGTTCAAACTGTGCTCCACTCTGTGATCATATAAGTTTTCACATGTTGCACACAGGTTTATTCATTATATTGACCGTGATACAACCGGTCCAGGGTAAATCTTAAAGACATAGATATGAACACCAGCAATGTTAACTTGCGAGCCGATATACATAACTAAGAAAGTGAGAGGGGCAGGCAAAGGTGCATTCGCTATATATTCTTTTCCTGAAAACATTTCTATTTTCTTTAGGGCTAAGAATTAAGGTCAAAACAGCTAAGCTTATAAGAGCTCAAAAATGTAAGGTAGGATTATCCATCACTATCTGTAAAGCAAGGTATGCCGGAAGCACTTCATTCTTACCGAAAAGTAGAAGCAGTTGTCACAAAACACAACGCTACTAAGGGCAATTTAATTAAAAAAAATAAAGCAAAAGAAGTTGGACAGTCCTCCCTTGCATCAGCTCTCAGTGAATCCAAAATGCCCCAGGCTCCCAAACTCATGGCTTCTACAAGTTGATTCAACTGGGTTTCTCACCTCAGGGCCACAGTTCAACCTCTCTGGCAAAATACTTGCCAAATCAATGCATATCCCTATAAAATGAGGCTTTCACTCAGAAAGCGTCACGGGACAAACAAATGGGCACTCAAAGCTAGTTAGTGACTTCTTTGCATACCATAACATAACCAGGTTCTAATTCCCCTTCAAACTCACAGCAATAACAAAAAGCAACCTGCTCATCAAAACCACTTGCATTTAACCAATCAAATCTTGGAAGAGCAGCAACGTTCTACCAAAATGCAAATACTGTGATTAAAATGTCTTTCTTCTGAGCTGCCTCAAAAGCACAATCACAAGCATGTATGTAGTAACGTGACATAACTAAACAAACGTACACATTTTGCAAGTCCAGTGCAAATATAAATATACTGGAAGAGTTTGCTAATGATAGAAGGTCTACAATAAATCCACTTCTAAAACGTTGCCGATTTATCTGCCTTAGGTTTGGCTTCTGAACGTAAGAAATTTTCAATGAGGTCAGCAAGGACTTTTTCCTCAAATTACTGATTAGGTTGGCATCAAAGTGCCAAGACACTCTGAATATTACAAGAGTTATCAAACGCTAGTTCTTCTCCTTCTGTACCTTCTGCTCCATCTACAACTGATGTCAGATCAATTCGACCAGGGGGATTTCCTCATTTCATGGCTTTAACGACAAACAAAATCCTTACTTATTCAACACTCATGGGTAATTTTTTCTAAGCCTTTACACCAGCTAAAACAGTGAAGCAGCATGACATATGAGAAACCTGTCATCAAGGCTGAGAAGGGAAGCTCGAACTCATTCTTATTCTTCCTGTGACCTTTAGGTGAATCCCATACTTCCTCCTTCTATGTCAATAAAAGAATGAGCATCTACAAACCCTAATACCTCAATTTCTGGAGCATAAAGTAATATATGAAGCACCCTGGGTGTTAACAAAGAAAAAAACTGAAGTGAGGTTAAAGCTACCCAAAGCACATCACTAATATTCACGCCCAGACCTGTGGGGACTCAGCTCATGCACTAACCACTGGACTCACCAGATGGAGAGATGCAGAGGAACAGTCCATGCTACAAAGGACCTCTAGCCTTGTAAATCGGTGATCTCAGTGGCAAGTGGGATGTATCAGAATCTCCCGAAGGTTCTGATCCACCCTCCCTGTCTAGGAGCATAACGCCCAGCAGCCTGGTCTTCAAAATGGGTTCATCTGAACCAATGCCTTTCATCATGTAAAGGGCTCTGTAAGATGCAGTGACCTACAGTTAGGGCAGAGTAAGTATATTTGAAAGGGCAGGAATCAAGAATTAGACACAGCTTCTCAACTAAAACAAACTCTGGGGGAAGCAGGACAAGACGCAGCCTCCAGGGCATCAGGTCAAATCGACCTAGCGCGAGGCTACCTGAGAATATGGTGTCTGGTGGTTATTGGGACCAGGTGTCGTATCAAGAACACAAGAGTGTGTCCTGGGAGAGAGAATACTGAAAAGGGGGCATGCAGGAATGGTGTCCCCTATGGAACACCTAATTAGCACTAAGAGGTTCTATAGGCAATTCCCCAAGGGCAAAAAATAAAATAAAAAATTATAAAGAGGGCGTGGGGTCTGGGCACTGATAGTTTTTAGCGTGAAAGGTGATTTCACTGTGCAGCCAGGGTGGAGAATGACTGGGAAAGGATGACTACTGGGTCACGTGGAGTCCTAGCCATGGGAAAAGGCAACTGGACCCATAAGCAAAAGCTTGCTGGGATCCAGACAGGATCTGAAAACAGGTCTGTAATCAAATTCTATGGATACCTAATCCTAAACCTGTGTCTACACAGACGCCGATTCTGTTCCTTTCTTTTAACAACGTTCTTACCTTCGTAGGTCTCAGGTAGCATAAGGTACCTGCAGCCTTTTAGAAAGATCGTTTCGACAAATGAGAGGCAGAAACAAAGACCCTTGCTCAGGCTTCAGTGAATATTTCCTCCAAGTTGGAAGTAACGACTCCCCATTTTTAAACTACCTCCCTTATCCAGGGCTGCTTGCTACAATACTTATGTGATCCTTCTTATTTTTGTGATCCTTTTATCTCGAATTGAATCTTAGAAAGCAGACCTTCAGAGTGTCCAAAAATACCAATTATTACATATAGCCAGGTTCTACTGTTAACATATCACTTGCTGGATATTACATACATTTCATGTGATGAAAAGAAGGTTAAAAAGTGAGAATCACGGGGCTTCCCTGGTGGCGCAGTGGTTGAGAGTCCGCCTGCCGATGCAGGGGACGTGGGTTCGTGCCCCGGTCCGGGAAGATCCCACATGCCGCAGAGCGGCTGGGCCCGTGAGCCATGGGCGCTGAGCCTGCGCGTCCGGAGCCTGTGCTCCACAACGGGAGAGGCCACAACAGTGAGAGGCCCGCGTACCGCAAAAAAAAAAAACACAAAAAAAAACAAAAAAAAAACCAAATGAGAATCACATTTTCTCTACTCCACATGAAGAACTTCTGGCTTGATTATCAGGTTCATACCATTTGGTCAGAGGCAGAGATGCAGGATTTTACGTAGCAGCTGGACCGCTGATAAGATATGCTGTGTGCTGGGGGTTTTTATGTGTGTTTGTTGCTTATTAACCACATCGACACAGTGAGCAGCGAACTGGATGTTTTCCTCATATTACAGAAGTAAAATGTGGTCGTGATGAAGACTCATCATCTATCCAAGTATCGACAACACGTCTAATGGTGCCCACTGCAGAGCAGCTGAAAGATTCTTGAGTGTTGACTAGCTTTGCTGATAACTTCTTTTCTCAGAAGTTGGAAGAGAACAAAAAGGAAGCTTGTGCACTGAGATTTAAATCTGACCAACCAACAAGGACGGGACAATTAGCAAAGGGAAAATTAATGGAATACCACATGAAGTGGTCCTCCTGATGCTCTCTTTCAGACCCTTCCTCTTTACTTCTTACCTATCTCATTGGCTCTCATTGCTTTCACTCACCCCGACCCCCAGTACACACACACGCATGCAGGCGGCCTCTAACTAGCCCATCTTTCTCACTGCCACCAGTGTAAGCACTCTGCCATCCAACTTTTGTCATGTCAATTTCTTCCTCCAAACAAAAAATCTCTCCTCTTTAACAAGCACTTAGTATTTACCATTTGGCAGGCCTTGTGTAAGAGCTTAACAAATGGTAACTCAGTTAATCCTCACAAAAAACTTACAAGGTAGCTGATGTTTTAACTTTGTTTTGCAGATAGGGAAACCGAGGCACAGGTTTTAGTAAATTACCTAAGGTTACATGGCTAGTAAAGGGCACGGCAGGATTCAAGCCAAGGCAGTCTGACTCCAGAGTCTGTGCTCCTAACCAGTACACTGTTCACAGCATGGCCAAGTCCAAGATCTCAGCATGGCAGAAGTCTATGATCCAACCCTCCAACACGACTGTACCCTGCACCCCCTATGCATTCCACACCCCATTCCATTCCACAAGTCAAAGCAGACGACTTAACTGTTTCACGCACATGGCCGGTGCCAGTCCACCTGCATATGTACAGGCAATGTTCTCTTATCCCGTATGGACCTCTGTGTCCCCTTTAAGATTCAGCTGGCATACTACTCTTGAGATGGAGCCTTCTCTCTACAAGGTCTACAAGTAGGTCTACAAGACCTACTCTCTTCCATTTCAAATTTCCCTGATCTTTCTACATCTGAGAGGAAATTCATCGTGTTTTGCCTGTAATTACCTGTGTACTTGCCTATTCCCTCTTCCCCCAAATCACAAAGAGACTGTGTTTTGTTCAGTGTGTCATCTGCCGAGGATCTGTTGTAGTGCCTCACTCTTGTTGATTTCAGTCGCATTAAATTCTAATGGATAATGTAAAAATATGGGCTGAATGGCAGTATGGTTAAATGGAGTCATAGATTGTTACTCAACTCTCTCCAAAATGTGTTGATAAATGGACAGTCACCCTGATAGGAAGTTTCCAGTGGGCAACTCTCCTATGTTCCTGGTCCTGTCAATAACTTTCAGGCAGACACAGAATGAATATTTCTCAGGTCATTGGATGATGCCAAAATACGAGAGGAATAGAAAATAGATAACGTGACAAAATCAGCTCAGAAAATGGGTTGACACTACATAATTAGAATATCATCAGAATAAGTATGAAGACCTGAAAGCAACAGCGTTAGAATGTAGGATGAGGGAGGTGCAAGCTCAGACGTCTTTGAAGAGAAGAAAAATAACCAAACGTGCCTTAATCCATGCTCACTTGAACAATGTACATCCTCACTTTGAGTCTTTATTTAACCCTCTATATAATTTTATACTTTAGACCTGATATATGTAAAGTGCCTGTTATACAGAAAGTATGCAATTTCTTATTATTATTGTCATTATTATTATAAAGGATTTAGGTTTCTAGAAACTCAATACTAGCCAGCCATGTGGCATGATTACTAAGGTTAGCACACGCTTAAGCTGCATTAATAGATATGAAGACCCAGATCACAAGAGGAATGGAACAACTGGACTCTTCATTGGTCAGAGAACTTATCAGTGGCACTGGATTCTGGAGAACATTCCAGAGTGACGTAAAAAAAAAAAAAAAAAAAGTAAAAAGCCTGAAAGAGAAATCCTAGGTATGGAATTTACTTTTTTATCATTTTCTACCACAGCAACTCTGCTCTCCAAGCAGGTATAGCCATACAAGACCCATTTATTTTACAAAAGATGAAAAAGTAAGTATAAGTTCCAGAATTAAGGCTGGTATTAGAATCAGTGAGAGAAAAGGAACAGAGAGGAGTTTAATGGAGCAGAGCTTGAAGAATAAAGTCTCCATAAATACATGGGGTGAACTTCAAAAGAGAGTTAACATTACCTTAACATGGAAAAGAAAGGATCGTTTGAATAGTCATATGAGGGAAGGACAGGAGAAGACGGCACACGTACAAATAAAGGATAATACAAAGCAAGGGCTGATGACAGGGTGGGTGATACACAAACAGATCATACTTTAAAGAATGTACTGCTGGTATGAAATATGAAACAGATGCTTAGATAAAGGGAAGAAAGAAGGGATACAGGAACGCTGCTGTACCGTTGAGAATTAAATACTCAACAAATATCTCCTTAGTACATACACTGAGGAAAATCCAATGTATACTCGTTTTATATAGACTGGACTTTCATCCAAATAAGCAGTGTGGGGGAGATTCTAAGTGGGTCCCTAAAAACCACATTTATTTATACACCTTTTGAAATTTATTACAATTTTCTATCACATAATTTGCAGGAACTGAACATATTTGGAGCTGGTACCATTGCCTGACTCAAAGGCTCACTAAAAGAAAAAAGAACAAGATCTTGATTCAACCCTTTGGAATATTTTGCAGTTGTCTGTTTTGATGGGTAGATGACGCAAAAGGAGAAGGGGACCTGGGCTTTGAGAAAACCCTGGTCTTCTTTAGCTAAAACCACCTTGAAAGAATGGAATAATTAACAGCTATATGTGACTGCCTTTCTCTGCACCTACGATGCAGCAATGGATTTAGTGGGAGATGAGACAGATGGGTCTCTCGCTCTCAGGGAGCTCACAGGCCATCAGGAGAGGTGACCTAACACAACTGGGCACAGAAATAATGAAGTATTATTGGGCTGGCCAAAAAGTTCATTCGGGATTTCATACATCTTAGGGTAAAACCCGAACGAACTTTTCGGCCAACCAATATTTTCATTGTAAATGTTATAAGTAAGTAGAAAGGAAGGGGCATTAAAATCACCTATAACTGGGGGTTCTGCCCAAGTCCGGGGTATATGGAACGATGAGAATATTAAATCAACAAAGGAAACAAAACTTCTTGAATAATTCTTTTACCTGTCAGTAGTGGCAACTTGGCAATGCCACTGATGAAATAATGGCTAGAAAATAAGCCCAGCAGATAGAAATGAAAGAGAACACGACTGGCAGAAAAAGAAAAATGCATTTGTGGACTACCTATGGTACACGCTCAGGGCATTTGAGTTCTGTACAAGGAGCCAGAGAAGAGCCACGGTGCATGGGCAGACGGTGGCCAAGGAGATGTCAGTTGCTTTCTGTCCAATCTTGATGTAACCCTTCAAGGGCTTGTTTTTATGTTTCATTTTTGGGGATGTGAATCATATTCCCACTCTCAGGTCCTTTTAAAAGTCATTTTCATTACAAAGCCTCATCTTGGGTTGACTTTCGAGGTCACTGCCTAAAAAGGGATATTGTCTTTACAACACTTGGGTTTCATAGTTGGGTGACACAGTTCTCCTTCTGATTTAAAATTTATATGAAAGGAGATAATAAGATAACTCATTTCCATAGAAACATTTTTTTCATAGTATTGTATCTCTGGAAGGATATTATCCAATTTGCTAACGAATTTCTCTGCTTTTAATAGTATCTTAAGCCTTCATGTCAGCCGTAATAAGTTTAATGTTATTCACTAATTCCAGATGAACCACTCAAGGGTTAATTTAAATATCACTGAGCCACTGGCAAGGAAGGATGACTGATAAGTGCCGACATAACCTCGCATCTTCTTCTTTACACACTTGGACATTGAAGAATAATGATGATAAAAAGGTAAGGATGGCCAGGTAAAAGACACAAACCCAGAGCTTCCCTGGTGGCCTGAAGTGGTCTACTTTCAACCAAAGCCATGGATAATATCATGCAATAAGCAAGGGGAGCTTTGTAGGCTGCACGGATGGTTCTCAGGGAAGAGACAATAAATAGCTTCATTTAGAGCTAACGTACTGCTCACAGAGATTTCTGTCTCCCGTCCATTTTGAACAATGGACTACGTGTCTCCATCTGTTGCCCCAAGAGTATATATTCTACAATCTAATGAAACCGAAATTCTGCCTCTTGAGAGGCTGATGACATGTCCGGGGTTGCTTCTTCCTTCTTTCCTATGATGGATTCGCGCTGGAAGGTTTGGACCTAGCTAGTCAAGAGCAATTCCACAGGGCAACACAATGCTCCCAGGACCAAAAACCATTGAACGCTCCGCGGTCAGAACAGACTGTGTCAGGTTTCAAGTTCTGCACTGAACCCAGGAGCTTCCCAAGATTGGTATCAAATGGGGGCCACTTCTAATTATGCACTGGTTATTTTCCTGTGTCCCTGTTCCTTAGCTTCAGCGTTTGCTTTCAGACTTCCCCAAGAGATGATAAGATCAGCAGGCCAGGGAGATACTCTCATACTTCCCTTTATTTATATCCCAGAAACTTCCCTGCACACGCCAAGGGTTTGACCAAGTTATCAAACTTACATATTTAAGAACTTCCAGTTACTTCTGCTAGGTATAAAACCTGCAGTCACAAAACTTCAAGCTAGAAGTTTTGTATCTGGCCTGTCTCCTGTTCTGTACAGACGTACAGATCGCGGTTTACTTCTAAATCATACAGAATCTCATCTCCTTCCACCTGAGATGACCCTACGAAAAGTGAAGTCACCGTAAAAGGACCTAGGAGGGGTCAACACTATGAATCAAGCCATAACTCAGACAGAAGCACTCTTTGGCACATTCTTAATCCTTGGACTCAGAGTCCAGGCCAGCTGCACACTCACGAACACAGTCCCGCCCTGTCCCGTCCCCGTAAACCGTGCTGAATCTGCTGCTCAGGGGGGATACCTGCTGCTCACCCCTCAACTTCCAAATCCTTCCTCTCCCCTCTGACTGAAAAGAGCTAGGCCCCTGAATACTGTGCAAGCTGACTTAGAAAGGGAAAGTCAAGGACTTCTAATCAGCTCCCACGGTCACCTCCTACGGCCTTTAACCTCAGCGGGGAGACCCCAGACAGGCACAGTAATGACAGGCCCAACAGTACCTTGAAGCGCCTGAGTGTCAGGCTGCAGGGCATCCCCCTCTCTCCCAGAAGCCAGCCACTGAAATGGTCAAGCGTCCCTGTGACTGTTGGTTCACCCTAGTGTCACCATAACAAATAAAAGTGGAATGTTCCCATCTCTCTCTAGGACATTAAAAATTATTTCCATTTTAGGGGAAGTGGCAGGCAAGACAAAACGTAGTGAGAAACAGAATTTAAGCGCTGCTTCCCGTACAACTGGGCAACAATTCTTGCACTTGTCACCCCCGTTGACAAGCTTAAAATAAAAGCCTGAGTTTTATCTTTAGGTCCCCAGATAGTCTTCCAGGAATTCCCTTTAAATTCATTCCCCCCACCCTTTGGCAAGAAGAATTAACACAGAATGAATAATAAATGTATTTATTGTGTTGCTTAGACCCTTTGGAAGGAAAAAAATGTATATGACTAGTTTTCCAAATAATGACTGTCTTTTGTTAACAGAAAGAAAGATGGCCAAGGCAGTGCCAGCTAGCTTCTGTTGAAGACAGCTGGAGGGCAAGGTCACTGTTTCCCAGGAACCAATTAGCAGGGATGCCACTGCCAAAGAGTAATACATGATATTCACGTTAATCCCGTCATTTCTATGTAAACATATTTAATGATAGAAACGTTCGGATGAATGGATAAGAAGATGCAGCACATATATACAATGGAATATTACTCAGCCATAAAAAGGAACGAAACTGAGCTATTTGTAATGAGGTGGATGGACCTAGAGTCTGTCATACAGAGTGAAGTAAGTCAGAAAGAGAAAGACAAATACCGTATGCTAACACATATATATGGAATTTAAGAAAAAAAAATGTCATGAAGAACCTAGGGGTAAGGCAGGAATAAAGACACAGACCTACTAGCGAATGGACTTGAGGATATGGGGAGGGGGAAGGGTAAGCTGTGACAAAGCAAGAGAGTGGCATGGACATATATACACTACCAAATATAAAATAGATAGCTAGTGGGAAGCAGCCGCATAGCACAGCGAGATCAGCTCAGTGCTCTGTGACCACCTAGAAGGGTGGGATAGGGAGGGTGGGAGGGAGGGAGACGCAAGAGGGAAGAGATACAGGGACATATGTATATGTATAACTGATACACTTTGTTATAAAGCAGAAACTAACACACCATTGTAAAGCAATTATACTCCAATAAAGATGTATAAAAAAAAGAAAAAAACCTTGTGTTCTCTGTCTCTTTATTCAATAGACATTCATGAGTCCCTACTATGCTCAAAGTCACAGGCATGGAGGATGGAGAGGATTAGTAATGGGTAGACTCCTTAGTATCTTCATTCATACTAAGGTGTCGGGCTCTGTACTGGAAATGTACGGAACATGTTCTCATTTAAAGTCTAAGGACACAGTAAAAACAAATAAACCTTGTTGACTTGATCTAATTTGACGTTCTTATCTCTAATACACAAATGGGGAATCCAGGATTTAGGAAAATTAATTTGCCCAGCTAGCAAGAAGTGGAGTTGAAATTCAGTTTATTCTACTCTAAGTTTTGCCTTTTTGCAATTTACTGAGCTATTTGTTGGGAAACAAAGAAAAACTACGATCTTATACTCCAAGTACTTATGGTCCAGATGGAGAAAATGCACAGATAAAATAAGTAAACACCACACAATGTAAATGAAAACAAAGCGATAATTTTAAAGAAGTTTTACACAAACTGCCCAGAAAGAGAAAGTTTTATAAAAGAGAGAAGTATATGCTGAGGCTTCTCCAAGGATCCATTTATCCAAATCAAAACTATACCTGAGCACTTTCTATGTGCTTAACGTAATGCATGATGCATAGTAGGTGCTCAATAAACAGCTGTTGAATTATTGAATGAATGAGTAGGATTTCCTTAGATGAACATCAAATGGGGAAGGTATCACTAAAGAAGAAAGTACGTAAGACACGGAGACCTCAAAAATGCCCAGCTCCCTTCTGGGAGCTGGAAGAGGGCGGGGAGAAGAGTCAGAAGGGAGGTGCCTGGGGTACCACCAGGGGCAGACTGTGGAGCATTGTACTTACCTTACCTGTGTCTAAGAACTTGAACTGAATCCCACTGGGGATGATGGGACATTTTTCCACTGGGATGTGCACAATGTTGGTACTCAAGATTGGAGTTATCACATCCCACAAATCCAAAGGGCACCATCCGCTTTACATTTTATATGAAGAGTGCCCCTTTACTGGGCAAATGGAAGTAGATAATTGATATTGCAGACCTGTGACTGAATCTAGGGAAGCAGAAGATGGAAAAGCCTAAAAATCTCAGTGAGAGCCCAAACTTCCAACCACATAACGTCAGAGACAAAGAAGGTTCCTCAAAGGACATTCCCTGTCAAAACCACAGTGCCGGTTGTAGAATCAGACAGAAACTCCATCTGAAAACACTGCCTCCTACTTGCTAAAGACTGGAAGATATTCAGTTAATTAAAAATAGTAAGAAAGGTGGCATTCATCTGGTATTCTACAGTATCATAAGCAATATACACGTAACTGCCTCAGCTTTCCACAGAGTAACTATTTGCAAGTTACCTCACGCCAGGATCATGTATTAGAGTTAATGAACAAACTGAGGCTTTTTCCAATGACATGTGTGAGGAACTTAAAAGTGCATATTAAAAACAATCTAGACATGGACCATCCCCTCGTGACATATTAGGAAACATTCTTATTTTTCTGGATAAACTGCCTCTAGTTTGTAATAGAAAAAGAAGCCGTATTGGTAGAAATGGCTTTTATGTAAATGAGAATTAATAAACCTCACTGTCTCTGTCGACAGCTGTGCTTACATTTTGTTTCCCTTTGGACACAACAAACTTAAAAATAAAGAAAAAATTAAAGCCACCTAAACAAAATGGGAAAAGTTATTTGAAATGAACAAAATGTACTTTGAGGTTCTGGTAAGATTCTAAACAACTCAAGTCAAAACCATGCTGTGAAATAAATAAATAAATAATCTTTTACTTAAAAAACAAAAAACAACCATGTTGTGGGGTTGAAGCAGGCACGTACATTTAGAAATAAAACTGTACCACACAGAAGTACCAAATTTCAATTAGGAATTTAGGAATCCTGAGCTTTAAGCAACAAAAGCTAGCTGGACCTCTTGTAGATTTCTTGCAAGTACCACACCGCTCCACAAACTGCCAAGCAATGGATATCGGTAGCCTAGAGGCTTTGCAAATCTCCTAACAAAAGTTCAACCATCACATTAAGAGCACAGGAAATTCAACTAAAGAGTAAATAACTTGGGCTCAACAAATAACACTTACAGAACATAATTTCATAATTCAACCCTTCTGCCACAAACATGCTCAGGGAAGGAGAGTTGTGGACAAAGGGTCACGTGACATAAGCAAAGACTGAAAATACATTTGTTGGTTCTTTATCAACAGCTGTCAAAAGGCAACCATGAAAACTGATACGGCTTTTATATTTTCAAGTGCAGTCGTGTGCTTTCACTTTCTGATCTTTTATTATTGATTTATGTTTCTAAAAGCCCACACATCAGCTGTATACAAAATATAATGCCTATAGTAGGAGTGTGAAACATAGAAATTCTGAAAATTATCCCTGAACCGTCTTCTGTTCGTCCCTCTACCCTGGATGGTTGCAGTAGAGAATAATCCCACCTCCTGCCTGGTAATCTGGCCTCCCTCCAGTATTTGCCCTCCCCAAACCATGTTTGTTTGTTCTGATGTCAGACTGCTCTTTTTTTTTTTTTTTTTTTTTTTTTGCGGTACACGGGCTTCTCACTGCAGTGGCCTCTCCCGTTGCGGAGCACAGGCTCCGGACGCGCAGGCCCAGCGGCCATGGCTCATGGGCCCAGCCGCTCCGCGGCATGTGGGATCTTCCTGGACCGGGGTACGAACCCGTGTCCCCTGCATCGGCAGGCGGACTCTCAACCACTGCTCCACCAGGGAAGCCCAGATTGCTCTTTTTAAAGAACACTAATTCTACTCCTGTCCTGTTCAGAAACCTTCAGTGGCCCCCAAATGCCTACCAAATAAAGTGTGAATTCACACCCTCCACCATACAACCTAAATCGATGTTTTCCAATCTAACAATCACCACAGCTTTACTAACACCGACAACGGTTTTTCAACTTATTTTTGTTGCAGCATCGCCATTTTTTGCCAGTCATCTTACACACAGTCCAAATAAGATAAAGCAGATAAAGTGGGTTCTTACTAGAATATACGTATTTCCTACATTCAAATTTATATAGTTTTCATTTATGAAGACAAATGCTACTATTGGGCTGGCCAAAAAGTTCGTTCGGGTTTTTCCGTAACCTGCTCCTGAACGATCTTTTTGGCCAGCCCAATACTTTTTAATTGCACCATGTATGTAGCCCATGGGACCAAATGTGAAGAACTCCTTTTGAAAATAAGGTAAATATGGTTAAGGTAAATATGGTTCCCCTCTATGAGTTAAAGTTTTAATCAACAAGATGGATGAGATACATAGTCATCTTTAACAGAGAGACTTGGTTTACAGACCAGCAAGTTACAAACAATTGTAACCCTGAAACACTGTAATCCCAAGCTATGTTTCACAAGATGTTAATAGATGTTCCAAAGAAAGAGATGCATGGTCAAATACTACTGGAAACATTGCACCATATCTCCCACTGGCAGGTTGGTGGCGGTAGTTTCTCATAATAGCTCTGAAGAAACTGGTTATATGACCCACAACTTTTCACACTTACTGTCTTCAAATCACTCCCTACACCTTTTTTAGAAGAACACTCATGTGATATTGTGATTTATAATAAATAGATATTTTGATCTTCATCCACAGTTCCGGGCTCATAGCTCCTAAAACCATTGGAATGTCCTGAGCGATAACAGCAATGGGGGCATATTTTGTTATAATATTTGGTGTCTGTTCCTCAGTTCCTGAAATCACTTCAGAGCCATAAAGATGAAATGGGTGTCATACTATTCATAACAAGACCCTGTGCACCACAACTGGGTTTACGTTAATGAGGTGACTTTTGGAAAGCACCTAAGGATGTGGCTGGTTGCCAGGGAAACCCAACTTTGAATAGAGGGATGGAACTCTCAGTCCCAACCCCTGACTTTCAGGGAGGGGAGAGGGGCTGGAGGTTGAATCAACCACTAATGATCACTGATTTAACCAATCATGCCTATGTAATGAAGCCTCCAGAAAAACCCAAAAGGAGGGGGTTCGAAGAGCTTCCAGTTTGGAAAAATAGAATGCTTCCACATGCGCCACCATGACGCCAGCACCAGACTCCACTGGGACAGAACCTCTTTTGTCCAGGACTTGGCTCTATGTATCTCTTCGTCTGGCTGATTCATATCCTTTAACATCCTTTGTAGAAAACCAATAACCTAGTGAGTAAACAGGTTTTCTGAGTTCTGTGAGCCGTTCTAGCAAATTGACTAAGGATGGAGGCTGTGGGGTCATAGGAACCTCTGATTTATAGCTAGCAGGTCAGAAGCATGGATAACAACCTAGACTTGCGATTTACATCTGATGTGGAGGGCAGTCTTGTGAGATTGAGCCCTTAACCTGTGTAATCTGATGGAATCTCTGGGTAGATAGTGTCAGAATCCAGTTGAATTATAGGACACCAAGCTGGTGTCAGAGAATTGCTTGTTGGTGTGGGGGAACACCACAATTGCTTGTTGGTGTGGGGGAACACCCAGTTCATGTTGGACCTGGGTACTGAATCTATAACCCATTAATACAAGTTTCCTGAAAAGTAGCTTGGAAAATATTTCTGTAACCAACTTGATACTAACTAGTCTCATCTCATGCCATAAATATTCCTAAAACATAAAATTAAATCAAGGAAACAAGAGAATTGTCATCTTGGGGATTTAGGCTGCTCTGAGACTAGTAATCTGTATGTTTATATTTGATTCCAGAAGGTAGTTAAAAGATGTGGGTGGTCTAGTTCCTTACTAATAATATTTGAGCACATGGATATATCAGTTAGGGCACAATCTAAGCTGCTGAAACAAAGAGCACCCCCTCATTACAGGAACTTTACATTACAGGAACAAGACAGTGGTTTCTTCCTCCCTTGAGGAATAACCCATGGTGGCAGGGGGGCTTCCCTCTTGAGTAGAAGGCAGCAGCTCCACCACCAGCAAGTGGATATCTGAACAGCAGTAAACAGAAAAGGAAGGTGTGTACACCCACTCCTTCCAGGGTCCTGGCCTGGAGTACCCCACATTACTTCCATCCACATCCCACTGACCAGAATTTGGTTACCTGCCGTACTAGCTGCAAAGGAGGCTGATATAAACCCCCAAGCTGGGGTGCTGATGGAAAACCATCAGCTTCTGCTACCACAGAGCTCTAGGAAAGATATAACCGACTAAAACAAGGGGGTCCTCTCTACTGTCCAAGTCCGTGGCAAGAATGGGGAGTTTTTTGGTGTACGGTAGTCCCCCCCTTATCAGAAGTTTCACCTCCAGCTGTTTCAGTTACCCCCGGTCAACCAGTCATAAACTATTAAATGTTGTAACATTCCAGAAATAAACAATTCATATGTTTTACATTGCGTGCCATTCTGAGTAGTGTGATGAAATCTCATGCCTTCCAGCTCTGTCTCACACAGAGCATGAATCATCCCTTTGTCCAGCTCATCCCACACATTAGTCATTTAGTAGCCATCTTGGTTATCAGATCGACTGTCCCGGTATTAACAGTGCTTGTGTTCAAGTATCCCTATATTACTAAATAATGGCCCCAAAGCACAACAGTAGCGCTGCTGGCAGTTCGAACATTCTCTCACTGTGCCTAATTCATAAACTAAACTTCATCATACATACGGGACAAAACATAGTATACCTAAGGTTCAATACTATCCACGGCCTCAAGGCATCCATTGGGGGTCTTGGAACACATCCCCATGGGTAAGGGGCACCACTGTGCTTTCAAAAGTACTGGTCTATTTACCCTGTTTCTACAGCAGATTGGACGACTTCTCTATTTCCAAGTCTGAAACTGGACAATAATGCCACAGATACCTCCCCACTTCTTTGTGGCCACAGACAACATTCCACATCCTTCCAATTCCCAGCTGTCAAGTTTCCAGTGAAGAATCCATATTTGAACCCCGGGTGGTAGTGACAGTCACAGTAATTTTAGGTGGCACGTTGGAGAGTCCATGTAATTGACTCTCATCCGCAGTATAAAATATATATGTACCCTTGTTTTGATCCCAGTTGAGAACACTCAAAACCATCAAATCCAGGCTCTGCTTTGCTTCTAATAAATTCTATAACAGAAAAATTAGATTTTTCTAGAAAAACAAAGAAATAATGTTTTTTCAGTAATGACGAGTAAAACACAAGAGATAAGGATTTTAACATAAAACTAACCTGGAGGCAGTTGGCAGTAATCAGAACTAGCTATAAAAATTTCCATTTTTTTATTCTTTTCAGCAGCCGACAGTACAAATGGAACTTGATCCTGTTCCAGTAGTAAATATGTATTTTTTTAATGTTCTTTTTTTTTTTTTCTGGGTTCGCGGGCCTCTCACTGTTGTGGCCTCTCCCGTTGCGGACCACAGGCTCTGGACGCGCAGGCTCAGCGGCCATGGCTCACGGGCCCAGCCGCTCCGCGGCACGTGGGATCTTCCCGGACCGCGGCACGAACCCGCGTCCCCTGCATCGGCTGGTGGACTCTCAACCACTGCACCACCAGGGAAGCCCTTTAATGTTCTTTAGGTTGAGGATATTTAAGCTTTCTTGTTAGTCCTCCAGCTCCCAGCCAAGAACAGGTTAAACTGAAATCTGTAAACCACTTTGCACAGTGCCTAGTAGATGGTAGTTTTCAAAAGGTAGTAGTAGTAAGCATTCCATATACGGTTGTGTGGTACACTCACACGATAATAGCAACAGAAACAATTATTGGGTTTCATAAATAGAATTCTATATGTCAATTTTAAATAGTCCTTATTACAAAGTAGCTCTACAAGTGTCAATATGAAAAGATCTCAAAGAGATATTGTAAATTAAAAACTGAGGGGTCAAAATGCATAAATAGCATGTTGTCATTTGTTGAGAGGCGATGGGAAAGGAAAGTAGATATTCTGACATGCTTGTACATGCAACACACACTTGTTGAATGATACCCAAGAAAGTGTTGACAGTGGACGTCCTCTGGAGGAGACCTCGGTAGGTGTGGGAAAATGTAGCAAGAGACGCTTTTACTATATGTACTTTATACCTTTATAACTGTGGACCATATACATGCATCACTAATTTAAATACATTAAAAAATATAAAATTATATATATTTTTTCCTTTGAAGACAGAGAGTGTAACCCTTCACTCTCTTACCATTTAAAATACTACCTCTATTATTTTCCTAGGGCTGTCATACAGTACTGCAAACTGGGTGTCGCAAAATCACAAAAATTTGTCCCCCACTGTTGTGGAGGCTAGAAGTCCGAAACCAAGGTGTTGGCAGGGCCCTGCTCTCTGTGGAGCCTCGAGGGGAGGATTTTCCTTTGCCTCCTCCAGCTTCAGTGGCCCCAGGCATTCTTTGATTTGTGGCAGCATAACTAATCTCTGCCTCCATGGCCACATGGCATTTTCTGGGTTTCTCTCCCTGTCCACATTTCCCTCTCCTTACAATGACATCAGTTATGTTGGTTTAGGGCCTACCTGAGTCCAGTATAACCTTATCTTAACTTGATTACATCTGTAAAGACATTATTTTTCCAAACAAGGTCATATTCATAGGTACCTGGGGTTAGGACTTCAACATATGTTTCTGGAGGACACAAGTCAACTCATAACACTACCATCAGCCAGGTGATCATTCCCTACATTCTACAGACCTCGTTTCTCTGGCCCTTCTGTTTGGTGGGAGCTCAATACAGCAGAGTGCCTGGGTGACCCCAAGGCTCACATGTCTTCCTTTTAAAGATCTGGCTGGCATTGTAAAAATGAAAATGTTATCTCTTTGTGGCAGAAATTTAAACAAAAGTTCGGAAGAACAGAAGAGTAGATATTTTTTAGCTCTATTAATAGGGAGACAAGGTCACTATATACCACTAAAGGGAATTTCAGGCACTTGACGAGGTTGCTCTGTGAATTCAGGGATAGTGAACACACGCTGTTTTTCTAGCAATCAATTTTTTTCTGGTTGAAGTTGACCTACATAGATATGTGTGCTGCTAAATTTTATAGCTAAACTGAAGCAAATAAAACATTACATTGAAGCTTTGTTAGAAACAAAAACACCTTTCTTCTGCTGTGATTTTCACCTCTTCCTTTGACAGTCATAATCACCTGTTGCTACTATTACAGGTAGTGAACAATTGTGCTCGGGACAGGAGAAAGAAGGGGTAAGGGGTGAGGCAGAGAGAATGAGCATTCTAAACAAATGACTGAAGTAAGTCGAGATCAGAATAAACTTACCCAACCATTCACAAAGCATTCATTAATGTTAATTGATCACCTACTCCAGCCCTCTACTTGACAATCTATAGGAAAGGACAAACGAGACACGGTAATCTCCTCTCCTCTCCTAATGCATTAAGTGTTTTTTTCACTGTCGAGTTAATAAAAGATCTATCTGTTTTTCAGGTCACAGCCCGAATTTCACAAGCAGCAAGTAGTAAACTTGCATTATCAAAACATAGCAGAAAAAAACCAAACCAAAACAAAAAAAAACATAGCAGCAATTTCTAAAATGTTTTTAAAAATGCATTGCAGGGGCTTCCCTGGTGGCGCAGTGGTTGAGAGTCTGCCTGCCGATGCAGGGGACATGGGTTCATGCCCCGGTCCGGGAAGATGCCGCAGAGCGGCTGGGCTCGTAAGCCATGGCCGCTGAGCCTGCGCGTCTGGAGCCTGTGCTCCGCAACGGGAGAGGCCACAACTGTTAGAGGCCCGCGTACAGCACAAAAAAAAAAAAAAAAAAAAAAAAATGCATTGCGAAGTGTCATTATCTTTGAATTATACAACCTACTGATTGCTACAAGGGCATGGAAACCAAGAAGGAAGAGGGGCAGGAGTGACAGAGGTTGCTTTTATGGACAATCTTGTCTGTGGCAGCCATAAACTTGCACCACTCAGAGGGGAGCAGGGTCGCCAGAGTGGACACCAGTCACCGCATCTTCAGTCCCTCAACAACGATGCCAAAGCCACGCCTCCCCCAAGGTTGTCCCAGCCAATGACTGAGCAGTGTGAGCATAACACTAGGTCTAGCCATTCCTGCCCAACTATGGACTCTTCCCATGGGCAATCGATCCATCCTCAGAGACTTGCCACTGGTCTGGTCGAGTTCTGCACTGAAGTCTGAAGTTCTCCCACCCAACCGTTCTTCCTTCCTCTCTCATTTCACAGGGGTCAGCCCTCCAGCCCAGTCCAGTAGCTCTCTCCACCTTTCCCCAATTCCTCCCATCACTCACCGATGTTTCCCCCAACTCCAAACTCTTGCATGTCTGACCAATTGAATGCACTTAACATTCTACTTAAACTACTATAATAGTGAATCAGTCAGTAATTAATCCAGTTCAGATTTATCTTTTGTCTACTTAAGACTTCAAGGGCAGGTGATGGGTAGTGTCTTTGTAGGCAGTCACTTTTCCTAAAGCCATGAAGGGTAATTCTTTATTTTTCACCTCCACAGCCTTGACCATCCCCTCTTGGTTCCTATCCTGACACATCCACCATCCAGGAGCAGCTCTGACATTTCCCTGAGGTCATTACAAGGCTGTGCAACACGTTCCCTCTGACAGGCTTGTACTTCTGCACCTGTCATTTTGATAAACTGGCTGCCTACTGATGGGAGCCCTTTGAGCCTTGCGGGATTTTTTAAAGCTCAAGTTCACTGTTCTCTGTTGGCAGTGTCTTCCTGCCTCTCACTCTATCCCTCCTCCTGCAAGGTACATAAATGCACTGCTGTCTGAAAATAATGGGACAGGTGAGGTCACTGGCAGCTCTATGTTCACAGTCCTAAACACACACACAAGATAATCCTACGTGGCTTTAGCTGAGACACATAAAATGCTACCTCTGGACTGTAAAACGCAGGTTTATGAACCAAGGAAATCAGACTTACAAGTCAAAATAGAAAACTTGGACTAACACAATGAAAGTCCACCTTCTAAGTTCGGAGGTTCCAGCCTGTGTCTGCCTCAGGGAGATTAATTCTTCCACACACACAGTTTATTTCGTGCAAGAGAAGGAGCCCCTGTAACTGTCATGTGAAGAAATTTCAATGTTTTAAAATTTCATTCAAATGTTTCAATGATTGTAATTACTTAAATGCAATTATTACCTTATAGCTTGGGTTTCTCTATCTAAGTTGGAATCACAACCTCCACATCTCATTATCAATCATTACAATTTTTAATCAAGTCGTTGGTTTTCTCCCATGTTACTTAAAAATGAAGAAAGGAATACAACAAAAGCAAAACCCTCAACAACTCAGAACCCGAACAAGGCACAATTATCAGGAAAACAGGTCTAGGCCCGTTCTTCTAAACCATTACTACAGAACTTCATTGAGTCAGAACACAATCCAGGGACAAGACCACTTAAAAAAGCAATAAGAGAGGCTTCCCTGGTGGCACAGTGGTTGAGAGTCCACTTGCCAATGCGAGGGACACGGGTTCATGTCCTGGTCCGGAAAGATCCCACATGCCGCGGAGCGGCTGGGCCCGTGAGCCATGGCCGCTGAGCCTGCGCATCCGGAGCCTGTGCTCCGCAACGGGAGAGGCTACAATAGTGAGAGACCCGTGTATCGAAAAAAAAAAAAAAAAAAAAAAAAAGCAATAAGAGTCCAGATCAGGTTACCACGATCAGGGGCAGCCTGGAACAGTAAAGAAAGCAAGAAATCAATGTCGGATTGCAAGTTCCATTTCTAACTCTCTATTTCTTGTACTATGTCTTCACTTCTTTGACGCCATGCCATTTTTCCAATTTTTAAAAGAATCCGTTGACTAAGCCGATGGTCAGTGTTCGTGTCACCAGTGGTGGCACCAGTCTTCAGATGTGATGCAGATTTGAGGGTCACGTCTCGTGATTCTGGACTACGATATGTAACCTGAACTCAGTGGAGACCTAACTTCCAGTTTAGAGTAAATCCAGGGTAGAGAGGAACATACTAGTTTATACCCATCGAAAGCAATCAGACACATGGCAGAAGGTGGGCCATTCTACAGGACAAGGGGCACGGCCTTTCCAGGAAGTCACTGTCATGAAAAAAAGGACATATCTTGAGAAAAGGAGACCACAGAGATATCAGATGTAAGGCACAGCCCTGACTGGCTCCTGGCAGGGACAAACCAGTTGTAAATTACATTTTGGAAACAATTCGAAGTTTGTATATGAGTTGATATCAAATTACATTAAGGAATTACTATCAGTTTTGTTGTATATAATAATTTTAATTTGGCTACACAGAAAATATTATTTTTTGAGATACCCACTGAAGAAATTAGAGGTAGAAAGTGAGGATATCTGTAATTTACACTAAAAATCGCTAAATTAAATGTAATTTATTCATTTACATAGGGTGACACATATACCCCAGGGCTTGGCAAACTTTTTCTGTAAAGGGCAAGACAGTAACTATTTCAGGCTTCACAGACCATAGGGACTCTGTTGCATTTACTCAGTTTTACTGTCATAGCACAAAAGCAGCCACAGACAATGCATAAATGAATGTGCATGGTTGTTTTCAATAAAACTTTATTTACAAAAACAAGGGGTCTACGGGTCATTGTTTGCTCATCTCTGATCTACTCCTTCATTTAAAAATAGATGCTTGGGGGTGGAGTCAAGATGGCAGACTAGGAGGACACGGAATTCACATCTCCACACAACTAGGGCACCTATCCAGCACTGGTGGGGGACCACGGTCACCTAAGGGGACAGAAGGAACCGCCAGTGACTGGCTTGTGGGATCTTGGTTCCCAGGCCGGAGGTAAGCCCAAGCTCCTGTGGTGAGAGCTCCAAGTCTAAACCGCTAGACTAACAGAGAACCTCAGACCCCAGGGAATAGTAATCGGAGTGAGGCCTCCTGGAGGTCCTAATCTCAGCATCAAAATCTGGCTCTATCCAACTGTCTGCAAACTCCAGTCCTGGACACCTCATGCCAAACAACCAGTAAGACAGGAATAGAGCCCCATCCATCAAAAAAAAGAAAAACCCATGAAACCACAAAAAATATGTTACAGACGAAGGAGCAAGGTCAAAACCTACAAGACCAAATAAATGAAGACAAAATAGGCAAAACACCTGAAAAAGAATTCAGAGTAATGACAGTAAAGATGATCCAAAATCTCAGAAACAAAATGGAGAAAATACAAGAGACATTTAACAAGGATCTAGAAGAACTAAAGAGCAAACGAACAGTGATGAACAACACAATAACTGAAATTAAAAATACTCTAGAAGGACTCAATAGCAAACTAACTGAGGGAGAAGAACAGATAAGTGAGCTGGAAGATAAAATGGTGGAAATAACTGCCAGGGTGCAGAATAAAGAGAAAAGCTTGAAAAGAAATGAGGACAGTCTCAGAGACCTCTGGGACAACATTAAATGCACCAACATTCCAATTATAGGGGTCCCAGAAAAGAAGAGAAAAAGAAAGGATCTGAGAAAAATTTAAAGAGATTATAGTCAAACACTTCCCTAACATGGGAAAGGAAATAGTCAATCAAGTCCAGGAAGTGCAGAGAGTCCCATACTGGATAAACCCAAAGAGAATAATGCCGAGACATATATTAATCAAACTATCAAAAATTAAATGCAAAGAAAAAATACTAAAAGCAGTAAGGGAAAAGCAACAAATAGTATACAAGGGAATCCCCATAAGTTTAACAGCTGATCTTTCAGCAGAAACTCTGCAAGCCAGAAGAGACTGGCAGGACATATTTAAAGTGATGAAAGGGAAAAACCTACAACCAAGATTACTCTACCAAGCAATGATCTCATTCAGATTTCACAAAAAAATTAAAACCTTTACAGACAAGCAAAAGTTAAGAGAGTGCAGCACCACCAAACCAGCTTTACAACAAATGCTAAGGAACTTCTCTAGGCAGGAAACACAAGAGAAGGAAAAGACCTGCAATATCAAACGCAAAACAATTAAGAAAATGGTAATAGGAACATACATACCAATAATTACTTTAAATGTAAATGGACTAAATGTTCCAACCAAAAGACACAGACTTGCTGAACGGATACAAAAACAAGACCCATATATATGCTGTCTACAAGAGATCCACTTCAGACCTAGGGACACATACGGACTGAAAGTGAGGGGATGGAAGAAGATATTCCATACAAATGGAAATCAAAAGAAAGCTGGAGTAGCAATTCTCATATCAGACAAAACAGACTTTAAAACAAAGACTATTACAAGAGACAAAGAAGGACACTAAATAATGATCAAGGAATCAATCCAAGAAGAAGATATAACAATTGTAAATATTTATGCAGCCAACATAGGAGCACCTCAATACATAAGGCAAATGCTAACAGCCATGAAAGGAGAAATCGACAGTAACACACTCATAGTAGGGGACTTTGACACCCCACTTTCACCAATGGACAGATCGTCCAAAATGAAAAAAAAATAAGGAAACACAAACTTTAAATGACACATTAAACAAGATGGACTTAACTGACATTCCACTGAAAAACAACAGAATACACTTTCTTCTCAAGGGCTCCTGGAACATTCTCCAGGATAGACCATATCTTGGGTGACAAATCAAGCCTTGGTAAATTTAAGAAAATTGAAATTGTATCAAGTGTCTTTTCCAACCACAACGCTATGAGACTAGGTATCAATTACAGGAAAAAACTGTAAAAAATACAAACACACGGAGGCTAAACAATCTGCTACTAAATAACCAAGAGATCACTGAAGAAATCAAAGAGGAAATCAAAAAACACCTAGAAACAAATGACAATGAAAACATGATGACCCAAAACCTATGGGATGCAGCAAAAGCAGTTCTAAGAGGGAAGTTTATAGCAATACAATCCTACCTCAAGAAACAAGAAACATCTCAAATAAACAACCTAACCTTACACCTAAAGCAATTAGAAAAAGAAGAACAAAAAAACCCCAAAGTTAGCAGAAGGAAAAAAATCATAAATATCAGATCAGAAATAAATGAAAAAGAAATGAAGGAAATGATAGCAAAGATCAATAAAACTAAAACCTGGTTCTTTTAGAAGATAAACAAAACTGATAAACCATTTGCCAAACTCATCAAGAAAAAAAGGGAGAAGACTCAAATCAACAGAATTAGAAATGAAAAAGAAGAATTAACAACTGACACTGCAGAAATACAAAGGATCATGAGCGATTACTACAAGCAACTACAGGCCAATAAAATGGACAACCTGGAAGAAATGGACAAATTCTTAGAAAAGTACAACCTTCTGAGACTGAACCAAGAAGAAATAGAAAATATAAACAGACCAATCACAAGCATTGAAATTGAGACTGTGATTAAAAATCTTCCAACAAACAAAAGACCAGGACCAGATGGCTTCACAGGCGAATTCTACCAAACATTTAGAGAAGAGCTAACACCTATCCTTCTCAAACTCTTCCAAAATATAGCAGAGGACGGAACACTCACAAACTCATTCTACGGGGCCATCATCACCCTGCTACCAAAACCAGACAAAGATGTCACAAAAAAAGAAAACTATAGGCCAGTACCATTGATGAACATAGATGCAAAAATGCTCAACAAAATACTAGCAAACAGAATACAACAACACATTAAAAGGATCATACACCATGATCAAGTGGGGTTTATCCCAGGAATGCAAGGATTCTTCAATATACGCAAATCAATGTGATACACCATATTAACAAATTGAAGAATAAAAACCATAACCTCAACAGATGTAGAAAAAACTTTTGACAAAATTCAACACCCGTTTATGATAAAAACTCTCCAGAAAGTAGACATAGAGGGAACCTACCTCAAAATAAAAAAGGCCATATACTACAAACCCACAGCCAACATTGTTCTCAATGGTGAAAAACTGAAACCATTTCCTCTAAGATCAGAAACATGACACAGTTGCCCAGTCTCACCACTATTATTCAACATAGTTTTGGAAGTTTTAGCCACAGCAATCAGAGAAGAAAAAGAAATAAAAGAAATACAAATTGGAAAGGAAAAAGTAAAACTGTCACTGTTTGCAGATGACATGATACTATACATAGAGAATCCTAAAGATGCTACCAGAAAACTACTAGAGCTAATCAATGAATTTGGTAACGTTGCAGGATACAAAATTAATGCACAGAAATCTCCTGCATTCCTATACACTAATTATGATAAATCTGAAAGAGAAATTAAGGAAACACTCCCATTTACCACTGCAAAAAAAGAATAAAATACCTAGGAATAAACCTACTTAAGGAGACAAAAAAGCTGTATGCAGAAAACTATCAGACAATGATGTAAGAAATTAAAGATGATACAAACCGATAGAGAGATATACCAAGTTCTTGGATTGGAAGAATAAACATTGTGAAAATGCCTATACTACCCAAAGCAATCTACAGATTCGGTGCAATTCCTATGAAACTACCAATGGTATATTTCACAGAACTAGAACAAAAAATTTCATAATTTGTATGGAAAGACAAAAGACCCTGAATAGTCAAAGCAATCTTGCGAAGGAAAAACGGAGCTGGAGGAAACAGGCTCCCTGACTTCAGACTATACTACAAAGCTACAGTAATCAAGACAGCATGGTACTGGCACAATAACAGAAATATAGGTCAATGGAACAGGATAGAAAGCCCAGAGATAAACCCACACACATATGGTCACCTTATCTTTGATAAAGGAGGCAAGAGTATACAATGGAGAAAAGACAGCCTCTTCAATAAGTGGTGCTGGGAAAACTGGACAGCAACATGTAAAAGAATGAAATTAGAACACTCCCTAACACCATATACAAAAATAAACTCAAAATGGATTAAAGACCTAAAACTCTTAGAGGAAAACATAGGCAGAACACTCTATGACATAAATCACAGTAAGATCTTTTTGATCCACCTCCTAGAGAAATGGAAATAAAACCAAAAATAAACAAATGGGACCTAATGAAACTTCAAAGCTTTTGCACAGCAAAGGAAACCATAAACAAGACAATAAGACAACCCTCAAAATGGGAGAAATTATTTGCAAATGAAGCAACGGACAAAGGATTAATCTCCAAAATATACAAGCAGCTCATGCAGCTCAATATCAAACAAACAAACAACCCAATCCAAAAATGGGCAGAAGACCTAAATAGACATTTCTCCAAAGAAGATGTAGAGATTGCCAGCACTGAAAGGATGCTCAACATCACTAATCATTAGATAAATGCAAATCAAAACTACAATGAGGTGACACCTCTTACCAGTCAGAATGGCCATCATCAAAAAATCTACAAAGAATAAATGCTGGAGAGGGTGTGGAGAAAAGGGAACCCTCTTGCACTGTTGGTGTGAATGTAAACTGATACAGCCACTATGGAGAACAGTATGGAGGTTCCTTAAAAAACTAAAAATAGAACTACCATACGATCCAGCAATCCCACTACTGGGCATATACCCTGAGAAAACCATAATTCAAAAAGAGACATGCACCCCAATGTTCATTGTAGCACTATTTACAATAGCCAGGACATGGAAGCAGTCTAAATGTCCACGGACAGATGAATGGATAAAGAATATGTGGCACATATATACAATGGAATATCACTCAGCCATAAAAAAAAAATATTACTCAAGACGAAATTGAGTTATTTGTAATTACGTGGATGGACCTAGAGTCTGTCATACAGAATGAAGCAAGTCAGAAAGAGAAAAACAAATACCATATGCTAACACATATATATGGAATGTAACAACAACAACAAAATGTCATGAAGAACCTATGGGTAAGACAGGAATAAAGACACAGACCTACTAGAGAATGGACTTGAGGATATGGGGAGGGGGAAGGGTAAGCTGTGACAAAGCGAGAGAGTGGCATGGACATATATACACTACCAAACGTAAAATAGATAGCTAGTGGGAAGCAGCCGCATAGCACAGGGAGATCAGCTCGGTGCTTTGTGACCGCCTGGAGGGGTGGGATAGGGAGGGTGGGAGGGAGACGCAAGAGGGAAGAAATATGGGAATATATGTATATGTATAACTGATTCACTTTGTTATACAGCAGAAACTAACACACCATTGTAAAGCAATTATACTCCAATAAAGATGTAAAAAAAATAAAAAAACAAAAAATTGTATTGATGAACCTAGTTGCAGGACAGGAATAAAGAGGTAGACATAGAGAATGAACTTGATGACATGGGGTGGGAAGGTGAACCTGGGGCGAAGTGAGTAGGATTGACATATATACACTGCCGAATGTAAAATACTTGGTGGGTGGGAAGCAGCAGCATAGCACAGGGAGATCAGCTCAGTGACTTGCGATGACCTAGAGGGGTGGGATAGGGAGGACGGGAGGGAGGCTCAAGAAGAAGGGGATATGGGGATATATGTATTACTATGGCTGATTCGCTTTGTTGTGCAACAGAAACTAACATGGTATTATGAAGCAATCATACTCCAATAAAGATCAAAGAAAAAAAAACTGTATGTCATTAACTTTTACGGAACATGGCATGTCATGAAATTTGAATAGACTTAGTACCTAAAAGAGTTTCATAGAGATAATGAGTAAAAACTGAGAGAAAATTCATGCTATATAGATTCTCTATTAATAAAAAGAAATCTAAATCATGATTTAGATTTTGGGGGAAAAAATCCACAGAGTTAAGACAGCATATAAATTCTTCGGAAATGAAAAGCGGGGCTAGGGGTGGAGGAGTGAAACCCCTGCCAAGTTGCAAGGTCATAAAAGGAGGTGAAATAAAATACAAAGCTATATATAGAACCACATTTTTCATGGTAATATACTTTACGGTTCAAACTGGCAGTAAGGTAGGAGACTTGTGAAAAAATACCACATTAGATTCTTCAAATTAATTCGATGTATTATTTGGGGATTCTTAATTTAAACTGACCAGAAATGACATAAGAAAAAAGTTACTCCTGTTAAACCTTATTAGAAAGTTGTTTGTTGAAACATATTATTTATTTTTAAAATAACTGTTTTTAAGTATTGCACCCACCCAAGACATAATACATACATTATTAGAAATACTACTGTATTTCTACAATAATTTATGCCCTGAAATTTATGCAAATTTGTCAAGAGGAGGGGAGATTTATCTCTGCCCTAACCCAACAGAAAGGATTTTCTGATGAGAAATAAGGTCCTCAGGGACATATGTCATCTACTTAATATAATAAGTTTTCATCCCATTGTGGGAGTTTTTTGGGTTAGCAATTAACATCGTAATTATAAAATAGATGTGTCCTTCTATAAAACAGGCTCCCATTGGAAAATGCTTACCTAACCAAGTTGAAGAAACTATTGTAATGGGAAATAATAAAATGACATTCCTTTCAAAGAATCTGAAATCGTCAAACCTCGGTTTAGCCAATCGGGGATTTACTTCTTTCCTGACCTGTACCAGCCACTGAGAAATGGGACTTCTCCAGTGAATGCTGCCAAACCTGAAATAAATCCATGAGCAAAAGGTTCCGCCAGTTTTGAAATCATAATTTTTTATGAATCAAAGAACATACCTAATGTTTCCAAGCTCTTTTTTTTCCCAATATTTATTCCTTCCTTTGTCTTCTGACATTGTTAAGAATGAAGTGTCTTTCTGATGTAAATTACTAATTTCATTTGTCAGAAACAATAGGTTAAGTGAAGCCAAAATGCCCCAAGATAGGGAACAGTATGCAATGTTCTACCTTAGATGCAAACTTAAGCCATTTTCCTTTTGGTAAAAAAACAGGTCTACATACACCCACCCTCACCCCCACTCACTCTACCTCATCCCCAGAAAAGCAACAAAATTAAAGGTCTTACTTCACAGATAAAACAATTATCAAGGCAAGATAAGAAGGGCTAGGTGATGGTCGCAAAGTATTACGAAAGACTGCTTCCAAAGAGTATGTCTAGGTAATTAAATTAACTTAAATAGAATATTATGGAAATATCACCTGGGAAATTACTCACTACAAAGGATTTAATAATAGAATATATTAGGAATTCGAAGCAGGTAATCCTCCCCAATAACAAACCAATGGGCAAGTTTAGGTATCAAAGACCGTGTCCCTGTATGGTTTGTTTGATTGTTGTTATTCTGATAATGTCAGGAGAAAATCTTTGAAAAACGACAGATTCTACAAGTAACAGTAGAATGTCATATTAAAGGACCATCTGCGTAACTGTAAACTACAGAAAGAACCAGTAATCTTTTCTATCGTCTTCCCATTGTTTGGATGACAGCACATCTCCCCATGGTAGGTTAGGCTTGGGACAGCTAAGCACCTGTCTTAAGCCAACTCAGTCACTGCCAAACTTTCTTCCTTATTATTTCTTGGTTGGAAAATCACACCCCTAACTTCAGAATAAAATTAATGCCCAAAATTATTATGCAAAATTACTCATAAATCTATGTTATGTTAGGGGAAGAAAGAGATTTTTTTAAATTATCAAAATTCTGCCCCCTAATACTATGTTCTCAGCAAAAGGAATCAGAGATGGGTGATTCCAGGTTGGGCAGGGAAAGTACAAGGTGAGACTTGGGACATCTTGTTATGCCAGAAAACAAAAAAATGCTTGAAAAAAAGATGACAGTATGCCGTGAGTATGCAAGAGCCAGCTTGAAAGCACCAAAACACTATTCATAAAGGGGGACATTGATAAATTAGACTTCATCAAAATCAGTAACTTCTGCTCTTTGAAAAACATTGTTGAGAAGAAAATGAAAAGACAGGTCACAGACTGAGAAAATATTTGCGAAATACATATCTGATAAAAAAAAGCTTTTATCCAGGGTATATAAGAAACTCTCAAACCTTAATCCTACTAAAACAATCCCATTACAAAATGAACAAAGATTCTGAAGAGATGCTTCCTCAGAAAGGATACAAAGACGGCAGCGAGCAGGCATATGAAATAATGCTTCCTGATCAGTAGGAAAATGCAAATTGAAATTGCATATATGGTCAGTTGATTTTTCAACCAAAGTGCAAAGGCAATTTAATGGAGAATCTTTACAAAAATGATGTTGGAATAACTGTATGTCCATAGGAAAAACAAACAAACAAACAAAAAAAACCCTTTGACTTCCACAATAGACCAAAGCACAAAAGCTAAAACAATTAAACTTCCAGAAGAAAACATAGAAGAGATCTTTGTGACCTGGGGTTAGGCAAAGATTTCTTAGATACACCACGCAAACCACAATGAGGTATCACTACACACGCATAAAAATAGCTAAAATTAAAAAGACAGATCATACAAAGTATTGACAAGGATGCAGAGTAACTAGAACTCTCACATACTGCCGGTGGGCATGTACAATGGTGCTGTCCCTTAGGGAAACAGTTTGGCTTGTAAAGTTAGGCACACATATACCATACAGCCCAGCAAACTGATTCCTAGTCATTTAGTCAAGAGAAATGGAAACTCAATGTTCACACAAAATGTTTAGGCAAATGCTTATGGTAGCTATATCCACAATCACAAAAAACAGAAAAGAAAGGAAAACAAACATCCTGTAACTAGGATATATAATACTACAATGTGGTACATGCCTACAATGGCATATTACTCAGCAAGAAAAGAAAACAAGGTATTATATGCAGCAACATGGATGAATCTCAAATGCATTATGCCAAGTGAAAGAAGCTAGACTCAAAAGGCTACATCAGATACAGAAAGCAGATTAATGGTTCCCCAAGACTGGGAAGGTTGAGGGGTAACAGGGAGTGACTACTAATGGGTATGGGGTTTCTTTCTGGAGTAATGAAAATGCTCTAAAATTGATTATGATGATGGTAGCACAACTCTGTGAATATTCTAAAAACCACTGAATTGTACACTTTAAATGGATAAATTGCACGGCGTGTACATTTTCTCAATGAAGCTTTTTTTTTAAAGGTTATATATTGTATGATTCCATTTATACGACATTCTACAAAAGGCAAAAATCCACAGGCACCGAAAACAGATCATTGGTTGCCAGGGGCTGGGGTGGGTGGAGGATTTGACTACAAAGGGCTTGAGGGAACTTTCTGGTGGGTGATGGGACTCTTGTGTATCTTGATTGTGGTAGAGGTTACACAATTGAATGTGTTTGTCGAAACTCATGCAACAGTTGACCTACCAAGATGAATTTAACTGCAAATAAATAATACCTCAATACATTTGACATTAAAAATTAAAAAACAACTATATCTCCTATCAGAAAAATAGTCATTAGCTTTATGGATTTTAGTTTTGTTACCAAGTCCAAGCTCGCTCTGCTCACTGCATGACAGGCAAATAATTCGGGAGATGAGGTGTTGAGGCATGGATACGACGTTATTCAGAAAGCCGGCAGACCGAGAAGATCATGCACTAGGGTCCCCCCAAAACCATCTTGTCGGGGGTCTGGATGCCAGTTTCTTTTATAGAATCAGAGAGGGAAGCAAAGTAAACAGGCAGAATAGAGAGGGAGAGTCAGGGGGGAAGTAAAGTAAAAAGGGCCATCAGTCTTGCAAAACATCTCCTGGAATGGCCAGCCTCCAGGAGGGGATATGTTAATTTCTTCTTTCTTGCAGCCATTCGCAGGCGGGCAGGGTTCCGAGACAGGCGATTATGTATGATTATAACAAAAGCAACGAAAAGCAAAGGCTAAAGTCAAAGAAACAGATCCAACATGGAGTCAAAATTGGCTCTTCCCTGCTACAGTTTCTATATTGGAGAGAGAGTATAATTCACCTTCCCCCAGATACCATATTATCAGTGGTCTGTCACAAACAAAACATCTATGAATAACGGTTTGTCATTACATTTTTAAACCGAAGTGGTTTTATTCCACTTTTTAGACACTTTTTAAAAATAAATACAAGGGGTAATACAGTAATACGCAATTCCAGTCACAACTGCAAAACCTGATTCTATTTATTACAGTTTTATGAATAAGATAAATTCAGCTTACATGTGCTTTTTATATTAAAAATGGACTTTAGATTCTTGAGAAGCATAGACAAAGGGAAATTTAATTGCCTGTTTAAGAGAGATGTTCCAAAATTGAATTATTTCATTTTTGGATTTTCTTCTTTTTTTTTTTTTTTTTTTTTTTTGCGGTACTCGGGCCTCTCACTGTTGTGGCCTCTCCCGTTGCGGAGCACAGGCTCCGGACGCGCAGGCTCAGCGGCCATGGCTCATGGGCCCAGCCGCTCCGGGGCATGTGGGATCTTCCTGGACCGCGGCACGAACCCACGTCCCCTGCATCGGCAGGCGGACTCTCAACCACTGCGCCACCAGGGAAGCCCCCCTTTTTTTTTTTAATCTATTTATTTTTGGCTGTGTTGGGTCTTCGTTTCTGCACACGGGTTTTCTCTAATTGCAGTGAGCAAGGGCTACTTTGCGTTGTGCTGCGCAGGCTTCTCACTGTGGTGGCTTCTCTTGTTGCGGAGCACGGGCTCTAGGCGTGCAGGCTTCAGTAGTTGTGGCACGCGGGCTAAGTAGTTGTGGCTCGCGGGCTCTAGAGCGCAGGCTCAGTAGTTGTGGCGCACGGGCCTTGTTGCTCTGCGGCATGTGGGATCTTCCCAGACCAGGGCTCGAACCCGTGTCCCCTGCATTGGCAGGCGGATTCTCAACCACTGCACCACCAGGGAAGCCCAGATATTTTCTTATAAAGTATGTTAGATGTTTTCTACTAAGGAATTAGAATATTTTTAAATCTTAAAAAAACTGGAAAAAAAAAACCCTGAAAATTTGAAAGAATAAGAACATCTATATACCAAGTACCCAGATTCACCTATTTCTGACCTTTTACCTTAAATGTTGTCATTTTCTTTCTCACATATGTATCAGTCTAGTTCTGGGCTCTCTAGTCTGTTCCACTGATCTATGTGTCTACCTTTTCACTAATACTGTATGGCCTTAATTAATGCAGCTTTCCAGTTAAGCTTGAAATCTTCCAATTTTGTTCTTCCTTTTCAAAATTGTTTTTTTTTAATATCTTTATTGGAGTATAATTGCTTTACAATGTTGTATTAATTTCTGCCGTACAACAAAGTGAATCATCTCTATGTATACATATATCCCCATATCCCCTCCCTCTTGAGCCTCCCTCCCACCCTCCCTATCCCACCCCGCTAGGTCTTCCCCAAGCATCGAGCTGATCTCCTGCGCTATGCAGCAGCTTCCCACTAACCATCCATTTTACATTTGGTACTGTATATATGTCCATGCCACTGTCTCACTTCGTCCCAGCTTTTGGCTATTCTAGTTCCATTACCTTCTCACTTAAAATTTTGAATCAACTTGTCAATAACTACAAAAAGTCCTGCTGGTATTCTGATTAGGAATGCACTGAATCTATAAATCAGTTGCGGGAGAACTGACGTCTTAACAGTATCGACTCTTCCAATGAAGGACTATTTTACTTCTCCATTTATTTAGGTCTTCCTTGATTTTTTTCCCCTAAGGAGAGACTTAGTTTTTAATTCTAGCATCTTCTTTTTCATCCCTACATATCCCTCACTCCACTCCCCAAAGTTAAGTTTTGACACATTAAAGAATGTGCTGAAGACATGGATACTTCTATATTTCTAAATTTTCAGTTACTGACGTAATGATAGTCCGTTGTACCTAAAAGTTTCCACTTAATGACTCAGAACATCTTAGCTAACTTCCTTAATTATATGTGAATACGGTAAATACAGTTGACCTGGGCTTTTTATTGGACAAGGTAATTATTAAAACATCAGAAAAAAATTCATGAGAACATAAAATTTTTTAAATCAGTACCCTTTGTGCCACATATCCCTTCATGAATCTGAAACAATATGTGATTATCTCATTCACAAGGTTTTTTGATCAAAATAAGTTGTACACATGGGTAATCTAAACCCAAAGTCAACAGGCCAGCTTAAACATGTACCCTTGAAGCTGACCCAGAGGCAGGGGCCAACATTAACATAAGCAGAATCCATTAACTGAGAGGAACACACACAGCCACATTGAAAGTCTGTGACTGTGACAGTAATAGGTAAGCTGGGTATTTTGCAAAAAGCCCCATTGTTCTTAATGGCATCGAAACCATACCACTGGGCCATACCACTGTCACCAACATGAACAACCGTGGTGAGTACTGGTGCACGCAAGGATCAAAAACTGTGATGAAAGGGCTTGCAATTAATAATAATTGCTCCCCAAGTGTCTACTTTACATAAAGATTCCACTTCATAAGGGATGCATTCAAGTCCACTGGACAGGCTTAATATTTTCCCTGTGGGTGGTCCTTTCTGGGAAAGTTATTCAAAGGCTCTGCAAGGAGCTAGCAAAACATCATTAATAAGAAGGATACAGAAGAATTATAGAGACAAAGCACACCTTACCAACTGGTGACATCTTACAAAGCAGCCCAGGCAGTTTCTGAAGGCTGTGAAATGAAGGGCTCCCTGAGACAATGAGGACATAATCACTTATTTACTCAAATCTTTTATTTATGGGAGCTTTTGGGGAGGTGCTGACGCAGAGTGGGGTTGACACTTGTAAGCCTGGTTGTATGCTTAACTATTATTTTTCTGTGGGTAATTTTAAGTAACAAAGGAAAATTTTATTAATGCTTTTGAATGGAGTTAAAGGCAAAAATGTAAAGCAGCAAGAACCAAGGGAAACCAGAATCATATTCCTATAACTGCAACAAAGTGAGAAATTTACAGAGATACCAACACTTTTATGCTCACACTGGAAAATCATTTATTTTAGTCTTCATGAGGAAGCAAATGAATGTAACTAGTGAAATACAATTTTTAAATTATTTTCATAATCACTTAATAACGATGAATCATGTGGTAAATTGATTAAAATAGCCCCATTCTTCACCTCTCCTTACACCTAGACTCCTTGCAGTGAAAATTTACAGCCTGACCCACTGAAGTTTGACTGGCCTTGTGACTTGCTTTGGCCACAAGGATGCAATGGAACTGATATTATGTTGGTACTGAGATTAGATCTCAAAAGGCCAGGCATGCCATGGAATCCTGCCCTGCTGTCATGGAAACAAGCCTGAGCTAACCTGTTGGATGATGAGAAACAGAGAGAGAGCCATCTCAGCTGAGACCACCCCACACCAGCCACTAGCCAATGTATCCGCAGACTGAAGACATATGAGTGAGAGCAGGTGACACTATCCTAGGCCATCCCAGGCCTGATGAATTGCCCTTCCAATATATAAACTCATGAGAATAATTAATATATAATTGTTTTGCCATGAAACTTGGGGGTTGCTTGTTACATGGTACAAGCTAACTGATACAATCACCTATCTTTGCAAGTTGCTCCTTGAATTTCATTCTGTACCATTCTCTTCCTGCCCTTGTGTTTTCAAAGTTACCAATATCACCATTACTAGTCCTATGACTCCTGATTATTAAGTCCACTTTGACCTCTGCCTCTCTCATACTTCCCATAATCAGTCCCTTAGTCTTGCAGCTTCAATACAGAAGTGAGTCTCAAATCTATCTGCTAAAGCTGGAATCACTTGTCTTCCAAAATCTCTCCTTTCCTCCTCACTGTTTTGTTTCTTTAATACATTCTTTTTTTTTTTTTTCTTTTTGAGAGAGATTGGCTGGGTTGGCCAATTCTAATCATAGGATCCTTTTTTTAAAAATTATTTTATTTTATTTTTGGCTGCATTGGGTCTTCATTGCTGCACGCAGGCTTTCTCTAGTTGCGGTGAGAGGGGGTTACTCTTCATTGCGGTGCGCGGGCTTCTCATTGCAGTGGCTTCTCTTGTTGCGGAGCATGGGCTCTAGGCGCGCGGGCTTCAGTAGTTGCAGCATGTGGGCTCAGTAGTTGCACCACTCGGGCCCTAGAGAGTACAGGCTTCAGTAGTTGGCAGCATGAGGGCTCAGCAGTTGTGGCTCGCAGGCTCTAGAGTGCAGGCTCAGTACTTGTGGCACATGGGCTTAGTTGCTCCACAGCATGTGGGATCTTCCTGGATCAGGAATCGAACCCATGTCCCCAGCATTGGCAGGTGGATTTTTAACCACTGCACCACCAGGGAAGTCCTTTAATATATTCTTTAGCCACTAAAGTAAAGAAATTTTCTTCCTAAATCAAAATCATTATTTTACTAAAATATATGTCAGGGCATATCATTCCCCATCTTAGATAGTTTAATGGCCCCCAGGTGCCTACAGGATGTTCTGAACAGTTTAGCATAGGATTCAAGATGCTCCATCGTCTGGGACTTCCCTAGTGGTGCATGCACCACAACTACTGAGCCTGCGCTCTAGAGCCCACGAGCCACAACTACTGAAGCCCGCGTGCCTAGAGCCTGTGCTCCGCAACAAGAGAAGCCACGACAAAGAGAAGCCTACGCAACGCAACGAAGAGTAGCCCTTGCTCACCGCAACTAGACTAAGCCCGCGTGCAGCAACAAAGACCCAACACAGCCAAAAAATAAATAAATAAAAATAAATACATTTACTTATTTAAAAAATAAAATAAAATGCATGATTGGAAGTTACCTCTCAGCTGTGTAATGCTCTTTTTTCCCCATCATTCAGCATTCTTTCATGATGCTGAAATATTTTATTCTCACCAATAGCACTTGCCTCAAAATCCTGTTTATTAGATGGTAGGATGAGAATGCCATAAAAAGAGCCACAATAAATTTATTCATAAAAACAGGTCTGACACAAGTTTTACTAAAGTTGTATGCTGGCATATGAAATAAGGTCAGGGAATATCTGACTGTAACTTTGCTTAGTAGAAATACCATTGAGAGTAAAAACGCTTGATCTAACTTTCTCCGCAGTACTAGGCAGGATACCCTATTTTAGGAAGGGAAGTACCTGTTCTTCTCTTAAATGATGTTTTCTAATCTTTAAATGCCACCCTTTTCACACGTATTAAACCAAAGTTGACCTTTTTTAAAAATCCTTATTGGAAATGAGGAACATTCTACGAAACACTTCATTCTATAAAATTCCTATTTGTTTAATGTAATCAGGCTTTGGGGTCGTGATCCACTCAAGTTTTGTTTTGTTTTGTTTTTAAGATTTTTTTGATGTGGACCCATTTTTAAAGTCTTTATTGAATCTGTTACAACATTGCTTCTGTTTTATGTTTTGGTTTTTGGCCACGAGGCATGTGGGTGGGATCTTCGCTCCCTGACCAGGGACCGGGCCGCACCCCCTGCATTGGAAGTCGGAGTCTTAACCACTGGACCATCAGAGAAATCCCGGTCCACTCAAGTTTAATTGGACAAAACAGAGTAGGAGGGGCCAGAGCCTGGAAGCAGAGCTCCCCACTGGAGTAATGCTGGTGTGGGTGCTGAGATAAGGGCCAGCCCATCAGACCGAACACAGCATCCAAGGAGACAATTACAGGCAGGTGCTGGAGGTCTCAGCAACAGCGAGCAGCAAGGGAGAGATGAGGTGGAAGCCCGCGGCAGCATTCAGTGCCTCTCCTCCAGGGACACGGGGAGATGTCCTCCCAGGAAAGTGACATCTGACACATGCAGTAGAGGCCCTCTGGCTCCATCCCCCAGGCTGGGATTCAGAGACAGCATAGGGTTTCTGGGAAGGGGAGTTATGGAGGAGACGAGGTCTTTATTCTAACGTGATTGGCCTAAATGAACAGGAAACCAGATGTGGATGAAGACAGGGTTCAAGAGAGGCACTTGTATCTCAAAAGCAATATGCAAAATAGGGCACAGCGCCAGAATGGGACTGATTGAAGAGGACACTGCAGATCCCCAGAGCTCCTTGAGCCCCAAGGGGCCTTCACCCCACCTCCGCCAGTGTCATTCCTTTCTAGTGAGCACAGTACGTCTCGTAGAAGAATTGTGAAGATGAAAGCATCTACTGAAAGCCACCTTTGTGTCCCTGCTCCAGGCGGTGGGAAATCAAAGATGAGGAAGACCACTGTCTCTGCCTTAAGAAGCCCGAAGTCCAGTAAAGGAGGTGGAATGTGACGGGTACTGCGCTGCTGACGGTTACTGCACGCTGCAGAACACAGGCCAAGCCGTCTAACCCAGATCTGCTTCAGGTAGGAAAACCTTCTCAAATGGACTGAGTATGTCTTATTGAACTAAATCCTTGGGCGGTTACTAGAGCAAACCCCTATCTTTTCTTCCTTAGACAGAAACATTTCTTTGACTTTCTTATTTTTAAACATTTAAGGAAATCCTTCCCACTCTTTACTGAACATCCTCTAAATTGTCTCAGAGTACTGTCAAATCAGACCACCAGTGATCCTTGCCACTTCCGTGACCAACTGAGCTTCTAAGATGGTTTAAGAAGTCATCGGAGGGCTTCCCTGGTGGCGCAGTGATTGAGAGTCCGCCTGCCGATGCAGGGGACGCGGGTTCGTGCCCCGGTCCGGGAGGATCCCTCGTGCCGCGGAGTGGCTGGGCCCGTAAGCCATGGTCGCTGAGCCTGTGCGTCCGGAGCCTGTGCTCCGCAACGGGAGAGGCCACAACAGTGAGAGGCCCGCATACCGCAAAAACAAACAAACAAACAAAAAAACAAGTCATCGGAATACCACACGGGAGAAAAGGCACTCGACAATCCATCAATAGGGCTGCTGTCCAAATCCGCTGGGTTATTTCTTAGGCAGGAGTTTATATGAGCTCAAAATTGACTTATTAATAATGAGAAGTTAGTAAACACCTCCTATAAGCACCAAACTGCATACTTTGACCAAGAAATGGTGTTTCGATGAATGAAATAAATGAGTCACCTTCCCAATTATTCTGTGAGACAGTCTTTATTACTTCCATTCTATAGATAAACAAACTAAGATTCAGAAAGCAAATAAATGTTGCCAACATATTAGCTAGAAAGTAAAATCCTTCCAGTGGGGGGAAAATTCAATTCCTGCTGTTTGTCTCCAAGGCATGTAGAGCCTAAATACCCACTTCACACCTACAGTCTTCATCTTTCCATTTACTTCCCGGGAATATTCCAGGGCACTCTACTCTAAGTTACGCAAATTACCGAAAATGGTACGGCAGTGGGCTATTCCAGAGCAGTTTTACATGAATCACGCAACGGTTCTGCTCAACTTTTGACTGCATATTGGCTCCAGCATTGAGCCTGAGGTCTTAGTTTGGCAAACGGGACCAGCCCTTCACCAAGTGGCCCAAGGTGGGCATCCTAGCCCCCTCTCTTGCCATCCTTCCCCCTTCCTCTGCTTTCCTAACCCTCTATGCTGGAGCCAGCCTGTGCCCACGTCCCTGTTGCCGCCTCTTACCAAAGGCCTTTCCCACTTTTCTGCCTGGTAAACTGACTCAGCACTTCAGGGCGCAGAGGGCCCGCTGCACAGAAGCTTTGCCTGCCTCTTCCCGTCTCCCAGCACTAATTCACTGCTCCCTCTTCACGCTCTCAGCATACTCTGGGATGCCAGGATTGCAGCCCTTACCACCCTGCACTAGGACCTGTTTGCCAACCTCTCTCTAAAGCCTTAATTAATCAAGATGTGGTCCGTGGACCAGCAGCACTGACATCTCTGGGGGTTCTCAGGTGCTCCCCAAACCCACAGCACCAGGACAGACATTACTAACAAGACCTCCTTGACTTCGGTACACGTTAGCCTTTTGAGAAGAACTTCTCTCAGAGTCTGTGAATTTCAGGGTAACAATGGTGTAGTTCTATTATTCTCCAACTTAGCATAGGGCCCAGTACTGAGTGAATACTCTGTAAATGTTTGTTGAATCAAAGTGCATGCGTGATCTCATTTGATTCTTATAACAACTTTCTAAGATAGGAATTACACTATGTTCCAGGTGAGAAAACTGACGTTAGAGACTTTAAGAAAATTTCCTAAAACACACAGTCAGTTGATTAGCAGGATGAGGTCCAAATCTTCTAACTTCTAATTCTGTATTCTTTTCATTTCCCTATTCTATATCCCACGCATTGTAAATAAGAACAAATATTTATCCAGTAATTCACAAGATACTTATTTTAGCATTAGAATTTTGCCAAGGTCGGGTTAGCAGACACCTTGCTTTCAGGTTCACGTACCCATTAACTCCTTCCTTGTATCTTCAGCTGTAGAAGATCTTTCCTGGTAGGTTCCGGTCATTTTCATCAATGGTTGTTGTAGAAATAGTTGTGATTTTGGTGTGCCCGTGAGAGGAGGTGAGCTCAGGGTCATTCTACTCTTCCATCTCGGCTGAGCTCTCACTCATTCACTCCTTTATGGAGTAAAATCTCGCTGAGCACCCACCATGTGCCATGCATTGTACCCAGAATCAAAGACACAGAGTCTTGCCAAATCTACTCCTGCCCTCATGGGGACACCACCAAATAAAGGGCAGCCTTCACCCAGTGTGAGAGGACCCACGCTGGGAGTCCAGGGTGTGACAGAAACATGGAGGAGAGACCCAGGATTCAGACACAGAGTCAGGCTCTCTATGAGAATGAAAATCACAGGTTAGAACTTAGTTTATTTCATTTATCTCTGCATTTTCTAAGACCACACCTGTGAGTGTGTGCACGTTGTGTGTACACAGTGTGCATACGATAAAGAGGGAAACACGAGGACAGGCACTTAAAACCACCTATAGCACGTGCTGTCAAACAAACTCTGGTAAAAGGTAGGAGAGAGAAAAAGACCCACCAGGGCGCCATATGGTTTTCAATGCATCAAAGATTTACACACTCTTCCTATTATCATTAATGGCTGTTATGAACATAATTTGTCCCCAAGCACCAAGGGGAGGATAAATTTCTCACCAAGGGAAGAAACAGAGGGTATTCAAAGAAAAAATACTTTATGCAGAAAGCTGATGACTGCTAGCTGGTAATGAATGCAGGAGGAGTAATAATAATTTTTTTTTAATTCCTCATTAAATGAGTCGTAAGGGTCACAGGGCAATACTAGAAACACACACACACACACGCACACGCACACACTCACACACGGCATCTCTGAATTATCCAACAAAGCAACGATAACAAAAATTGCTTTTTTAAATGCAGGGCTAAATAAATTAAAAATAAAAATGACAATAAAAAGGAAGTGTAATTTCCAATAAGTTTAAATTACAAAGGCCATATAAAAAGCAAAACAAAGTAGAAGGATGGAGCAAATAAGAAAACCTCTTCTCTGCTAGTCCATTCTCCCTGAAGTCACTAAATCTGCTGAGGACAGAAACAAAATATAGGGCGATATCTTCGTGCAGAGGCAAACAGCAAACACGCTCCTAAGGGACCAGAATAAATGAGTCCAGTGGGTTGCGAAGTGACTTATACAGTTCAATATGGGTGTTCGAGAAGGAGACAAGGGACCAGAAGTATTCATCGACAGTAAAAGCATACACGTCAGCATCCAGAGGAGTCCTGGAAAGCGGCATGGCTGCATCTTTTCATGCCTTCTTCACTAATGAGACTCAAACAGACAGGCCAAGGGGAGGCATGGGACTTGGAACATCATTTCTACTTTCCTGGGAGCAGCATTTCTCAAGGTGATTGGAGGCTTTTGCTCCTCATTAGATCTTAATCAATCCATTGCCATGTCTCTGTATGTTATTATTCTTACCAGGGTAACAGATGACAGTCATGATTTCAGATCATAAACTCTAACAGCTAACTCACGGGATTGGAAACGAAATTAAGACTCAAGAATGGCATGTTGGGCTTCCCTGGTGGCGCAGTGGTTGAGAGTCCACCTGCCGATGCAGGGGACGCGGGTTCGTGCCCCGGTCCGGGAAGGATCCCGCATGCCGCGGAGCCGCTGAGCCTGCACGTCCGGAGCCTGTGCTCCGCAACGGGAGAGGCCACAACAGTGAGAGGCCCCCGTACCGCCAAAAAAAAAAAAAAGAATGGCATGTTCCTTTACTTGTCAGAGCCTGTGCTTCCTCTCCTGTAAAACGAGGCTAAAAGCCACTCTCCCCTAGGAATGTCAAGTAAGAGGACAGACACTCGTTGTGTAGTCCCCAGAGGCAACCAAAATTGTGTCATATGTATGTAAGTCTCATAATCCCGTGCAGGACCACGGTGAGCTCCCAGTAGACGTGGGCTACTATTATCACTGCCTTGGAAGGCTCCATGCCCTTGAAAGTCATTAAATCCAGGAAATTCTGAGCTGTTTTCCTCTGGAGAGTTTGTTTGTTTGTTTTTTTTTTTTAAAGAAATACAGCACGGGTTTAGCCAAATCAGCAGGTAAACTGCCAAGGCTAAGGCTAAACTCTATTTATATACTCTGAATATAGTACCTAGCACACCACCATAAATACACAGTGCTTAATGTAGCTGTGTAGTTAACTACATGAGTAGTGGATAAAAATGGTAAAGTCTACCGCCAGGATTAAATGAGGTGACCTCTTTGGACTCCCTCCAAATGGAGGCAGTTCAGGAAAATGTGAACATTAAATACCTACCGACCTACCTATCTATCTATCTATCTATCTATCCCTAATCCATCCAGACTACGTCCTCCAGACTGGGCCAGAGCAACTTGTATCTGTGCATCTTCCTATTTCTAAACTGCAGGAAGTGACCCATGCGGTACAAACTCAAGAACAGTAAATAATGATCCCCCATTCTGCTCGTACTACGTCACCTGTAACCACGCCACCTAGAGGTGAACACTGTATCGAAAAGAATTACTATGGCCCCAAAAGAGACTCCCATAAAACTGCACATTATTTCGGTTGCCTTTGGGAAATATACAAGTCGAAACATCTAACCACGGGAAAGTGAATTGGGTTTGGACCTTAGGAAACAGAAATGCTGATGAAAGAATGTTTGCTTCTTTAAATATAAAGGCTTTGTGCATAAAGGGTTAAGAATACCACTTCTATATTCTGCCAGCCAACAATTCTCATCTGGAAATTGGAACAGTATGTTAACTCTCATGCAACAAAATGAGAAAAATGCTGATGGGGGCAAGGTTCTATAAACCTGTCTACATATCGTAGTATATCTTGATATTGTATAGCTAGCATCCCTCAATAAGAAGCAAAATAAATACAAAGGGCAACAAATTAAAGACTGTTTTCTCACACTGGGTGAATAGCAATCCCAAGGCATAAACATTCCTCCACATTCCAAAGTCCCGAGGACACCCCTAAGACCAGAATCATCGATACTGTTTAAAGATACCATTGGCTTAGAATAAAAACTAAACAGTCCTGAAATAAGCTTGCCATCAAGCGCATCCCATATCCAGAGGGAAGATGAACCCAGGGAGAAAAAACAGAGGGCAGAGCCGTCAAATCGAGTTCTAATACATCCCATCACAGGGAGATAAAAGTCTTCTTTTAAGGACACGATTCCAATCCAGTTTAAGTCAGAGAGTATCATTTCTAAACACTATAGTCAAAAAGAAAGTCGGGTTTGTTCTTTTTTTAATTTCATTTTGAGCTCAAGTTTACTGCAAATTACATGTGACAATACAGTTCTTAAATAGTGCAAAATGAAGCTCCAACTGTAATTTCGGTGTCGTGGTTTTTATAGTTATGTAGTTGTTAAAATAAGCTGGAATGCTGGCAGAGACAACAGAAAACAATGAGGAGGAAATGGCCAAGGAAACAGGGCAGGAAAGTGATGGGCAGCTGGAAAGGGATTTTGATGGGAACGGTGAGGTTTATTCAGTCTGGATTAATTGGGTTATTTCCGAATGAAAACTGATTATTATAAAAGAACCGTCTGCATAATCTAGTAAAAATCTGTAAATTTTTGGTAGGTTCCATATGAAAGTAGGAGGCTGAGAAGCCCTTCTTTTGAAAATCTGATTACTCTTTGCATGAGAATTATCACTGTGAAGTGGGCAAATTCCAGGCCTGTTGACTCACTGTCTCGCCACCTACACTGGGGCTCCCAGCCCAAAGGGGCTCCAGCCCACTGTCTGTGGGGATTCCAGCACCAACCCAGCTCACAGAGTCATGTGGAGAATAACAGATGTGATGAGAAAGCTGACTGCCAAATAAAAAACAGCCCAATCAACAGAAAAGCCACAAGCCCATTTTGTTTATATTTTAACTCAATTTTTAAACTATTACACCCAAAAATATATCTGAAACACACACTCAAACAAATGCAGACAGGGCTTCTGGGAACATGAGAAACTGTAAATACTTTTTAGAGCAAGAAGGTGTCTCTCAAGTTCAAGTGTCAAGGCATGATTTTCTCCTGTTGGGAAGACTAGAAAAAAGGAGGAGGAAGTCTTCAAAGGGAACCGCTCACCACCTCTTTAAGAAGGTGGAAACTGTATTTAGTCGGAGAGGAACAAAGGAGCATCTGACCACTGATAGTCTAGTACCTCCTTTTTGCTTATATGAAGGCAACTTATTTCCTTACTTGCTATACTTTAAGCATCATTCTGAGATAATACATCCTTAGAAAGCAGAAATGGTATCTCCATGACTCTCAATACAGGCATACCTGTTTTAATCTCATTTTTCTTAGAAATTGAAGGTTGGTGGCAACCCTGAGTCAAGCAAGTCTACGGGCTCCATTTTTCCAACAGCATTTGCTCACTACATGTCTCTGTGTCACTTTTTGGCAATTCTTGCACTATCTTAAACTTTTCCATCATTATTATATTCGTTTTGGTGATCTGTGATCAGTGATCTTTTATTTATTTATTTTTTAACATCTTTATTGGAGTATAATTCCTTTACAGTGGTGTGTTAGTTTCTGCCGTATAACAAAGTGAATCAGCTATACGTATACATATATCCCCATATCCCCTCCCTCTTGCGTCTCCCTCCCACCGTCCCTATCCCACCCCTCTAGGTGGACACAAAGCACCGAGCTGTGATCAGTGATCTTTGATGTTGCTATTGTAACTGTTCTGGGGTACCATGAACCACACCCATAAAAGACAGCGAACTTAACTGATAAATGTTGTGTGTGTTCTGACTCCTCCACCAGCAGGCCATTGCCCCATCGTGAATGCAAAGGAAAAGCGTGAAGAAAATTAGAAGTGCTACTCCAGTGAACACACGACGATAAAGTGAAACAGCCTACGGCTGATAGGGAAGAAGTTTTAGTGGTCTGAGTAGAAGACCAAAGCCCAACACCCCCTTAAGCCAAAGCCTAATCAAAGACAAAGCAAGACTAACTCTCTTCAGTTCTGTGAAGGCTGAGAGAGGTAAGGAACCTGCAGAAGAAAAGTTTGAAGCTAGCAGAGGTTGGTTCATGAGGTTTAAGGAAAGAAGCCGCCCCCATGACACAAAAGTACAAGGTGTAAGTGCTGATGTAGAAGCTGCAGTAAGTTATCCAGATCTAGCTAAGCTCATGAATGAAGGTGGCTACACTAAACAACAGGTTTTCAGTATAGACAAAACAGCCTTCTATTGGACGAAGATGCCATCTAAGACTTCCATAGGTAGAGAGGAGAAGTCACTGTCGGGCTTCCAAGCTTCAAAAGACAGGCTAAGTCTCCTCTTAGGGGCTAAGGCAGCTGGTGACTTTAGGTGGAAGTCAGTGCTTTCACCCTCTGAAAATCCTACCGCCCTTAAGAATTATGCTAAATCTACTCTGCTTGTGCTCTCTAAACGGAACAACAAAGCCTGGATGACAGCACATCTGTTTATAACATGGTTTACTGAATATTCTCAGCCCATTGTTGAGATCTGCTACTCAGAGAAAAAGATCCCTTTCAAAATATGACTGTTCACTGACAATGTACCTGGGCACCCAAGGGCTCTGATGGAGATGAACGTGGAGATTCATGTTACTTTCATGCCTGCTAACAAAACCTCCATTCTGTAGCCCATGGATCAAGTAGTAGTTTCGACTTTCAAGTCCCATTATTTAAGAAATATATTTCATAGGTCTATAGCTGCCACAGAGAGTGGTTCCTCTGATGGATCTAGGCAAAGTAAATGGAAAACCTTCTGGAAAGGATTCACCATTCTAGATGCCATTAGGAACATCCATGATTCAGGGGAATAGGTCAAAATATCAATATGAACAGGAGTTTGGAGGAAGCTGATTCCAACCCTCACGGATGACTTTGAGGGATTCAAGACTTCAGTGGAGGACGTAACTGCAGATGTGGTGGAAAAGCAAGAGAAGTAGATTTAGAAGTGTAGCCCTAAGATGTGACTGAATTGCTGCGATCTCGTGATAAAACCTGATAACAGATGAGAGGAGTCGCTTCTTATGGATGAGCAAGGAAAGTGGTTCCTTGAGATGGAATCTACTCCTGGTGAAGATGCTGTGAAGATTGTTGACATGACAACAAAGGATTCAGAATATTACATAACCTTAGTTGATAAAGCAGCAAAAGGGTTTGAGAGGATTGACTTCCATCTTGAAAGGAGTTCTACTGTGGGCAAATGCTATCAGGTGGTATCACACGCCACAGAGAAATCATTCATGGAAGGAAGAGGCAACGGATGCAGCAAACTTCATCGTCTTATTTTAAGAAGTTGCTGCAGTAATGAGAGGGCTTCATTAATAAAACTCTTCTCTCCCCCTTTCCACTACGGCAAGAACTATAAAAAATAGCCTTAGTTACTTAGTTGAGAGGGGTTTTTGTCTGTTTACTGTTAAACACCATAAAAGCCAAGAAATTTCATACATGAAACCGGAGCTGGGGAGAGAAAACGTCCAGGCATCCATTTCTTTCTTTAAATGGGTGGCATGTATTTTCATAGTTTTTGTAGCAGAGAATGGGAAATACTGCCTCTTATGAAATGTTGAAAGAAAACAATATGAAGCTGAAATAGCCTGTCCAAAAGCCCAGAATAGGATACACAACATAAACTTAGGCAAGAAAAACACCCTTTTGCGGTACGTGAACATCGGGTGAGCTGGCGCGGTGCTTTAGAAAACAGCTGCTCGCGTCACTCAGGACGATGACCTGCTCAGTTCTGAATATGTCACTTCTACCTATCGATTCCAATTCAGCCTAGAAAAATGTGTAAATAGGGCAAGGCATCATACATATCTGACTATATGAATAAAATATCTAACGCAAATCAGATCGTTTTCAAAAGCTGCATTTCTCGGCTTTCTGTCAATTCTGTAAACAGAATCTTTTATCCTAGAAAGTAAATTTGGAAAACACTAGGAAATGTTTTTCATATTCTGCATTTCACTTTCCCCCGGCATGACTGAAGTCAGAGCTCCTTCCTACCCATCTCACAAGCTCCAGACTGCGGCTCCCCTGCAGCCACTGCCACTACTTGCCCTGTCCAGTTAAAGCGGGGCCGACACAGCCTTCAGGGAAGGACTCTTGCTTTGCCGCCCAGCAGCAGACCAGAACCTGAGTTGATTTGATTCAGCCACCTCCATTCTGGAGATCAGGAAATGACAGAGGATTCAACATACCGAGAGGGTTTCCTGGTGAGCCCTCACCCATTCTCTTCAGTCACCCTTCTGCAATCTGAGGAGTGAAGCCTTTTCACGGGTGCTTGAAACCATTTTCCATATTGGTTTTCATTACTGCCTGAAAATCGAAAACCCCAGTATAGCAGTATTCCTATATACCTGACAGTCACCTAAAAGGAAATACAATCAAATATTGAATAAAACGTTTAAGACACAGAGCAATCTACCAAGTTACTCATCTAAGGCTCAGAGTTATAGTAGTGGATTGTTGGCTTTTTAAACTTTGTGTGTGTCACAGTGTCCATTGGGAATCAGACGAAAGAATGATGCCTCTTTCCAGAAATGGCTACAATACACAGGAATGCAGGGCCAGATGTAGATTTCCTACGAATGATGAATTAAGAAGTCCTAATTTAGAGGTTCGAGTCCTATGCTCAATAAACTATTGCACATTATGTTCACTGCCTATTACTCAAAAACCTCTCTTTAAAAAGCAAAAGCTTCCAGATGGCCAACAGGCACATGGAAAGACTCTCAACATCACTAAAGGTTAGAGAAATGTAAATCAAAACTACAATGAGGTATCACCTCACACCAGCCAGAACGGCCATCATCCAAAAATCTACAAACAATAAATGCTGGAGAGGGTGTGGAGAAAAGGGAACCCTCCTGCACTGTTGGTGGGAATGTAAATTGGTGCAGCCACTATGGAAAACAGTACGGAGGTTCCTCAAAAAACTAAAACTAGAGCTACCATATGATCCAGCAATTCCACTGCTGGGCATCTATACAGAAAAGACAAAACCTCTAATTCGAAAAGATACATGCACCCCAATGTTCACTGCAGCACTATTTACAATAAAGACATGCAAACAACCTAAATGTCCGTCAACAGATGAATGGATAAAGAAGATGTACCTATATACAATGGAATACTACTCAGCCATAAAAAAGAATGAAGTAATGCCATTTGCAGCAACATGGATGGACCTAGAGAATAGATGGACTTTACTTCACTTACCTACTAAGTGAAGTCAGACAGACAAACACAAATATCATTTGATACCACTTATATGTGGAATCTAGAATACAATACAAATGAACTTATTTGCAAAACAGAAGCAGACTCACAGACATAGAAAACAAACTTATGGTTAACAAAGGGGAAAGGGGATGGGGGAGGGATAAATTAGGAGGTTGGGATTAACAGATACACACTACTGTGTAAAACAGATAAACAACAAGGTCCTACTGCATAGCACAGGGAATTATATTCAGTATCTTGTAATAACCTATAATGGAAAAGAATCTGAAAAAGAATGTGTATATATATATATATATATACATATACATATATACATATATTTTATATATATATATATCTGAATCACTTTGCTGTATACCAGAAACTAATACAACATTAATAAATCAACTATACTTCAATAAAAATGTCAAAGTCTAACCAAAAAAAAAAATACATATAAAATATTAAAAAGGAAGGTTGAAATATTTTTCCTCTATTTCTAATTATTCAAACCATAGATGTTTCCAGGCTTAGTTCAAAACCTACACATGGGTCCATGGCACCTTCTCCGATCATTCCAGAGAAAACTGAGGTTTGGCATCTTGACAGAAGACATACAGCTTTACTACACTCCATCTGTGTCACAGCAACAGAAGGACCACGTTACAGAGGGAAGAGGGACATGAGCTTGCTCCAAGCTTTTGACCTCTCTAAACCTCAGCTTTCTCATCTGTGAAATGGGGCCAACCCTCCCTTACAAAAATGTGGTAAAGATTACAAACAAAAGCGTCCGGCTGACAGTGAGTATATAATAGATCACAATTCCTATTATTTAGATTATTCATCCATTTTTGTGTGTCTGATCTTGTCCTCCCAGCTCCACTCCAGAGCAAGCTCTGGCATCAGGATTTAGCTGGATGATGACATGCCGAGGTTCCTGTGAGTTGAGACTCTTCACAAGAGGCTGGAAGCATGGAGAAAGGGTACAAGCAGGATGTGGTTCCTTCCTTTACCAGGAAAGGAGGAGGGTCTGACACATTTCCATTCCATTCTCTCCTCCCCACTCTGCCTCATCAAATGGAAACACAATCATGACCACATACATGGGTGACCAGAGAGCTACGATCTCCTTCCTCTTCCTGAGGGTAGCAGAGCACAGGAAGATAAGATAAGCCCTGGTTTGGGATCCAGCGAATGCCCACAGCCCATCATTTCAGAAGCTGCTGATTCATTTGCTTGCGCTTCACACTTTAACACATAGTTAAGTGATGACTGTTTCTTAAATACACTTTTCCCAGGCTACTCGTGTTTCATTACCTATATAAATTTAAAACTACTATAATGGAAATCCACAGATTGTCCTATCATTTTAGTCACATCTTCCTCCTTCACTACAAAATCTTTATGTCCAAGGATCAAGAAGTACAAGCGGCCAGATTTATTTTTGGCATCATTTTCATTCCAAAAGGTCTACCTTTTGGTAGTAAGTGATATGCCATGAAGGCATCAACTAGAGGATAAGATAAGAAGCGGCAAACGATGCTGGTAGCAGTTTAACCTTCAGAAAGTTCAAAGTCCCGGGGCGGGGAAGACACCAGGACGGTTCTGGAGGGAGTGAGGGGCTTCCTCGTGGGTCCGATGTGCACGGTTTCTCCCTGTGGCTCACTTCCAGCCACTGGACAGCCCGGGGGGGGTGAGGGGAGGCTGTCAGCTCCTCCCGACCTGCAGATTTTCTTTCAGAGGCTGAGGATCATCTGTGCTGACAAGTCTGATTAGAAATCACCAAGCTACTTTTCAATCTGCGCATAGGGGCCGACATTGACTTTCCACTCAGGTTTAGGTACTGTGCGAGCAGCCCTGGAGGACATCTCTCTTCCTTCTGCTTTATTACAATTCAGTTTTGCTTGTAAACTAAACCTACTCCTGGGGATTTCTTAAACAGAAAGGTTTCTCTTACCTCTTCCTGGGACTGGTGACCTTTGGCAATTCCATTTTGAACTTGTTCCTATGTCTCCAAAACCAAAGAGGAAATAAGCTCATTTGTCACTGCTCTAATTTATGATCATTTAACCAAGGCTCATACCAACTAAATTTGGGTCAAAATGATTTACTGGTGCAACACAGCTAAAGTCAGGTTGGTGGAGTTTACTGCTTTCAATTTTATGCTAAGAAAACTGGCGCAGGCTGACTTCAAAGACAGTAAATTAAGCATCAGTTCACAAATTTACAAAGACAGTCATTTACAAAGACAGTAAATTAAGCATCTGTCACAAATTTGCAGTGTGACAGATACTAGTATTAGGTACTCGTCCTCACTGTTTCATTAGGAATCAAAGAAGCAAAGCTTTCATACTGTTAACTAGAAATGAAAGAATAGAATATGTTTAATTCATAAGCAAAAACAGGAAGGACTGGAATTCGAACTTCTGGCTCTTTCCTGCATTACAGCAAGGCCGCTTCACAGTGTACAACCTGTGCAACCGTACAGGGCCACCAGTGGTCTCAATGCTCTGCTGTCACCATCTTGCGATTCTTAATTTTTCAGCAAGGGGCCCTGCATCTTCCTTTTGCACTGGCATTATGTCACCAGTCCTGCACGAGAGGTGTGAACATTATTAATCTATTGTCCTTCCCTACTTAAAAACAGAATAGAAATCATTCAATCATTTATTCATTCAATGGCTATTTGCTGAGACCTACTGTGTGCTAATGGGAGAAACTCTAATAAGACAGGTATATTCATTATCCTCATGGAGTTAACAGGCTAAAGGGGGAAAAAAAACCAGTGAAAACGATAACATTTAAATAAGAAAAATATTTAAGTGCTAAACTGACCTTTAAAACTTCAATGAAAATTCCACGTGGCAGTTAAAAAGGATGTGTTCCCAAACTGAAGAAATACACCCACCTCTGCTGCTCCTCTTAAAAAGCATCTGTCCCCTCTCTCCTCTAGGCCACACACTGAGTGACAAGGCAGCACCCCTCTGAGCAAAACTGAGGCAGTGGACACTCGAGGACCAACTGAATTCACAGTTTCAGGAAGTCATTTTACAAATTTGGAAAAGTTAGCATTTTGGAAAAGAGCACAAGTGCTTCCAAGGACCAGTTAAAGGAATGAAACAACGCGCACACACTCAAGTGTTCCATTTGTCTCAAAAGGACCAAGTCCCACCCACCCCCGTGAGCTATTGTCCCATTAGTGTCTCTACGTGTCCCACTGTGATCTACCAGAGGCAGTACGGCCTGGTGGCCCTAATGAACGAACATCCACATTCACTCATGGTTTATGGGTATCTCTCCAATAACCCCAGCACTGGTGGCTAGATCTGCTAATATTTTGATCCAGAAACACGGTTTGGTAACATGGAAGCAAGAACAGCCTGGCAGCTCGCCAGATAAGACACGCTCTCCATCAACAAAGACTGAACAGAAGAGAAGGCTGCTGCGCACATTCACCACCTTTAAAATATACCCCGAGAGCACGTCTCAACCCACATCACTGACAACTTCTCCTTTTCCTTTCCGGGAAAGAAGCAACCGAGTTAGTTTTTATATAAAGGAAATGGGTGACTCAATCACCGTGGAGTGACAGGACCAAAGAACCCTATTCAAGACCCCTGACAAAAATGACGAAATCAACATGGAATAAATAGCTGTGAACTACTTCAGTAACGTTTTCGATGGCTGGCTATGTCAGTACTGTCTGCTGGTTCCAATGTAACTGAAACGGGAACAGGTAGAAGAAGATCATCTTTTGAAATGAACTCGATCAGAAATATTTGCACTTAAACAGGTCTCCATTCTAAGCACGGGGCCGTTGGCAACCAAAACAGAAAATTCCACCACATCTGTCTTTTGCTATAATGTGTGATAGTACCGGACAGAGGAAGTGACCTAGCCAAAGGCAGCAGGGTAGTAATTAACAGTGTAACATAAAGGACACAGGCCAAGCATGTCCTGGGCCCCGAATTAGAAGCTTGCTCACGTGAATACCTGGAGTTAACATTTTCCAGAATGATTTTTAGCAAATCATCCGTCAGATGAATGTAAATACTGTGATAAGTACAGGGTATGCTGAGAGATTACAGCTGAGGGGTGGGCAGTCACACACAGAAGACAGTGTCCCTCCCTCCAGGGCCTCCACCAGAAAAAAAAAAAGTTGATCAAGTTTCAAGGAAGCTCAAGAAAGGCAGGATTCCTTCAAGCTGTGCAATCAGAGAAGACTTTATGGAGAAGTTAACATTCAAAGCAAGCCCTAAAAGGCAAGTGAGCTTGGGGTCTGTGTCCTGGGGAAGCGGAACAGGACCAGCAAAGGCACAAAGGTGGGACTGAGTGGAGAGTGCAGAAGAAAGATTGTGAAATTCAGTTTGGGCAAAGCGGAACCCACAGGAAGGATGCCCGTGGATGGTAACGGGACAAATGGGGCACGTGGGGCACAGTGTAAATGGCCTTCATCCTACAGGGAGCAACAGAGGAATCTAGAGTAGGAAGGGCCATGACCCCAGGGAAGAAGATGACTATAGAGGCACCACAAGGACGGCCAGGAGGGAGGCAGGTATGCAGGAAGGGAGCCCAGGCAAAAGATGGACATCAGCCGCCTAGCACGAGTCCTCTGAGCCGTTTGAGATAAATGTGGCAGGGCACCATGACACTAAGTTGGAACACAATTTAATGCCTTTTTAATTAATGGCTTTTTCATAATGAATAGCTTTTTAAATGGTCACTCAGAGGTCATGACTATCGTAGTAACACGGTTCAATTACATACAGCTACATATTACATTAACTTTCTCATAATACATTCAAGACAATAAAATTTCTCATCCTTCTACAGGCCAGCCTGATATCAAAATAAATGACTGTTTTACTCTGTTCTGCTCTAGCCTCAATTTCAAAATATATTTTATCTTTCTCTTATAATGTACTTGGTACAGTTTTCAAAGAATTATATACAAGCATCAAAGATATTTTCGTTTTATTTTGCTCAGTTCCCCCCAGGATCAGAAATGAAAGCTCCAAACCCCCTGAATTGAGCTTTAATCTTAGGGAACATCACTGCAACATATTAGTGCAAGTATCACTGGCAAGGTTCGTTTTGTGAAGATAAAATAACGATCTAGCTGTAGAACACAATACTGAAGCTGGCTGTTGGTAGAATATCAATGACATTTTTCTGAGGGAAAGTCCAGTGACCAAAGCCATGAATTTATAAACTCCTTGAGGTCACAACCTTGTATTATACTTACTTCTTTTGTTTCTCGCAGCACGAAGCTGCAGCAGGATTTTAAGATTCAATAGGGGAATCTGCACAAAAGTGTTCTGTATATTATAAAATGACGCATTAAAAGTAGCTAACATTAGTTGACCTGGAACTCTAAAGAACTAATTTTCCTTTCAGTTGGTCTCTGTGGTTATTTGAAAAGGATAAAAACATGGACAGGTAGTAATCAGGCTGTGAATACGTCGGGGTGCGTCCGAGGAGAGATAGAGGGTTGAAGGAAGAAACGTCACAAAACCTAAAGATAGTACAGAAAAATACCACCGAGATGGAGAAAACCCACAACGTGGGAACACGAGCTAAAACAAACAAGCAAACAAAAAACACTTGTCCAGATGTTGAGAATATCTATTCAGATTGCATCTCAAATTATGATCCACAGGGGTCAGATACAGCTAGTGACAAGGTGTATTTACCAGGTCCTGAGTAGTAAGTCACCTGCAGATAAGACTATCACTAGTTCAAAACTTAGTTTGGGAAATGCAGCAGAGTGCAATAGCAAAGTAAAAGTAGACGAAAGTATAATCAAAGTTATTTTAGCTCTTTATAGCACTTTCTTGGTTTGCTTCCATTCATTATGTTACCCTCATATCTAGAACGCTGCCTAACAGAGAGCAGGGATTCAATAAATATTTGTGTAATGAACGAAGCTTATTAACTTTTTAAGTTAAAGTGTAAACTTTTAAGTCAAATAAACGATTGGTAATGGCCACCATTTGCTGGGAAGCTACCTTTTCAGGCCTGATATTACATGACTTACACATATGTAGACTTCACAAAAACCCAATGAATTAGTATTACTATTAGTAATAGGCAAAGGAACGGAGGCTGAGTGAGTTGCTTTCCCAGGGCCACAAAGCTGATGAGTGGCGGAATTCAACCCTGTCTGTCCAGATCCTGTGTTCACTTGGCTTTACACAACAACACAAAGCCAGAGAAAAATGTAAACACAAGAACAAAAAAGTACGAACATGTCATTTTACTTACAGTCTTACAGAAACAGTTTCTTCTGCAATCTGATTGCGTGCCAAATTCTGAAGCATCCCATGTGGGGAAAACTTCTGTTATTCTAATCCTAGGCTATAAGTAATGCTACAAAAACAATCAGCCACAACTTACAAGCCTCACAAGCTAAACAGCGGAAGTGTGGAGAAATGAAAACATTTCCCTCCTCCAATATTTTCCACCATCTTAAAGTCTCATCAGATTCAGATTTCCAGATCTGCTCTAAGTGGACTGCAAGATGATTATGGTAAAACCACACCACACAGAGCACGACTGGCTGAAATTACACTGAAGTCAAATGTACGTAAAATAGCGCCACACAGAGAAGAAGAGCTCACTGCTGTGTAATTTCGTGAAACCTGCTGGGCACCAAGGTCACAGGCAGCCAAAGTGAATTTTAAATGGTGCCCGACCAGGAGCCTATAATCAGGATAGCCACCAGTGGGTGGATGAGATAAATGAACTAACCAACTTTCTTCCACCAGGCAATCAAAATAGAATGCCATCTTTATGCATGAGACCCCAAATTTTTTTTTAAGTTAAAATATTCATCCTTCACACCTCTGCTTTTTCCACTACATTTCTAGCCTCTTCCTTCCTCAAGGTGCCTTTATGTTAGTGAACATCATGCAGTGTGATTTTTGTTCCTACCTTGAGTGTTCTTCTACCTATTCCCGGAAAATAAAATCTATTCCTACAAAGCACAAACTTCTCCGTAACCCCGGTCCACCAGCAGAGGAGCTGTTGAGCAGCTGTCACTGTCCGAGGGCAAGCTTAGAACTGATGATTGAGGGGCTTCCCTGGTGGTCCAGTGGTTAGGACTTCGCCTTCCAATGCAAGGGGTGCAGGTTCGATCCTTGGTCGGGGAGCTAAGCTCCCACATGCCTTGGGGCCAAAAAACCAAAACATAAAACAGAAGCACTATTGTAACAAACTCAATAAAGACTTTAAAAAAAAGTGGTCCACATCAAAAAAAAAAAATCTTCAAAAAAAAAAAAAGATGATTGAGTCAGACACAGCCAGGAGCTTCCCTTCCAACCAGGACAGTCAAATGGTAAAAGAAAGTGTCAGGATATAAAAGCCATGTCTTTTTTTTTTTTTTTTTTTTTTTTTTGGCTGTGTTGGGTCTTCATTGCGGTGCACAGAGCACAGGCCCTAGGCGCACCGGCTTCAGTAGTTGCAGCACACAGGCCAAGTAGTTGTGGCGCATGGGCTTAGTTGCTCCACAGCATGTGTATCTTCCCGGACCAGGGATCAAACCCGTGTCCCCTGCATTGGCAGGCAGATTCTCAACCACTGCGCCACCAGGGGAGCACCCCCATGTCTTATTTATTTATTTTATTTTATTTTATTTATTTATTTATGGCTGTGTTGGGTCTTCATTGCTGTGCGTGGGCTTTCTCTAGTTGCAGCGAGCTGGGGCTATTCTTTGTTGAAGTGTGCGGGCTTCTCATTGCGGTGGCTTCTCTTGTTGCGGAGCGTGGGCCCTAGGCGCGCGGGCTTCAGTGGTTGTGGCTCGCAGGCTCTAGAGTGCAGGCTCAATAGTTGTGGCTCACGGGCTCTAGAGCACAGGCTCCGTAGTTGTGGCACACGGGTTTAGCTGCTCCACGGCATGTAGGATCTTCCCGGACCAGGGCTCAAACCCGTGTCCCCTGCATTGGCAGGCGGATTCTTAACCACTGCGCCATCAGGGAAGCCCCCGTGTCTTTTGAAGAGTGACTGAAGTAATACTTTCTCATAGAAGGTTCTCAAAGACACTACAAATCTATACATTTAACCCTGGTCTCTCTCATGAGCTCTGTGCCCATGTTGCCAACTGCCCACCTAACCTTCCACCTTGAAGTCCCCCCGACCCAGAACCACAAACTGTGGATTCAGGAGATGTTCTTTGGTGGATATCCTCCAGGCCCTGTGAGATGTATGTATTGAGTAGGCTGCCAAGCAGGGCAGCTGCTGCCAGCCTTAGCCAAACTCGGCTGCAGACCCTGAGTCCTTTCTCCTGGGTCCTCAGCACTGCCGACTGATCGAAAAAGTCAAAAGGGCCAGGTATAGGGACAACAGGAGCTCCGGAATGTCTCACTACTGATCAAATTCCTTCTGAAAATGCTTCCGCATTTGTTGGGGAGTCACATGACCTCCTTGTCTAAGCAGCGGCAGGATCACTTTTCTTCTCCTCCCATCTTGCTTTACCTTGATAAAGCAAGGATTGGCTCTGCCTTGATTTCCTTATTTTCCCTACCCTCAAAGTCCCTCAATAAGATAAAGTCTCACCAAACTGCACCTGGAGTGCTTGGGCTTTGCTGTCCCCTCCTTAGACTCTGGGAAATGGAAGAGACAAATGTACTGGGTTGGCCAAAAAGTTCATTTGGGTTTTTCTGTAACATCTTTCCAAACTTTCTGGCCAACTCAAAAGATACAAAACATAGGGTGGAAATACAATCAGCGTGATTTGGCAAGCCCTATCTGTGCACCTCCTAGAAGGAGGTTGTGGTTATGAGCAGTAGGTCGCCCGCAGGAGGCGTGGTTTATGAGGCAAGGTGACTATAGAGATTATCAAAGAATTGTCTGAATACCTAAGGATTATAATTTCCTATTTAAATCAGGTAATGCAACCCCTAAAAACAAAACAAACATACAACACACATGAACAGCAGCAAAAACGATGTCCTACCGCACACTCAACTGTAGAATACAGTGACTCCATTGTAGGTCCAAGAAGAGACCATGGGAAATCCTACATCCACATCCAAGACAACGGTGCACATATGTGGAGGGGGAGAAATAGTACGGGGAGCTTGGACTGTTACGGGGAGCCAACTGTGGCCAGGAGTGAGAAAAGGCTATACCGACTTTGACCATGAACCTATGTCCCCCTTTCCAGCCACATGCACAGTGGAATGCCATGGTCCCGTAGGGAATCCTGGCCTGCCCAGTTCCTCCCAACATCATCAGCTACAATCTGCTACCCATACAGAAGGTACGTTCATACACTGCAGAGAGGACCAACTGGGTAATCTTGTCATAAGGTATCACTGGGGCATGAGTTTTAGGAAAACCCTGGGGCTCAGAAGTAGAGATAAACAAACACTAAGAAAGTCATGCCTCATGCACAGCAACTCTCACCAAGGAGGAGTATATCAAATGAGGACTGGATTTCATCACAGAATCTTACTATTTTAGAGCTTAAAGGCACATTTCTTTTTTTCAAAGATTTGATCGACAAACATATGGAAACTGTAACTTACAATGGAATGACACAAGGACATTTCATGTTTCATGGCCTGTAATGCAAATGACTCATGGCACATAAATAATAATCACTGATAATATTAACTCATAGGTAATAACCAAGGGATAACCAGTTTCCTTTCTTGCTCTGCCTTATTACGCAGCTGTAACATGACTAACATAAGCTATGACAGGAATCAATTAGGTCTCCTAACTAAAAGATTCCTGTACTACAAGTAATAGACAGCAATGTTCAATTACAAACATGTTGACAATAACACTTATTCTTGATAGATAAAATAAAGGTATAATTGAAAATGTCAAATTTTCTATGAAAGTAAGATGTATAAAATCAATCTTACATCTCCTTATGTTTATGTATTTGCACACTTATTATTTCCTACACTTTTAGGGAGAGAAAAGGAAAATATCTGTTTGTGAGAAGCCAGTGAAGTTCAATCACACGACACTGAGAGTCACTTTAGGTGTCATCAAGAATGCTCCTCTTAGAAGCCCCCAGGTGCGCTGAGCAGTCAGTAACCCTCATCTGCACACCGGTGAATGTTAAACAGTTATAAAATTAAAGATGTCTACATTGTAATTTTATACAGTAAGTTACATCTACATACTGTGGTAACAATGTTTATTACTTTTTTAAATGTTTCACTCTGTAAATCAAAACAGAGCTGCTATAATTTATGTTTTCTTGTTTGTTTTCTAATTTTCTGAGGAACTAGGGAAAAAATGCCTAGTGTTTTATATACACGGAAATATAAAATTACTGAGACATCATTCATTTCCTCATTTATTCATCTAAAAATAGGAGCAGCAAAACCCGTTTGCCTCTATCTCAGAAATGTCTTCAAAATCGTTTCCTCTGTATTCCCACAGCTTCGATGAGGTTCTCACCATCCTGGCCAAGCCTGCTGTAACAAGCCTCTTGCTGCCTTCCCTGGTTTTGTCGTTTCCCCAAATCAGTCTTTACTCCTCACTTGCTACTGGATTATATAGTTCCTAAGTCAATTTCACCCATAACCACTCAAAAACTTCATTTAACTTTAACTAAGTGTAGAATTCTTACCACAGAATATGAACAGGGGCCTTCAGACCTGATCCTCTGTCACATCACCTCTGCCCCCTACCTTAGAGTACGCTGCCATTCCCTGAATTCCCATCAGACCTTTTTACAACTCCTTGGCTTTGAGAATTTGACATTTCCCCTGCTCGAAATCCCAGGGAGCCTCTGCTCATCCTTCTGACTCAGCTCAATAGAACCTCTGCTATGAAGCCTTTCCAAACCCCTCCAGACACAAGGTCCCTCCCTTTCCTGTGCTCCTACAGCATTTTATGCACACTTCAATGGACCCTGGGCATTTTTAAACATCTGAGATTTATGCCTATTCACCAAACCCCCCCAAAAGTTCACAGTATGACGTAATCTGCCACTTGGCTAAGGCAGGAATTTGAATTATATGTTGTATTTTAGCCAGGGTCCAGGAAAGCAGGAACCATCCTAAGTATTTCAAACCCAGAGGATTTAATATAATACAGGAAATTGGTTACACAGATGACAGAAGAGCTAAAACGCCAGACAGGAGTTAAAGAGGTGACCCAGAAACTGGCATCAGCAGAAAACTGCTACCATCCATGAGACTGGAGCGATGTTGGGGGGAAGATGGCATTACTGACGACTAGAAGAACCGGACCATGTGACTAGGGGAGGATCAGGACAGTGGCTCCTGATGGAAGCTGGGACCGGGAAGGGCTGGGCTTTCCAGAAGGAGGGACAACTGCTGCCGGAGATTCTGCCCAAGGGAGAGCTAGAGAGGGAGAAATACCCTGGCTTCTCCCGGACAGCCTCCCATCCTCCAAAAGTGCCTCCCACTGGCTGCATCTACCCAGATGCCAGGTGTCGAGGCTTCTGGGAAATGCAGTCTCCTGCGATGCCGGAGAATGACTGGTGCGCCGTGTGAGGTTGGTGAGCATCTCACTTGGCAGCTGGACAAGCCTCACCAGCCGATCACTGTATGCAACGGAGTGGATGTCTGCATCACGTGTCCTTTGGGTTGTGATCATACTTCGCATGTTGGTTTCCTCCAGAAGGCTGTGAGCTCCGCTATAGCAGGGACCTCATCTCAACTTGCATCCCATCACCCAGCATGGTATCTGACATATAGTAGGCACTCAATAAATACTGCTAAATGTCCATAAACACTAATTCCCTGCATTTATAACATATTTTAACTCAGCATCTCCTCAAGGTTGTTGTGCTGCCCATTAATTCAAAAAGATGCTGTTGCCTGTAACAGGTTAAGTAGGATGCTGCCATTCCCAAATAAGTTTGTGAAACACAGTGCTAAACAAATTAAGCTGGTCTCTTGGTCCATTCGAGCTGCAATGACAAAATACCACAGACAAGATGGCTTAGAAACAACAGAAATTTATTTCTCCCAGTTCTGGAAGCCGGAAGCCTAAGATGACGGTGTCAGGGTGGTAGGGTGAGGGTTCTCTTCTCCTTGTATCCTCACACGGCAGAAGGGGCAAGGATGCTCTCTCAAACTTCTTTTATAAAGGCATTAATCTCATTCATGAGGGCTCCACCTTCAGGACCTAATCATCTCCCAAAGCCCTCACCTCCTAATACCATCCCGTCTGACATTAGGATTTCAACAAATGAATTTCGGGGGTATCACAAACATTCAGACCAGAGCAGCTTGTTTCTTTATTGCAGATAATACAGTTCATTCAGAGGTTTCAAAATGTGCTTGAAGACAGAGATGCAGAATTATGCAACATCTTTTCAACGTATATGACTATGGAACACTTTTATCAAAAGACTGACATTACACAGGGACATCAGTTAAGGGGTCATCGCTTTAAGTGTCTTCACATTTGTGACATTTTATTTCTTCTTTGAAATAGTCCTGTGAGGTACAGAATAACAAGGTCACACTTTTCAAATAAAAATGTTGCTAATAAATAATTAAGACTAATATATCAAGTATTAATCTAATATACAAGATGTCATTTACTATCCTAGTCACCGTAGGGATAGAAGCAAAATGTAAATCTTAGTTCTTGTTCTGTTTGAAGAGATAGGACATACAAGAAAAAAAGAACCATAAAATGGTACTTTCTTTTTATTCAACAATATTTTTATATGTGTTTTAGTACATCATGGTATCTGATGTTGCCTGATTACTGAAAATGAGGCATATGGAAGGTAAATTATTCACTGAAGTTATAAGCAGGTCAGTTCTGGACCTTACATTAACACTTGAGCTTTATGAATTCTAAAAGAAAATCACTAACTGGTATGATGTCTATCATATAAAGAAAAGAAAGGATAACTCGATCCCCCAATAATTAGACAGCAATATCAACGCACCAACACTGGGGTATTGGGGTATGAATCCAACCTCGTGATCTTCTAAAAATGACCCTTCAACAGTCCCTGGGAAATCACCAGACTCCTTTAGAGGCATCTAGCTAGAACTCTCTGTGTTTCTATCATAATATTTTATTGATCAAGGTTGACAAAGTAGAACATTATCCTTCGTTTCTAAAGAGAGACACAAGGTCCTTGGTTTTGTTATTTAAGAAGTGTGTCCTTACCAAATGAACCTACCTACGAAACAGAAACAGACTCACAGACATAGAGAACAGACCTGTGGTTCCCAAGGGTAGGGGGTGGGGGAGGGATGGAGTGGGAGTTTGGGGTGAGCAGATGCAAACCATTATACACAGAAGAGATAAACAACAAGGTCCTACTGTATAGCACAGGGAACTGGATTCAATATCCTGTGATAAACCATAATGGAAAAGAATATAAAAAAAGAACGTGTGTGTGTGTGTGTGTGTCAATCACTCTGCTATATAGCAGAAATTAACACAACATTGTAAATCATCTATACTTCAATTTAAAAAAAAAAAGAAGTGTGTCCTCTAAAATTAACATTATCTTCGGTCTTAACAAAAGATTACTACAAGGGCTTCTAACAATGGGGAACTTGCACTAGGGAAATTACACTAGAAAACTTGGCCAGCGTGTATTAATGAGAGATAAATTCTTCTGTCACATAATTTTTTAAAGACAGCATATTTGCTTTGGTTGGAGGTTTTGGCATTCTCCCCTAATGGCCTCTCCACTGCATGTTACCTTGTTACCATTAACCTGTTTTGAGAATTGGCAAAAAGTTGCTATATCATATTACTTCAAGTGGTTCTATGGTACTACAAACATAAACTGGGGACCAAAGAAACAATAAAAATATTCACCTACGTTAAGAGACTTACTATTCATAATGGTCAGAAATTCTGAATTCTACATATAATACAAGGTGGAATTTCAATTAACACTTTAATATTATGATGACAGCATTCACAGCTCAACACGTAACTAAATGGGATAACTCTGGGTGTCGCTCTCTAAAATTCAGTGTTCACAGTTGTTTAAAAAAAAAGAGAGAGAGAGAGAGAGAACAAATTACCTGCCTCACTGGGGTGAAAGAAATGAGAACTGAGTATGTTCCAAGGATCACTGGTCCCTTCAGGGAGCCAGTTCCAAATTAGTTAGGGAAACACTTAACACTACACTTAATACTACACTTAATACTATACCTTCCCCACGCCCCCAGGAGACTGGTATAAGCATTGACATACTCCAGGCTCTGTGAAGTTCTGCTGTAATGAAATTTATTAACTTTCCATAACCAAGTGTTTCTCCAATCTACTTGTTCCCAAAATGATTCTGCTTTTTCAATACCTACTGGTACTCCCTCCGGAGCCAGCGCTCCCCAGAACACACTTGAGGGTGATGCCTCATGAAAACAAAAAGATGAATTTCAATGACCTCCAGGGATAAAAGTTTTGAACTTAATGCTGTTTTTCTTTCTGATTGTAAGCAACACACACAACAAGACACCCTTGCCAAGCTGGAGGTAGCTGCAGAGCTCAAGTACCGACAGTGTAAGAGTGATGAGTTTGTTTGGAGAGCAAACTGGATGCATTTCGTGATGCTACCTATACAGGATGAGGTAAAGCTCTCTTGAGTGTGCGCTTAAAGTTTTTCTTTTAGAATTGGTTGTGAATTCACATGCCTCAGGTGGTTTTCCTTGTAACTGAAAATACGTTTTTTACAAGGCAACGAACCAATCTGCAATCTATGTCTTAGTGAAGTTAACCAGTCCAGACAGACCCTGGCCTCAGAAGGATCAGGCCACAGCTGTGTTAGATGGTGGCAACAAAGGAAAGCAAGTTAAAAATCAAACGATTCTCCTAAACTATGGCACAAATGAAACTACCTATGAAACGGAAATCGACTCACAGACATGGAGAAAAGACTCGTGGTTGCCAAGGCAGAGGGCAGGGAAGAGGGTGGGAGAGGGAAGGATTGGAAGTTTGGGATTAGCAGATGCAAACTAGTATGTACAGAATGGATGGACAACAAGGTCCTACTGCAGTAAGATCTTTACGTCTTTCAGTTAGCCAATTCCTTACCACAAATCCACTGCCTGAGAACTATAGAGGATGTATTAAGGTCTTATTTTGAGTTCTCCATCTGTCAAATCTTGTTTCTGTTATAGGGCAATGATAAATAAAAGAATACATATATAATATATAAATGATCATTATGATGTGTATATAATATGTATTAAGAGAGAGAATTCCAGGATAATTTTCTGTGTCAAAAACCAGGATATGGGCTTCCCTGGTGGCGCAGTGGTTGAGAGTCCGCCTGCCGATGCAGGGGACATGGGTTCGTGCCCTGGTCCGGGAAGATCCCACATGCCGCGGAGCGGCTGGGCCCGTGAGCCATGGCCGCTGAGCCTGCGCGTCCGGAGCCTGTGCTCCGCAGCTGGAGAGGCCACAACAGTGAGAGGCCCGCGTACCGCAAAAAAAAAAAACAAAAAAAAAACCAGGATAGATCGATGTGTTCAGTCAATACCAAACCACAGAGATGGGGTCTTTTTACAGTCCAGTCAGAGAGGTGTAAATAAGATCATGATAAAAACTAAACATTAACTAAATTCTGAATGTAAGCCATCTACCAGAAGTCACATCTTAAAAAATACAAAATGATGAACTTAGAGCAGGGTTCTCAAGGCGGTGGTCTCAGAACCAGCATCATCTGGGAACTTGTTAGAAATACACATTATCAACTCCCCTGGCCAACCCCCCAAAACCTACTAATCAGAGAGCCACCCTGAGTAGGCTCCAAAAATCTGTTTTAAAAAGTCCTGAGGGTGACTCCGATGCATGCTAAAGCTTGAGAACCACCAGCTCAGAACTCAAGGCCGCTTGCCTGGACTTTATATTGTAAGGTTAGAGGGAGCTGAAGGAAACAGCAGGAGCTTGTGATCTGTGAGGCGCAATTTAAAGAGGAACAAAGAGAGCTCTGCGTGCCCCCCCAGCTGGCCCAAGAAGTGGCTCGATTTCTTAAAATTAGAGCAACTTCTTTCAGTTAAGACACTGTCACTAAAAAGCCACCATGCCCATTAACACGCCAACACTTACTTATCTTATTCCTCAGCTGTCACTTGACGGAGCCTGGATATGAAGGAAAGCACGATGGGACACACCATACGTCAGGTCAGGTTCAAAGTGCAGCAAGGGGAGAAGTCCCAAGCCCTCACCCAAAGGGATGAAAGACAGCCCAGGTGGAGCCCTACAGTGAGGGGACTCTGGAGAGGCAATGATGCTTTCAGCACAGAGACGGGGATGCTCTAAGAAACACTCTGTCATCATCACCGTCTTGAGCAGCATGTAACCATCAATTGGTTGAGGAGATGGGTCTCCCCTGGCTTCTCAGGACAGAGCAGTATCTACACTGGGAAGGTAGTTGTTTGCCACTGATTAGTAGTCTACACTCATTTTATACATATATGTGACTCACATCCAAACTAAATGTGGAATAATACCAATTTGGGACTCTTTTCCATACCCCGTCGTTAGAGCGCCAGCAGTTTCCGAAGATGCGATCTACAAATTCAGACCCTGACAATTGCAAGCACCAGTGGGCAGAACTTAAGATAGCCTTAATATGTCTTTACGGCGTTCTTACATGCTTCGCTTACAGAGCATGTAAATAAGATATTTTACTAACACGTACGTCAAAAGTTTGGTATGAAGTTTCAAAAATTCTGTTAAAGTACTTAATGACTACAACAGTATTTGAAAGCACGTGATTTTGTGTTCCACAAACAAAAACAACATTACAACCTCTATTTTCTCATAACACCATTATCATAATCTCTGCATGTTAACATTTTTATTACATGTGATATACCTCAAAGGCTTTCTACATGCCTTTTAAAAATTCAATTGAGGGTAAAATTCAACCCAGGCTCGTTTTTAAAAATTATGACCAAGACATGACTTCAGATATAAGATGGAGATGGTGGCAATTAAAGTTTATGCTCAAGTTACCACAAGAAAGGCAGAAGTCACTGATTCCTTGAAGTATTTCTTTTACAGGTAGTAAATGTCCATGGACAACAGTCCCATTCTGTGTTGTTCCACCCGTTTACAGGTGACATTTTGACCTCTAACCAACCACAGCAAGACAATTCAAAATGAAGGTTGACACTTTGTCCTTTAACTAGTTCCAAAGTACTGCAGGGGTTTTACTGCCTGATGTTACACCATATGTGCAAACTCCAGACACAGCAGGCATGTTTAAGTAGGATGCCTCTGTACTTTGCCATTATCCTGTTTCCTGTTGTTCTGGAGCAATCCGAACTTTAGCTAAACATAACCTTTCTGGGTGAATCATTTTTAGTAGAAGAATCCGCCTTATAGCAGAGTGCCCTGCACTTTGACTGTATTTCGGAAGCATGGCCACTGACGGAATTCATAGAACCCAGTGGTTTGGTATTTTGCAGTCTTTATGAAACCCACCCATTTTATGAAAACTTTCATAAAATAAAATTATTTACCACTTTTTCTTATGAATAAAAACTCAAACAATTATGAAATGAACCACAGGAGTAATTCTTTCTGAAGCATTTTTTTGGTCAACTGGTCTATCACTAAATGGTAATGTTTAATGGCAGATTTTTCAAAACCTTTTCCGTAATTCAAGTTATTTTTTAATTCTAAAATGACTACTGTCTTGGGTAATGGGATGTATTTACTTACTCGGGCCCTCAAAAGGTTCGAATCAGAAAAGCCCTCTTAGGTTTTACATTCAGAATTATTTTCTGCCAGGATTTGAGAAATGCTAATAATAACCTATATCTTCAGCTCAATGTCAGTAACTCTTACCAAACCAGAGTTCATGAAAAGCATATACTAAGGAAAAAACAGTCCTTTAAAAAGTATACATAACTTCCCCAATGGCCTTTCCCCTTGAGTTTTATGTAAAGTAGAACATTTAGCTCTTTATAATTCCCTCAAATCTATAAATCTCACCAGTCTCAGATTTATTTCCTGTTGCCTTCCTTCATTATACGTTTAAAGGTGATCAATAAAAACTGATTTCTCTTTGTAAGCACTTTCCTGTTCTGCCAGAAATAACAGTAGTCCCTGCCCTTAAACGAAGAAGAAAAGGAAAAGGAATATTTACCGGAAAAGGAATATTTACCAGAAAAGGAGAAAAAGAAACCGCCCCAGTGTTTTTCCTGAGCCAAGTGAAACGCAAACAGCAAATCAAGTTTATTCTTAAAGGAGAAAAACCTTAAAAATATTCCTGGCATTAGTCCTATTCTTCAAATCTGTGTTATCAACAAGTTTTTAACTCTGGGTTTGTATTTCCACTCTCTACAAAAACCTCATTATACTGCCTAATAGCTTTACTGTACTGTCTTTCTGTAGGAATCCACACATCACACGCAAGACTTGTGCTCAATGCTGAACAGTGAAGCAGTAGAGGAAGGATAGTAAGTCCCCCAGCTTGCCTCCTAGGGCAGAGTGGGATGCAAGACCAGCAGGAAAAAACAGATGAGAACAAAGTTACATCTGGTAAGGAAATCAAGAACTGCAAACAACGTATCTCTGACTCAGAAACGCAAAACTTTCAGCCACTTGAATTTTTAGCACAAGAATTTTCTGACCCAAAATGTTACTTGAAGGTTTTATATTAAATCATCTGAAATCATCTGTTGGGGTTTCTCCAATATAGACTCTACTCCAGAACTCTCCATTTTTAATGTTCTGTCTTCTGCATTTTTCAGCGAAGACCATGAGAAAACACCCAATGAAACAGCAACAGACTTTTACTTTGTAATGAAGTTACGAATACATTTTATACGTTTTCCTGGCTTCCTGTTTTCTTGAACTCTGTACTATCTACAGAGGTTGTCCTATTTCACCAAGGCAGACTATAAATCACACGAGTTCAGCCCGTCAGGTTGAAAAATGGAGGTGAAAGGCACAGCAGAAAATACATGAAGTATAATTAAAACCATATGACCAGAGATATTGAAGCAATACTTGTTGGAGGCAACCCAAGTAAAAATCAAATCTTTTCTAGTGTTAGTGAGACTGGCCAGTCCCTTTGAAACAAACACACATCACTTGCTAAATACTTTTTTTTTTTTCTCTCCTTCACAGCAAAAGCACCGGGAGAAGTTCAGCCCTAACAAGGTACTGAAGCCTATCTTTGTGGTATGGTTAAATTCACAGTTGTTCATGTGAAACTGATCTCTCATTTAAAACAGTCATGATTTATTTAGAAATATAGTTTAAGATGGGGCAGGGCTCAATTTTACATCCACCAAAAAGGATAAAAGGCTTATGATGACAATGTTGAATCAAAAACCTTTTCTACTTTTCTATGAAGGTTTCATCTCCTAAGACCTGAGGATTCCAGAAAGACACAGATACTGTAATTGCTTGTTGTTGATCATAAAGAGCCAGCAGCTATAAAATCCAGACCGCCTCCTGGACTACATTATAAACAACCTAGACACTACTGCCTCACAGATGTGGTACTGAGCAGGCCAATGATGTCCATGTTTAAGGATGTACAGAATTAAGAGCTCTTGAAGTTGTAAAGCATCTTTGACTTTGGCAATCTGTCCCCAGAGCCTATGTTCCCTGAGCGTTCCAAGGGTCAATTACCATAATCTCAGTAGATAACTGGAACACAACTTTCAATATTGCTTTGGGGTTCCAGTAAACAATGTAAATTTAGCGAAGTCACTTACCCCCCAGAAACTGAATTCCTCCAGCCACTCTTCCCACTGTCCGGGAGATGAGCTCCGACACACAGCAGCCCATGAGGGCGGTGAGCGCCACAAGCAGGAGGAGGCCACAGCCCAGGCCTGTCACGATGGTAGAAATCCTCCATTCTGTGCTGGGGATGCCCTGGAAGGAGGCGTAGCGCCCACATTCCTCCACCATCACCATCATCTGCCGACTCTCATCGTGCACGGGATACGAGCACCTCCGGAAAGTACCGAAGGACACAGGCTTGCCCAGCTGAGATCCCCAGAGCCAGTAAGGCATGAAGAACCCCACGCAGGAGGTGGCAGCACAAAGAAACGAGAGCAAAGCCCAGATGACCCCGGTGCAAGTCAGACTGGATGCCATCTTTCACCAGACGGGGCAAAGAGGACCCAAGGTAACTGTTCTGGGTCTGCAGGAGGGAGTGAAGGTGTGAAACCACCGGGGACCCACAGGTAATCCACAGTTCTGTGATGGGAGAGTGTCTATTAACAGAACGGATCTTCAGTCTTACTGGGCATCAACTTCCCATCCTGTGCAGTAAGGAAGATGGTCCCTGGTAAAACCATAAGAAATATTAAAAGTTAAATGTTTTTAGAAATGCGATTAACACCGATTCAGTTGGTCTACAACTTTCAATTAATAAACAGTCAAAGATGCCTCCATACTTCAAAAGTGAGAAGAATCCCTTCTCTCTATAAACTTCTCCGTAATTCAAATGTTGTCAGACTGGCTCAAACCTTTTTCATGTCTTTATCTCCTATAAATGTCCCCAAATTAACTCATGCACTTAAAGAAATGCATGATTTCTACTTGCCAAGCCAGTGAATTCATTTCATATACTCACATTAAAAGTAATGTAGCATATTTACCGGCAGTAAACATAATTCCGAATGTTACAATAAAATGAACCATACCGGGGTTTGCTCAGCTGGCTTGCAAGTTCACGCTCATAACTTGTCGCAACTTCTCTGTGTCCCTTTAGGTGCATTAACACTCTGCACGAGCCCGAACAAAATAATTAGGATCACAATTACACACTGCCCAGGCATACAGAAAGGATGGGACTATTAGGCATCCCCAGTCCTCATTCAGTAGCGTTTGTGAATGCCTTCAATCTCAACTAGCTTCTAGTGTCAACGAAAGAAAGCCTGCGTACGGCTTATTTTCATACCTGCAATTTTGATTCACGGCCTCCAATTAAATTATTGGAACCATCTCTACTGCTGAACGAGTGTCACTGTCTAATCTGAAAAAGAATCCACACCTGCCAGGACTCTACATCGATCCCCAGTCATTCTAGTGATTCCACGTGCATTCACTTCCATACCTCCCTCCCTCTGAGAGAGTTCCAGAACCACTTCCCACACTTTTCACAGAGAACGCAGAAGCCCAGAGCCACGCACCCCAGTTCCGTCCCCAGGACTCTTTTAACTCCAGCTTAACGTCACCCACCCCCTCCTTTCCCAACCCTCGCGCCTGCCCTTTCCTTCCCACCCACCACCCCATTTCCACCCCAGTGTGTCACTCCAGGGGAGTTCCGGCTACTTGTTTGTTTTTTTAAATCTTGTCAACTGCGGTCAGCATCAGCATTAGCGGCTGAAGTTGGTCTGCTGGGCCCGGAGGCTGGGGAAGACGGATGGCACGGGGACGTGGGGTGGAGACCGCCCTCACCTCGCGCGGGGGCAAGGCGCCCCGGGGTTAGCCAGCCCCCGGCAAAGGCCTCCCCCACTCCACCCCGAAGACACACAAGGATCCCTCAACCCCCAAAGCGGGAGAGGGGCGTTTTCCAGCCGGCTCCGCGCGGAGGGAGCGGATGAGGATGGGCAGGCAGCACCCCCCGGAGGCAGACGCCAGCAGCGGACGCGGCGGGCAGGGAGAGCCGGCCGGCAGCCCAGCTCAGGAAGTCCGAAGCCCGGGAGCAGCCCAACTCCGGCGTCCGGAGAAAAAAGGAGCGGGGCCCGCGCCCCGGGGCAGCCGCGCGCGGGACTCACATGGCTGGCGGGCGGCGGCCACCTTCTCTCCCGGCGCCGGGACGCACTCACAACTTGCTGTCTCTCCCGGGCGGAGCATCCACGGCACGCAAGACCGTCCTTCCCTTTTCGCCGCGGTCCCTAACAGCTGCGGAGCCCCCGGGCCCGACGCGGGAGGGAGAGCAGGGGCCGGCAGCAGGCGGAGGGCTCCGGGAGGACGCGCGGCGCCGCCGCCCGTGCAGCCCCGCTTCCCGCGGCTCTCTGGCGGCGGCTCGGGCGGAGCGCTGTGGCCGCGCGCGGGGCGGTGTAGCTCTCAGGCGGAGGGGCGGATCTGCCTTTGGCAGGCGAGGCACGCAGCGCCTCCTCCCCTCCGCCGCCCGGCCCTCCTCTCTCTCCTGTCCCCTCCCCTCGCGCCCGCCGGGACTCGGAGCGGACGCGGCGAGGGCGCGGCGCGCCAAGGCGGGGACCCTCCCGGCACGCGGGGCGGGGCGGGGGGCGCGGCCGCCGAGCGCCGGGGTCTCCTCCGACCCCCTGGGCGGCTGTCTGGGCTCCTCCAGCCCCGAGCCCTCTCCCGCCTTCGTGGCCCCGCGACTCCTTCCAACGCGAGAGTGGCGGAGGCAGAGACCGAGAAGTAGGGGCGAAAGTTGCTTGTCCTCTCGGATGCTCGCCAGGGGCTTGGAAGATGAAACACGCTCCCTGTTCGCTTTTCGGGGGTCTGGTATTTGGGGTTTAAGCTCCGGTCTCCGACCGCCTTTAGGAGACGGAGATGGAAAGGAACGCCTCAGAGACTGGGCGCGGTGACCCTTTTGAGCTTTCAGGAGCTCTTGGCACGTGGTCACTTTGTAAGGGGGTGAACAGGGCCAGTGTGGGCGTGGGAATGAGAGGCGAGAGCAGAGAACCCGAGGCTCAGGGATTCCGTCAGGCAGCCGCCTTTCCAGCCAAGCCAGGGAGAAAGCAGGGGGAGATGACAGCGAGCCTCCCCCAAGAAACATCCTCTTCAGGAACCTCTCTCAAAGCATTTCTCCCTGTCTGTCCCCCTCTCTCCTCCTCTTTCTCTCTCTGTCTCTGCCTCTCTCGCTCTCCCCCTCTCCTCTCTCTTCCCCTCCCCCCTTTCTCTTCCATCCCTCCGTCCAATCAATTTTGCAATCAATACCGCCATTGAATTTCTTTACTGAGAAACACGGATTCTGATTTCCCCTCTGGGCTTAAGGTTTTTGTTTATTTTTTCTTGTCATTAGCGCTAACCTCTCTGGAAATTTAGAGCTACATTCAGTAGACTGTGGGTCTCTGCTGAAGACGGTATTTTAAGAATCCTGCCATCTGGGAATAGCAGTTTGTGAAGTAGCTACTTCCTCAGTACAGTTTGTGCTTTTTCAAAGCAGTTGAAAGTTAATAACTGGGTAGGTATATATTTCATAGTAAATTTTCAAATTGTACCCTTTAAATTAGCCATGGTAGAGTACTTTTTTTTTATTATAGCTGGAGATGTGCGTTCTTTCATTATTATTTTGAAAGGCTTTGTGTAATTAGTTCCAACCCTTTATGAGGTCATAGACCTTTTTAAGAATATGGTGAAACGGATAAGCCTCCCAGAAAAAGAAAAAAATGCACAGTAGTATCAAGTTTTCTCACAGTGGTTCTCAAGGGAGAGTATGACCCCTCCCAGGGGATATTAGGCAAGGTCTGGAGATATTTTTGATTATCATGAACTAGCATCTGGTGGGCAGAGGTCAGGGGTGCTGCTAAACACCCTACAAGGCACAGGACAGACCCCCGGAATTATCCAGCCCCAAATATCAGTAGTTCTGAGGTTGAGAAAACCTGTTTCAATAAAATGTCCGATGGTTCCCTGTTCCCCTGCATCCCTTCCGTGATCAGAATCCCTGATCAAATGCTCTGATTTATTTTTATTTGTCTTGTACAAGTCACTGGTTAATGAGTTCAGTGACTGTGTTAATAATGATTGGCCTGACTTTCTGTTATGTATCATGACCTAGTTATTACACAGAGCCTTCAGATCTGTATCATGTATAGGTAGAAGGTATGACTCCATAAAGACAGAATAATGAGAGTGAGATTGGGACTCACCCTCCACACACCCACTGTGGATATTGGTCTAGGACACTTTCTCAATTTGGAGTTTGAAGCACCGAGATGGCTGGCTGAGATTTAAGTCCTGGCTGTGTCTCAGTCCCAACACTAAGTCTTCTTAATAGACTATTTTATCTAGTCCTCAAAAGAAAAGCGGAAAAATATGAAGGAGGTACAATTATTACTTTACAGAGAGGTTAAGTCATTTGGCTGAGACCTTACAGCTAAAAGGTGGACTTCAAAAAATATCTCATTATCTGCATTCTATTAAACAGTAAATGCTATTGAAGAGATTCTGCCTAAGATGAAGATGAAGACAGAGGAGGAGGCTGGTTGTTTTCTTTTTTAATCTGTCGGGAAGCAGTATCAATTACTCATGAAAGCATAGCGTATTACATACTAGGACTCACATTTCTGACTTAGAGGAGTGAATTTGGACAAGCGGTGCCCTTTCTGGGCCTAAGTTCTCTCATGTGTAAAAAGAGGTTGGAAATAGATGATTCTACCTCATGACTTCTAGCATCATGATTATATAGATACTGTTATATTTGAGAAGAAGTTTAGGGTCATCTAATTTTGTTCAAGTATATAATTTTACAGATGAGGAAGCAGAGGCTCAGAATCCTTCCAGTGTCTTACCCAGAGCTGAGCCTCGAATCCATGTATCCTGATCTCTCATTTCATTCCACCGTGTAATTATCTTCCCAAACTACCGAGCCATCTGTGTTACTCCTTGAGTTCTTGTTTGCATACTTCATAGGCAAAATGCATTATACTATTTTTTAAAACCCTTGCATTAAATTTGCACCTTCAAAAGGATCTTTAAATTACTTCCCAGCCAGAAGTTCTCACATAGCAAATGCTGCTTATACCTCTTATTCCAGGTTTGAGTTTCTAGCATGTTTGGATGGTAGTCCCATTAAGTCATAAGATGAGATCATGAATGTAAAAACATGTGGAAAGCTATAAGGCATCTAGGACAATACTCTTGGTTAGCTACCAAATATTAATTCCCAATCCCTCTTTCTTATTCACTAGATACTTTTGGTGGCCACATGACCCTATTCTAGACAATGAATCAGCTGAGGAGTCCTCTAGGGAAGACTGTATTCTCTGATTAAAGAAGGAAGCATGAGAGAACAGTTCTCTCACCATCTTGGCCGCCTTTTGGACACATTATTGAAAAATAAAATGCTTAGAGTTGTGGCAGCCTTTTTGTAACTACAAGGAAAATCACAGAAATAAATCCTAGCACCCTAAGATTGTGGAGCTATTCACCTTTTGAATTTTTTAGAAGTAAATTATAGACTGTAAGTAGATTTAAGTCATTGTTATTTAAAATTTCTGCTTTTTAGTATCTGAAAGCATTTCTAATTGATAAAGCACTGTACAGATAAGACATTTGCTCAATGATTAAAAAAACACACATTAGTCAACATTGTATCCCAGTGCTTGGCAATAGAAGATAGATACTCAATAATTTGAACATTAACTGAGGGAATTCATAAACAAATGAATATTATTGTGATTGTTTCCCTGTTCTAGTGTAGCCTACAGAGTGGGTATTTATCTTTTAAACAGAGAAAGTGTGCTATGTGAAATTAGGGAAGGAGTATGATAGTGAAATATAGGAAACACCATGGATCAATAACTGCTGACCATTGGGGATTGGTTGAAAAGGGGCTTCTTCAGTTCACATATGTGGCAATCACTATAGTTTGGCTGATACAGTGTCCTTTCCCAACCCTCTTCTTCCATACCTTTCTCTCCAATCGAAGCAGTGAAAGCTAAAATCTCCATTTCCCGGCTGGTCTTGAAATTTGAGGGGCATGTGACAGTGCTGGCCAATGAGAGGAAAGTGGAGGGATGCTGGTCTCATCACATCCACACCCTCTTTCTTCAACCTTAGAAAATGGATGTGGTACACTTTGTAGCACAGCAGGCACCTTTCAACCACGAGGTGAAAAGCATTAGGACAAAGCCCACATTCTAAGAATGATGGAGTAAAATGGTGAGTCTGGATCCATGGTATCTTCCTTAGGCCGCTACATTATTCTCAGACTTCCCTTAGGTGAGACCAATAACCAACCCTTAGCTGTTTAAATCTGCGATTAGCATTAAATAAATACCTGCTAGACTATTCAAACTAACTGTTCTCTTGCAGTCCAAGAGCTGGCAACACAGTTAAGTGGATTAGAGCACGGACGCTAAGCAGAGCAGAGAAGAGAGAGGGCAGAACGATGTCAAGGGAGAATTCATTCTCCAGCAATCGGTGGCTGCAGTAGGCATTCCTCATCTATAGCATGTATTAGAGAAGATGGACCCTCCTTACAACTTGGCAATAGAAACAGGAATAGCTATGAAGATAGCTGATAAAATGTCTCCCCTTAAAGTCTTAACTTTGAGAAATTCAAGGAGACTGAAATTCTAAGCATTATAAATGGCCTGAGACAGGGAGGTACACCTCAAAGACAGACCAGCAAGAGAGAGATGCAGGAAGATGTAAGATGCAAAAGAACTAGTGGATAACGAAAGGAGAGACTCCATATAGAGCCAAGGAAGAGAGATTTTCCTTAACTGTTCCTGGCTGGGGAGTTTATCAGTTTATTATCAGAATGGATCATTTGTTCCTCAACAGAGGCTGGGAGATACCCCAAGAAATGTTCCACTAGCTAAAAAACTATAATCAGATTTTTCAGCCCAGAAACAGCAAACGGTTAAAATAAGTAGAGACCATGGTAAGTTCTTCATTTTTTTTTTGCCATTTCCTTCCTTCCTAAACTACCCCTTCCCTTCATGAATGCCTTCTTAAAACAGATTTAACGAGGTATTGCTACGGTGTCCATCTTATTTGTAGGGAAAAAAAAAAATCTCATGGGACAAGGGACCTTTCAGATTTCCTGGTCTCCATTTCAAGTAGTCTCTGGATGAGATCATGGATTGCTTTTAGGATGATTATTCTTCCATTTGTATACATACATTTACCACAGCCATCCTAACATCCTGTTTAAGTAAGGTTGCCTATTTCATTTTCTAGGACAGAAATAGCATAGGATAGGATGTGTTTGATAGACTCGAGACCCCTCTTCCCTGTAGAAATTGCATATGTCTCGTTATGTACTATTTCTAAACATAGTGATTTGTATGACTATATTCCCCAGAAGCTCTCATGGAAATAAGATGCAGACAGTCTGTGGCCTGCTCCCAGAGGTGCTGTCTGCATTCTTTTTATGAATTAAAGTAGCATACACATTTTAAATCAATAACTCATTCATAAGAAGAAAAACATGTGAAGTGTTAAATCACATTTAACACAGCGAACACTTGACATTAAACCATCAAAATGAGAAATGTCCGTAATATATTTTTGCTACATGACCCAGTATACATTTTAAAGCAGTGCATAATTATGTTTAATACTGAATCAGTGTTATGCTTTTGCTACTTTTAAATTATGCTTCTTTTTTCTTCTGGTATCAAAAGTCATCTCAGGCTTTTTCAGTGTTACAACTATGTTTTCTAATTTTTAAAACTTTTCCCAGAATATGTAGAAAGAGGAATATAACAGTCTCCATAGAAACAGATAAAAATTTTGTGTATATGTGGATAATAATATTTTCCACCAGTGTCATAACTTCTGAGAGAACTCACAAAGATTTGTACTACAGTATTTTAAAAATCTTAAATCCCACCCTCCTTCACCAAAATAAGATGCACTGCAAGGATTGAATATACTAAGACAACAGTCTAACAGAAGAAAGCCAAACTTAAATGCTGAATTTGGTATTATAATACTAAGAGGGGTTAACAAACACTGATTTTTCTAAAGTAAATAATTTCGTATTACAGAAATTGTGAAACGGCAGAGGGGGAATGCCTCTTCCCCAGTTCCCTGGATTTCCTCAGGAGAAATCTAGCTGAAATGTACCCGGGCTCTCTCCACTCATTCAAACCCTTGGGGCAACTGGTGTCTCCAGGGAGAAACCACCTGCCAGTGTGCTGGTCAGGGCTGCTTCTCTCTTGTAGGTGAATCTCCCACATGGGAGACCTGCCCTCATCCATATTGCTGAGAAGAGAGGGTGGGTGAATCTGCTGAGTTCTGGGCTCCATTAGCAGACCCTTTGCCCCTCACTAAGCCACATCCTCCACTTTAGCCTTTATCAGTAATAATCATAATATTTTAGTTTCCATCTGCCTCTTTTTCCCCTCAGTTTGTTCAGATTGCAGCTGGGGAAGAAAAGTGCTATTTATTGGCCCCCGTGAGAGACCCCACTAAGAACTATCACAAATTGAATGTGTGCATGCTTAAATATTACTTAAATATTACTATTTTGTGACCAATATGCCAGCAACACCAGGTCTTTACTAATAGGGATCAAGAAGAAAAGAAGGGAACTAATTTTCAGCAGTTAGCATTGAGTCAAAAGGCCAAAGACTGTCTCTTAAATGCTGTGCTTGGTTGAGTCGCCAACTAGAGTGAAGGGGTGGATGAAAAGAGAAAGCTTTCTTGCTAGTGATGTCTCTGAAAGATCAGTGTCTCCGTGTGTTAAAAGCAAAAGAGCATGGGCAAGGTGACAAGAAACAGAAGATATAAGAATAAAAATAGAATTAAGAGCAGTGTACATCAACCATGTCAACAGGTAGACATTAGAAGCGGTCATGGGGGTAATAAACAGAGTTGGAGAGAGGAGAGGGGGAGAGAGAGGAAGAGAGGCTGGGAAGGGGAGAGAGGGAGAGAGTGACAGAGACAGAGGGAGGGAGGAGGAGGGGGGAGGAGAGGGGCAGAAAGAGAGCCACACAGAGAGGGAGGCCAACAAAGAGTGAGAAGACAGGTGTTCTGTTTCTGGCTTTCGGTTCTGTTTTGCTTTGTCTCCTGGGAGGGAAGGATAGAGAACAATGCTGTATCTTCTACCTTGAAGGCAACATAGGATACTTGCCATGTCTGGTGAAGGATGGGAAAAATACGGATCCCGTGATGCAATTGCTACTACGAGGGCATTAATGTGTCATGAGGAGGACATGTCCACTTGGAGTGTCAAAGGGACATTCACTATGTCGACTGAAATAAAAACGCACGATGGAAGAGCTGTGCATTTCAGGTTTATTTGGGGACTACTGAGGACTATATAGCCCAGTAGACAGCCTCTCAGAGAGCTCTGAGGGACTGCTCTGAAGAGGTAAGGGTGGGGGGGTTAGTGTATATGTGATTTGGGCAAAGGGGGTACATGCAACCAAGCACATTTCTGCAGAAGTTTGCTGCTAGTCACAAGGAATAGACATCTTAGTTAATGGTTTCAGTGCTTTTCTAAGTATGGGAAGATGCAAGAATCCAGGTTCCCACAAAATCTCTCCTGAAAGTATCTGACTACCTGAAGGCCTGCTCTACCAGTTTTCCCAGAGCACGGAGTGCCTCATTCCTGATCTCCGCCCTGAACTCCTTTCAGGGTGTGCTGAAGGTCAGTGACTGCAGTGGCCAGTGCCTTCATTCTTGTAGAACCAGATGGCAAATGACATGTTTTAGTTGTCAACTATATGCAGGGAGATGATGAGGTAGACCTGGCCTAAATCAAACATAGTTAACTCTTAGCATAAAAGTATTTTCTGGTTTGTGGACTTCCAGGTCTTTAATGACTCTTCATTCCTACACCCATTCTCTGCCGTTGGCTGAAAGGCTAAACTTAGCATTCTTACCAGAGGTTAAGTAAGCAGGGAATAAAAAAGGAAGCTTGCATCAATCAGTATTGTTTTTGTTATTTGATGGTTTAAAAAAATATGAAGTTTCCTTACAGAAGGGTTCTAAATAATATATGTAGACACCCCCGCCATCTCCACTCAGGAGGCGGAACTGATCCCCTCCCCAACTCCGTGGAGGGTGGGTGGGCTCAATGTCTCACGAAGAATGAAGTATGGAAAGGAAAAAAACCCAGTAACTTTCCAGTGGAGAAGGCTGACAGATAACACCTTAACCAGGTGACCTAGATGAACATTACTGGCCACGTGTGGATTCCAGTTTCCCCCGATGTTTCCCCGATGAAGTTCCCCCCGAACTTCACTTCCATGGTATTCTCTCCAAAAACCCATCACCCCACTCTAATCACACCCGACCAAACCATATTGGGGGACATTCTACAAAATACCAGATCAGTACTCCTCAGAACTGTCAAGGTTACGAAAAAACCAGGGGAGGCTGAGACACTGTCACAGATCAGAGGAGACTGAGGAGATGTGGTAACTAAATGCAATGTGGTCTCCTGGATGGGGATCCTGCAACAGAAAATGGGTGTCAGTAGAAACACTGGGGAAACCCAAATAAAGTCTGGAGTTTAGTCCATAGTAAGATGCCAATGTTGGTTTCTTAGTTTTGACAAATGTACCACAGTATGTAAGATGAAAACATCTGAGGGGAAACTGAAACTGGATGAAGGGTATATGGGAATACTGTCTTCTATCTTTGCAAAATTCTGTGCAGTTCCAAGTAGTCCAAAATAACAAATTTATTTTTTTTAAGTATTATTTGTTGTATGTCCTTTTCTACGCTGGACGTTCTTGAGGACGACGCTTCACATTTGAAGAACACGTCACACATGAAAACACGTTTTCGTGTACCTTCATCTAAACTTCCATGGCAGCCTGCAAGGCAGGCAAGATGGGATTATCTCCATGGACAGTGTAGAGATGAGGCAGCAGAAATTAAGAGTTTCTGTCCTTCTGCAAGTCACTCAAGGAGGAAGAAGAAGAGCCAGGACTCAAGCCAGGACTCTTTCTATACCTCATAAATTCCTCACTTTTAAATTCTAGTCCTAGTGGTTCTGGGCTTCCCTGGTGGTGCAGTGGTTAAGAATCTGCCTGCCAACTCAGGGGACATGGGTTCGAGCCCTGGTCCGGGAAGATCCCACATGCCGTGGAGCAACAAAGCCCGTGAGCCACAACTACTGAGCCTGCACTCTAGAGCCCGCAAGCCACAACTAGAGAAAACTTGCACGCAGCAACGAAGACCCAACGCAGCCAAAAATAAATAAATAAAAATTTAAAAAATAATAATAATAAATTCTAATCCTAGTGGTTCTGTTGGGCGTGATTGATATGAGATTGTTAGACTTAATGTACTCACGTTATCCTGACCCCTCTGTGTGAGGATTTGAGTGTGGAAAATAGCAATGAATGCTATAAGAAAAAAAACTGAAATGGGAAAGAATACGTCAAAGTTCCAGTATTTACTCCCAGACTTCATCATGAAGTAATAAAGTTCCCTCCGCCAAGAAAAATCCCTCTCATCCTTTAGGGATTGGCTCAGGAATTACTTTGTGAGTCTGTCCTACGGGCTCCCCACTGCATTCACGGTGCACACGTCTCCAAAGTCTGTACTTCTGTAGCACTTTTCACTGCTTCTTTTGCTTGTTTCTTTGTTTGGGATAAACATTAGAAATATACATTCATATTTGTGCTACATATAAAATGACTCTCCCATTTCTCCTTTTCTTAAGCCACTTTTTCTATCCAAATTTAATCCTCAAATTTTATTAATTTAATCCTCATTTTTTTTTCTAGCCAAATGGCTCATTGCGGATGGGCATGTTAAATTCCTTAAGTGAAAAGTCTCAAACTCAAATGTCTACAGGAACCAGGGAAGGAGTATCAATGGGTAAAGTAGACCCAAGCATAAGAAAAGTCAATTGGCCTCTGTGTCTCTATTTTCCCACTTTTAAAAAACCAACAAAAATGGATATTTTTCTACTATAAGAAAAATGGTACTTGATGATGCATGGTAACTGACATTTGACCTCAGGATTTGTAGGGGAACAAGAGAGTGATCTGGGGACTTCCCTGCTGGCACAGTGGTTAAGAATCCCCTTGCCAATGCAGGGGACACAGTTCGATCCTTGGTCCGGGAAGATCCCACCTGCCCCGGAGAAACTAAGCCCGTGTGCAACAACTACTGAGCTCGCGTACCACAACTACTGAAGCCTGCACGCCTAGAGCCTGTGCTCTGCAACAAGAGAAGCCACTGCAATGAGAAGCCCGCGCACCACAACAAAGGGTAGCTCCCGCTCGCCGCAACTAGAGAAAGCCCGCACACACAACGAAGATCCAACGCAGCCATAAATAAATATATAAATAAATAACTTTTTTAAAAAAGAGAGAGTGATCTGAATTGTGGCAAATAGGAAAGTTAATGCTTGAATAACTAGAGATGCTCTGAGAATTATGGAAGATCCTTTAAAAGACTCAAATGTTGCCTTGATTATTCCTTAAGTCTACCATATAGAAGCAATCAGAGATGCTGTCAAGCACTTAAAGGTCCAGCAGAGAAGCAGCAAGGTAACAGGAGGTGGGAGAACTGAGGACAAATTCCCAGGGAAAGATATGACATTGTCATGTCGACTCACAAGGTCAACTATGGGCAAAACAATGACACAGACTATACTTTCTAACCTTCCCAATTCTCCATGTCTAGTTTGGGGCTTCTCTCTTTCCATAAAACGTTCACTACCCTGAGGTAAGGCTGCCCCAGCTATGCACAAGCCTTCTCAGGCAAGTCCAGCCCCTTCCATCTCCCATTCTTTGTGGCCATTTCCCATTCTTCCAAGTTCTCTCAGCTGAAATTCTATTGGAATAACAATACCTCTTTCATTGGATGTATTTTAAGTAGGACTCTATGTCTATGATGTTGAGCAGTTTTTCCTATGCTTCTTGACAATTAAGTATTCTCTTTTGTGAATTTTCTGTCCAAATCCTTTGCCTAATTTCTATTAGGTTACATACAGGGGATTAAACAAATAAGTAAATATATTAGGGCTAACGAAAACTAAGTTTCTTACGGCTTGAGGAGGGAGTTACAATCACAGAAAGGAAGAAAATGAAAATGAATCCTGTGTTGTTGATTGGAAATAGAAGGATTGAAGTGAGGTCATGGTTTTCGGTATACATAGATGGATACGTAGACATCTGTGTAGGCAGGGAAAAGTATGAGATAAGCCTGCAATATATTATTATGACAGAAAGAAAGCAAATACTCAGTGATGGAATTGTATTAAGATACCACAGAAGCCGGTTTGGATAGCCTTCCTCAGGTCAAGTCTAAGACAATAAAAATAAATAACAATAGCAATATTATGACTCATTGAATAAGATAAGAAACTATGAGTCCTAAACAAACAAGCAAGTTTTAAACTTGTTTGAGGGAATTCCCTGATGGTGCAGTGGTTAAGAATCCGCCTGCCAGTGTGGGGGACATGGGTTTGAGCCCTGGTCTGGGAAGATACTACGTGCCGCGGAGCAACTAAGCCCACGCGCCACCACTACTGAGCCCGCGTGCTACAACTACTGAAGCCCACGCGCCTAGAGCCCGTGCTCCGCAACAACAGAAGCCACTGCAACGAGAAGCCCGTACACCTCAACGAAGAGTAGCCCCCTCTCGCTGCAAATAGAGAAAGCCTGCACGCAGCAACGAAGACCCAATGCAGCCAAAAATAAATAAATAAATAAAAATAAAAATAAATAAACTTGTTTGATGAGAAATGGGATATACACATAGTTTCAAATTACTTTCCATGAAACACTTATTAATGGAAAGGAGAAAGGCATCATATTACAGCGAAGAATTCTGGCAGGCACCGCCTTAATCAAACGATAAAAGTGAATATCACCAGTAATTGGACAAACTAAAATTCTGTACCACCTGATAAGATGCAATTACAACACAGCATCAACTACAGTGATGTTCCTACCGATAACGCATCCTGAATCTCGTTATGAGGAAAATCAGAGAAAGTGAAATCGAGGGGCATTCTATAAAATGGCCAATATCTTCAAAAGTGTCAAAGGCATAAATGGGGAAGAAGGGTTGAGAAGCTGTCCCAGGCTGAAGGAGAATAAGAGATGTGACACATAAAGACAATCACGTGATTCCGAACTATGTCTTTGGTGAAATTCATGGGATCTGAGGACTTCTTTTTAAGACCATCAAATAATTTATTGCAATTCAGCTTGTGCCCGAAGGGCGAGGAGAGGGTTGGGAAGAGAGTAAACAATTGGGGTGCCAGTGGCATCCGGGACAGTTCATGACGGTCTGCCCAAAGCGTCCGTGGGAGGGTCTGCGGTCACCTGGGTCCACTGTTCCCGAGCTGGCGGGCCTCCTGCGGGGCTTCCTTCCTTCCCTCCCTCCTCCCTCCTGTGTCTGTGCCTCCTCCCCGCATCCGGTGGCTCCAGGCCCGGTGCCTGGGCCGGACAGGTAGAGGGTTGGGAAGTGGGCGGGTGGAACAAGTGACGAGCAGGGACTTCACAGTGGACGCAGTGGCCAGGACAGCAGGTACTGGCCGTCCATGCAGCCCGGGCGCCCTGGTGGGGAGGGCTCAGCTGCGCACCAGCCTGTAGAGGGCGCCCTCCACGCCACCAATGGGTCCCAGGGGTCCCCGGGGGTCCCGGAGGCTCGAGGACCTGGAGCCAGAAGGGCTGCCCTGGCACATCGTGGCCAAGGCCTCGACATAGGATGTAGGGGCTGCTGTAGCTGCGGTGCGCAGGTCACAGTTGTTCGCCGCCAGCACCCAGGGCCAGTCTCCCAAATTCTCACCTGAGAACTCTCACCTCTACTCCCTGTACTGATGGGTGTCCTTAGAGGACTCGGTGGTGCTGATGGTGAAGACACAGAGCTAGGAAATCTACACAGCCAGTAAATTTTCAAAGTTATTTTCTTGATTTTGATGTCTTTATTGTGGTTATGTTTGTGAGAAACAGACACTAAAGTATTTGATGTGATGGGGGTCAGGTTGGGATTTGATTTTACCTTATTACAAGCTGATCAATTAGCCTGTTACCATTTCAGGGATGCTGGCAGAAGACGTAAGAGGCCTGGGTCAGAGACAAAGTATTTTATTACTCACGGCACAGGAAGCAGTGTGAACACCATCATTTGCATCTGTCCCCGTTCCCTCAAAGTCCCATGGGGGCAACACAGAGGACCCACGTGGCACCTGCACATGCAGTGGGCTGCAATACAGGGAGAAACACTGACCTTGGGGAACCTGCTGTTTTATAGCGAACAGTAAGCCTAATCTTTGCCCAGAACATTGCCTCATCCCTCAACGTTGCTCATTGCAGACAGAACCCTGATACGTACCCAAGGAATAGTGTGTGCCACAGGAAATTTTGTGGCAGCATTCCTATTATTCCTACTATTGCAAGGTTCTGAACAACTGAAGTGTCCATCAATAGTACATAAGTAAATTATGGTGTATTCAGAACTGAAGGAAAAGCAATGCACTAGTGTTCCATAAAAGAACATGGATGAATCTTCAAATCTAAGGTTAAATGATTGCATTCAGACACAGAAAATAGACAGCGTTCTGTTTCATTTGTATGAAGTTGACAAATGGACAAAACTATGGGACACAGAGGTCAAAAGAGATGGGGTCCTGGAAGTAGTGTCTAGAAGGGGCTTGAGGGAGGTTTCTGAGATGCTAGCCGTTGTTTTTTCTTTATCTGTGCGGTGGTGTCATGCTTGGGTTCGCTTTGTGATAATTCATTGAGCAGAACACTCATGATATGTGCAGTTTCCTATGTTTTTACTTCAACTAAAGATTTAAATGTGAAAAGAATGCTAGTGCATGCTTATATAAGTGAAATAATATAAAGATGTGTAAAAGAAATGCTAATAACTTTCCCAGCTTCCTAGTCTCCTGGGGTATCCATTTTTAATAGACCAGCATGCCTCCTGTTATATTGTCTCCTAATTAAACAAGCAAATACACTCATGTATACACAAATATCTCTGCTTTCTCTTTTTTTGTTTTTATCCATTATGTAATACACTTTATAGACTTTAAACTCTAATATTTTTATTTGATAGTTTGTCATGGACTTTCTGTAAGTTAATAGCTATAGTTAGAACTTTTAGTCTATTTTTCTACCCACACTTCTGTAATTTTACACAAATAAGTACATGTACTGTTGTCTGTTTTTAGTGATGCCTTTTTTTTTCTATGCATCCCCCCCTCACACATGATCTCTCTCACTTCTTGAAAAATCTGGTATTTTCCCCCCTACTTATATTACCATTTATAAATGAATAATTTGTGTATTTAATCATTCATGTATACAAAATGAAAATTTATATACAAATGTATAAAATGTGTTCATATTAATAATCTCAAACTTATTAATTTTGTTTAATATTTCTACTCTATCTTGCTCCCAAAATACATTTAATGTAGTACGTTCACATATGTAATAATCAAAGCTCCATATGGTGTATGGCCCTTCAAAATACACAAACATACACAGTTATTATAAACACAGCATTTTAAAGGTAAAAAAAGTGTGACTAGTTTTACTTTTCATCACAATTCGATTACTTGGGCAAATAGTACCTTCTCTGAATTAAACATAAGGCTTTACCAGGGTGTATTGTTTACACCAACTGGAAGCAAATGGAAATATTAGGCTCAGTAACATGCACTAATTTTTCTGTCCAATATCTGCATTTTAATCTCCTATCTCTGTTGGGAAAAAAATCTCATTATTAAATCATTAATGTCATTGCCTATAAGTTAACTAGATGTTCTTTTGTTATACTTAATTTAAATTATCCCTTATCGCTTGCAGGATACCATAATTTCAACAAATAATTAAATTTGCTTTCTATTTTTTAAGTAAGTCACCCTGTAAATTGACATCTATTGCTTCAGAAAACAAGGTTAATTAACATGTGGAATTAAAACAAATGCAGTGGCACGTTATGGCATTTTCATTGTTTTCTTTAAACAAAAGCTTACAAAAATTTTACGTTGCTTTATAAAGTTACATGGGAATGAGGAACATCGGTGACTTTAAAATAAATTTTCAATTTAAAAATCCATCATTGTAAATTTGTGTCAAGCATGGCAAAGTATGTAGACATATACTTCACCAGTAATTTTTATTTTGATGTAAATTTCCTATCAGAGGCAGGTGATTTATAAGCTTTTTAGTGTTAGTAACAAAATTAATAACAGTGCCTATCCTTTACCTTAAAAAGTAGAAAATAAGCTTTAGAAATAGGACTTCAAGGGATAGCCTGGAATTGTGCAAGAGAGCATTTCTCCTTTTTTTATTAAAAAAACTTTTTAAATAAATTTATTTATTTAATTTATTTATTTTTGGCTGTGTTGGGTCTTTGTTGCTGTGCGCGGGCTTTCTCTGGTTGCGGTGAGCGGGGGCTATTCTTCGTTGCGGTGCATGGGCTTCTCACTGCGGTGGCTTCTCTTGTTGCGGAGCACGGGCTCTAGCTGCGCGGGCTTCAGTAGTTGTGGCTTGCAGGCTCAGTAGTTGTGGCGCACGGGTTTAGTTGCTGCACGGCATGTGGGATCTTCCCGGACCACGCTCGATCCCGTGTCCCCTGCATTGGCAGGCGATTCTTAACCACTGCGCCACCAGGGAAGCCCCAGATTTCTCCTTTTATATCATCATTCATCTGGTATGCTTTCTGGTCTGTGGTCCCAAAGAGAGATTGGGTGTGATTTCTGCTAATTAGGCTTTGGAATCATGTTTTGATTAAAGAACCTCCCCTAAAGAAAAATCTGTTTACTCTGAGATTATTAGAGCACACTGTTTTTGCTCCTTCAGACGTAAAGAATAGGGCTGGCTCAATAACACGCATCCACATTTTATCAGGCCTCTCACACCAATATGTTGGTTCATCGCAAAGCTTGCTGTTCACCTGTTGTCACACCTCCCCAAGCTTTTCTCTCTACTCTTCTCTCCTCTGGTACGAAGTGCCAGCTGGTTTTGGTGGCTCTGTTCCTCGGCCTCACGATTAAATTTCTTGTTCAGAATGAACCACTCCATCTCTGACACTAGGCAGCTCTTGAAACAGATAGGCCCCAAACTGCAAACCAAATAACCCCAGGGGTCAGCTATTAATTAGGAGACAGTTGTTCATAATCATATGCCAATTGCTGGAGAGCAATTCCAGTTTTACTAACCAGTCCCTGTGGGCAGCTTTGCTTTCAAACCTCCTGTAATAGAGTCTCACCTGACTTAGGTCTTGCTGTTGCTGTGAGATTACTGCTTTAAGCTGACAAAAATTGCATTGCATGAATATTTAAAATAAAAATCAATGATTACTCTAGTACAGTGACAGAATGCTGCTGCTGAGTGCCATTGAATTTCTCATTAATATTAATTTGTAGTTTGTAGAGAAATGGTTTAACAACCATTGCGCTACACACATGTAATTCAAATATTGATGAACTGAGCCATAAGTCTGTAATCGTGAGAGAAATTGCTCATAGCTGTCTGTGTTTGATTATTTTCCAATTTCTGACCAGCATCAATTTGTTTTAGGTTGCCAGGAATGACAGAAAATTTCCCAAATGAGATTTGTATCTAAAGGCGTGATAACCCTGGTATCAATATTGTCATCATCAATCTGATTTATTGAGTATATTTTAAGGACCTGGGACTGAACTAAGACTGATTTTCCTTAGTATGAAAAGAGGATGCTGTTGATCCAAAATTAGTAGGATGCTTTTTTGAATTGTTCTTCTTGATCGTGGTAATTACCTTCCACTTAGCTATAAACACATATATCATGTTTGCAACATCAGATGAACATGTGCCCACCAAATAGTAATTAAAGATCCCCCATCCTAACTGGATGCATTTGTAAATTCCAAACAGAAAACTTGCTTTTTATAAGAGAAAAGTTTATTTGTTCATTAATAAATATTTATTGACGGTATGAGGCATTATACTAAGTTTTGCTGTGAGGTATATGGGTAAATAACACATGTATTGTACCGTAAGCTAGGAGATTAATGAAGCATGTATGCAGTAACCATAATACAAATTCCATTTTTTATACATTTATTTTATTACAACCTCCTGGGGTTTGTGAGAACCAGAGAGAAAGAATAACAAAATTATTGTAGAAATGAAGCTTCTCTTTGGGGCCTATCACCTACGGATGTGCTTTTACTGAAAAACACAGAGCAGCAGAACACAAAAGTCAACACGTATCAGAAGCTTCTGGAGGACTTGTTAAAACAGTTTGCTGGACCTCACCTTCAGAATTTCCAATTCAGTGGGCCTATGGCAGGGCCTGAGAATCTATATTTCTAACAAGTTTCCAGGTGATGATGAAGTTCTGCATTGAGGAATCACTTTGAAAAACCACTGGATTAGAGACTCCCAAAATTGTTTAGTAGTAAAAGAAAATATGCAGGGAGCATTTTCTTTCTTCCTTTCTTCCTTTTAAAACCTTTCCTTTCCTTTCTTCACTCCCACCCTTCCTTCCTCGTTTCTTTCTTTCCTTTTTATTTTATTTTTTATTTTATTATTTTTTTTGCGAAACACGGGTCTCTCACCGCTGTGGCCTTTCCCATCGTGGAGCACAGGCTCTGGACACGCAGGCTCATCGGCCATGGCTCACGGGCCCAGCCGCTCCGCGGCATGTGGGATCTTCCCAGACCGGGGCACGAACCTGTGTCCCCTGCATCGGCAGGCAGACTCTCAACCACTGCGCCACCAGGGAAGCCCCTTTCTTTCCTTTTTAATATAAATCTTCCTCTTCCTCAATCTTAAGAGACTCAGTGGGTCTGTGACGAGAATAAAAAGTCAACACTTTTTACGGACTTCCCTGGTGGCGCAGTGGTTAAGAATCCGCCAGCCAATGCAGGGGACGCAGGTTTGATCCCTAGTCCGGGCAGATGCCACATGCCGAGGAGCAACTAAGCCTGTGTGCACAACTACTGAGCCTGTGCGCCACAACTACTGAAGCCCGCGCGCCTAGAGCCCGTGCTCTGAAACAAGAGAAGCCACTGCAATGAGAAGCCCATGCACTGCAATGAAGAGTAGCCCCCACTCGCTACCGCAACTAGACAAAGCCCGCACGCAGCAACAAAGACCCAAAATAGCCAAAAGAAAATAAATAATACAAATAAATTTATTAAAAAATAGTCAACACTTTTTAAAAGCTTCACTATAATTTTCTGAATTCCAGGTGAGTTAATTTTCCTTTCCACTGTACTGGGGAAAGTTAAATAGGGGAGAGGATTGCGTGAACATGGTAGGTAAGCACAGTATAAAGGGACTGGTTAAGTAAAGTGGAGAATTTGCACTCTTCGATTTGATTCACATACAGACACTAAAACTTCCCTCCATATAAACACCCAGTGGGCATCCTCAGATATCCAAAGGTGGCAGAATTTAAAACATTCTAAAAGGTCAGTTCTGGACTTCCCTGGCGGTCTAGTGGTTAAGACTCCGCACTTCCAGTGCAGGGGGCTCGGGCTGGATCCTGGTTGGGGAACTAAGATCCCACATGCCACACAGTGTGGCCAGAAAAAAGAAAAAGTCAGTTCTGATTGCTGACAGGCTGTGCACTTCCAGGCCTGGGGCGTATTAGGAGCCGAGGGTGGCGCTGCATCGGGGCAGTCATGAGGAATGACTGGATTACTGGGACCTTTCCTCCGCTTGCTCCACACATGGATGTTTCCCTATTTTTAAGCTACTTCAAGGTCCCATGTCATTTTTCACTCGCACCATCCTTAATCCAGTAACACATCTTTCTGTTTCCCAAACTGGAAAATAAGGACACCACAAATAGGTACGGGGTACCTTCCAGGAGCATCAGTTTCAATGAAAAAGGGCACTGCCACGTTATCTCCCAGAAGAAACTCTAATGCTATTTCAAGCACCATGGAAGTATGCGTGTGAATGCATGGGTGTGCATGTGTGTGTGTGTACTTTATACTTTTGTGCTGGGAGGAGAGTAACAGTTCTTCTGGTCATCAACAATACTTGCAACTATTTCTTCTGATTGCTGAATGGTCAAAACTGGGTGTGGAAGATAGAAAAACTAGCCCTGCAATAAATTATGTAACTTCCATTACATAAATTGCCTTCATTATCTGTGCCTATGGAACATGGCTGGATGATATCAGACTGAATTAACAGATTGAATAATTCTTGTTAGCAGCAGGACAGCCAGTCCTCCAGAATAAGCTGGGACATAATCAATTACTGAGCTAGTTAACTTGTAAAAGGATAAGCAAACCTATCAAAACCTGAAATCACTTCCTGTTCTTAAAATGGTATCTTATACATGTGTTAGTCAATAAATAAGACCAGAAATGGTTAATACAATTGAGATATGGCAGATGACTTTAAAATACAACAGCATCTTCCTTGGGAGTGGCCTTTAGAGATGTGGTGTTTTCTTTCTGCTCCAAATCATAGACGCATGCCATTGAAAGGAACTTCAATTTGATGTCACACCAAGTGGAGAAGTCTCTTCTGCACCTCTCAAGGGATTGTCGGCTGGCGTCTACTGAGAGTAAATGTGTGACCATTCCCTTGTCGGTTATTTTGAAATGATAGAGGGTTCTTCCTTTCTAAAATTTTCACCAAAATGCTAATCCTTCTCCCATGAGTCAGGTCTCTTTGATTCCAAAGCCCATATCGTTTTACAGTATCACACTGCCTCCGAATGAATGCCTATTATGTGCCAAGACATTTGCAAGATAATTTAGGAATAGAAAAATTAATGAGACCCAGCACCTCTTCTTAAAGGTGTTTAACCTGACCATAGAACAGATAATACATGCACGTAATTCTTTCTAATTCAAGCGCCAAAGAGAACCTTTAACTTCTATGAACCTGTGTTCAGATGAGGTAAAAGGGATGATACCCAAATGGAAGGTTTCATGAAGGAGAAAAATGGTAGGTGGGGATACAGAAGTAAAGTGGGGAGAGCATATAAGGCAGAAGAGTGGGCATGTGCAGGGTGGGGATGAAAGGCACTGGGCATGCTTAGAAGAAGGGGATTAAATGCTCGCAGTGCAGCATAAGATAGGTATAGGGAAGCAATGAGAGTAAAATATAAGGATATATTTCTCAGATGGGTTGGGGTCAAATTACAGAGCAGCTGGAAGCCAGAGACAGCACTACGGACTTGATTCTCTACACTGGTGTGCTCCAACATGGGACATAACCCCAGGATGGATGTCAGAGAGTGGAGAGCGCAATGGGGTGCAAGATGATGTCAAAACTTTTATTTAGTTTTAATTTTTAATGTTAGAAATGATGCATTACTGAAATGCACTCTATGGGTTGACTCTAGTTCCCTCACCCTCCATATTTCAAGGTCATAGATCTCATGTCATGTACAGTCGGGGAGGCATCCTGAGGGAAGGGTGGGTGCTCCATAAGGCCAGGATTGGGAGGGAGTCATAGTTTTTTGCTAGTTTTCAGTGTGTTGCTCACTGCAACAGGCTACCTTGCAATGAGTTTGCAGACGTGAGGGTCCAGTTTGGTGGATTATAGATTATGTCATTTAAGTTTAACTAAACATCCTCCAAAATGGCAAACAGCCTAAAAAGATGCCTTCAGAGAACCCACAGATTGAAGATAGTACTAATAATACAAACACAAATAAATTAAAATGTGGCAGAGCTGATATTCCTTATCCTCCAAGTATAAGATGTTCATCACCTACGTTACAAGACAAAACCAAGGATAATCTAATGAGAGGTGATAAGAAATAGTATTAGAAAAAGTGATATTTGAAATATAGGTATAGACCCCATGTTATTTATGATGAACCTTCTTATCAACGGTATAATAGTATTGTGCCTTTGCGAAATCCTGAGTTTTTTTCCATGACAGCCCTTGAACGAGGTATTAAAATAAACTGAACTTGGAATGAGAGCAGCCACTTCAGTTGCTGTATCACAAAGTATTAACCAAAGTTTTAAAAAATAATGAAGCATATATATATATATATATATATACATACCATAAATATGAATAAATACATATAAAATCTTTTAAAGTAAAATAATTAAGCAGACATATCTATAAATTATATGCATATGTAAGTAAACATGTATATGAATAATAAAAATTTAGATTTAAAAAGTTCTTTGAACCTTAATAAAATAAAAATTATTCAAAATTTATTTTCTCTTTATCTCAACCTTTTATGTTTTTGTGCCTGTTAAATAATGCAACGTATGCCCGTTTATGTCTCTAGCATGTTATTACAGTCATAACTTAAATATATAGTTATAAATATGTATGTATCTGTACACTGCACACTCTCAACATGTTTTAGCTGAAGGAGGGGTGATACTTTTGAAAAGTTTGGGGATCGCTGCTTTACATTTGGAATAGGGATGCATTGAAGGTTTTGATCCAGGAAGTGATATATCAATACATCAAGACATATCAAGAACTGTATTTAAGAAAAAGATCTGGTACCAATGTACTATGAGGCTATTTCACGGACTATAAAAGACTATTTTATAATGAACTGTGAAACAGAAAGAAGGGAAGTGGTTAATAAATTGTTGAGAAAATTCTGGTCTTGAATAGGGAGGTACCGATGGGACTAGGAAGGGGGAGCTAGAGGCATAGATATGAGAGTTCTGTGAAGGATTTCAATACACGATTCATTACCAGGGAAAGTGAGGGGCGTAGTGGAGATGAAGCAGAGATAACCCTGAGTTTCTCCTCTGGGTAAATGAGTGAAGGGTGAGGACATTAATATTAACAGAAATGCTGTGTTTTCAGCTTGGTTTAGAACAGAATATATTTTCTACAATTTGGGTCATCGTTTATTCAAATACATCAGTCTATTCATTTATTCATATTAATTTTTCATTTATTCAACAAATACTTATCAAATTCCAACAACATTACAGAAACTGCATGAAGTGCCAAGTATTCAAAGATGAATGAGATGGTTTCTAGACTCAGGGAGCTCACAGATTAGCGCGAATAATATCATAAAAATGTGTCGATAATGACACAGAGTGTGAAAGTGCAGTGAGAGAACCACCTGGAGGGTGATTCAAGAGCACATGGAAGGGACAGCTGGCCCGACTCGGTACATTTTTGGAAGAGGAGGCTCCTGAGACTCTAAAAGAATGAGTAAGTGATAGTCAAGGGAGGAAGAAAGGAAATGCGTTCCAGGCAAAGGGATGGATGTGATGGCCAAAGCACAACGCAGCGTAGGTGGGAAACTCAAGCAGAAAAAGAGTTCAACAGACATCAGGTTCCCTGTGACTGGTGGACTGCTTAATTCTGATAAGAGGCCATGGACTCATCTATTCTGAAAACAAAATCAGTAACAATCAATTAAAAGCCCAAAGCTGTCAGACCTATGCAGAACAGTGACAGGTGGAGACCAAATCAAAAGAAGGGGAAATGGATGGTTTCTATGTTAAAGCTGCAGCACAGAAATTGGACAATGAAAATAGTACCTGTGGCTATTTAAACTGGAGACATTACTATCTGGTGATTACGTGTAGTATGTGTTAAATAAGAGAGGCCAGCTGGCAACCCTGTAGATTCGGACCACAAGAATGAACAAGTAGACACAATGAGGCTTGTTATTGGAGAATACATGCATATGTATAAGGAAAGAGGGAATGGCCAGAGGAAACTCTGGAAAGTGCACGGATGTTTACACCTTAGTATTAAACTATGTATTTACATGTATGCGTACACGTGAGTGCCAGATGAAACTTGAGGCTGAAAGGAGATAGGAAGTGTGTGAAAAAATATATATGCTTTATTTATCTGATAATGTGGGACTGTTGTATGAAACTTGGGCAGGAATGGATTATTGCATAGTTCCAGTGAGAGTGTGTGAAATAGCTCAGATAAATGTGGCAACTACGTGTTACTTTCTCGATTATATAATACCTCTTACACCCATCTTACTTCATCTAGTCCTCATTGCTCAATAACCCAGGTAGTGTTATAGCATTTTGTACAGGAGGAGATTGAGAATTGGAGGCAAAATATGACTTGCCCGGGGGCATATAGTGGCAGAGTGGAGATTCAAACCAGGCTTTCTGACTCTGGAACCAGGGTACCAATCATTTTACCAGTGGTTTCAACATATCAGTAGCTTTCTGGAGAAGTATCACTTGATAATTAAGGTTTTTGGGGTTTTTTAAAAATGTATAAAGATAGCTTTTGTGTGTAGAAACGAATTCTTACATCTGCATTCATTTTCACTAATAGTTCATACCTTACAATTTTGATTGTAAGTTGAAGATACAACTTAAATATTAAGTAAATCTACTTACAAACCTAGTGATTGTTAATTAATACTCAACTTGTTTCTAAATTTAAGATATTGAATTTCCCCAAGCATTTAAGTACAACTCATAAATTTAATTCATGTATTATTTTAAATATTTCATATTAAAGTCATGCAAGTTATGTTCTCCTAAATATTTAAGAATTTTTTTGTGATTGACTTAATTATCTAAAACTTTTCAACTTAAATATTTCATATATCTGGTTTTCTAAAGTACTTCAAACAGATAAGCAGGTGGAATTACAAACCTAACACACAAAATATTCTTAAGTACTTAAATGATACTTGAAAACCTAATAATAAAGATTTGATGATTCAGATTTATTTAAACTTATAAACGCTGTTAAAACTTATCAAATACTATTATACCTTTTAAAATTAAAATCACACACAAAAAATTTTCAAGTTGAAATTACAAGTTTAATATGTCAGATTTAAAAACAAGACAACCTATATTTTTCAGGTGATTATATACACTGCTCAAATTTCCCATTTTCTTTTTCATTTATTTTCTGCAGTTGTGGTCACCTAGATTTGCCCTTAACATTCCAAACTGGTACAAAAATATTGATTCCAAGGATTTTATCATTATTTTCTCCATGCTTATTTTTACATATTCTTGGAGTTGCTAAGTCATTTTATCATCTCTTTACTCAAAAAATTTCAGGCTGTGGTTAGAGATTCTGGACAGAGACCTGGAACCTAGTGGCAATTTCCAGAATAATCTACCTGAGCTGCCTGTTAATATGCCAATCCTGTTTATCTAGAAATGGTTTCATCTGGCTACTTCTTAGCCATTTTATTTTTACACTAACTTCTGACACAACTCTTACTATAACCCCTGTCATAAATATAATCGTCTAATTTGGGTGCACAACATCTCATACTCACACTATCTCCCACCCCACTGAGTTGCAACTAATCTCTGTTTGCTGGAAGCTAATTAAAATCTGCATGACAGTCCCATCTACCCCCAGTGCTGGGGCTGTAACTAAACTCTTTATCTAGTTGGATTTTGCACCTTTTAAATATAGATTATTTCCTAATCTGTCTCACAGACCACAAATTTATAGTTATTATGTTGACCAGAATTACCTCTCCAGTACTGTGTGCTGTTGGGTTTGAAACCAAGCAGGACCCTGTAGGGCCTTCCCAGGCACAGACATCCTCATGTCCCCTGCCTCTTGTTTGTAAAAAGCTTTAGCCTCCTAGGCCTTTCCAGAGTTCCAAAGAGCAAATTTAATCAGAGAAGTGAAAAAAATGCAGAAACAAAGGAAAACAGTCAAACAAGACAATATCATAGTAGTTCTCTCATAAAACAAAATCAAGAACCTTTAATTCTTCCTCAATGGCTATAGATAAAATCCTTAGTCATATCCTTGAGTCGTTTGATAGATACTAAAACCCCAACCAGATGGAAGAAGTTAACTGCATGCTGACCACCAGCACGTAGAGCCCAAACTGGTTGGAACCAGAAGGTTGACGACGGAGATTCCTGAAACATCACCCTGTTACCTTACCATCAACCAATCAGAGAATTCTGCACAAGCCCATCAGGCATCCTGGGACTCTCTCCCTCACAGTCTTTAAAAACCCTGCCCTGAAAGCCACTGGGGAGTTCTGGTCTTTTGAGCATGAGCTTCACGTTTCCCTTGCTTTGTCCCACGCTTGGCACTTTGCAAGAAATGCTGCACTTTTCTTCACTACAACCTGGTGTTGGTAGATTGGCTTTGCTGCGCTTTGCCTGAGCGCACTCAAGTTTGGTTTGGGAACAGGTTGGAACCATAAAACATAGTGTCCTGACCAATGGATGGGCGTGTGGTCAAAGTTTACTCACTTTAGGACTTCGAATGTTGAGCAAAAGCAGAAAAAAGAATTAGCAGCAGTGCCCTAAAAACCAAGTGGTTCTACTTACTGAGCTCCTGAGTTGCCGCTGGTTCCCAGCTGGACCTTCAGCCTTCAGTTCTTTGAGCTGCCTTCACATCCTTCCAGTAAATTACACTGTCTGTTACTTTGCAACCCCAAACTCCAACTGGTACAGGCAGCCAAGGGGAGGCTGCACAGATGAGAAAAAAAGGTGTACTTAGCAAAGAAAGCCGGCCCTTATCCAGGCTCCAGTCAGACCAGCCGCAGTTATTCATTCTGCAGATTTCATGTGCAGGTTTGAAATCATTTTATTGCTAAAGAGGTATGAAATCATTACATTCATGACTGCTAAGGTTTCAGTTATGAAACTTTAAAATTGGAGAATTTTAAGGACAAACTGAAGGATGAGAACTGCGGCAGAAAATACGCCTGAATCAAAAAAAGAAAACGAAAAATTTGAAGCAGCTTTCAAAATTCATGAGGTTTCAGAGAAAAGAGAGAAATCAGGAACTATTTCCATGTGAGAAGCCTCAATGCCTAAAAATCAAGGACTAGGCAGTAAAGCAGGTAACAGAAGATGCAAAGAAAAGGCGCAGGGAGTCGTGATTAAAAAGAGATAGGAAATGTGGGACCGATGCTTCAAAGTCCCTGAGAGAAATACACAGGAGAGACAGTACATGTTACTAGGACTTTCATGGAGAAATTGACATAACTAACGATGAAAGGTAAAAATTTCATACTCGATTTCTCAGCCTTTGTAGAAAACAGAGCATGGACATGTGCTTTAGGTTCAACTAAGCAGACACACAAATGTAGAAACAAAACCTGAGGACACAAAGAAATTGGCACTGCAGGGAATCAAGAGAAACTGACACAAAAAGCATAGATGGGGACAACTCCTCAGGAGGTGGTATAATTTTAAACAACAGTCTCCAGAGACAGCGCCGGCAGTTGTGCGGTGGAGGCATCCTAAAGTTCAGGGTCAGTGGGTGAAGTGACCTGTCGGTCCAGGCTTCAGCAGTAATGACATTGGGGTCCACGATGAGCTGTTCTCTGGAGGGATTTTGATGATGGCAATGTGTCCCCAGCTTGCTTTTGTTTCCCCATGTTCTCTTCCAAGTGTGGTCCTTCATCCTTGCTATTAATTTTGAGACTTACCCCAAATCCTCTTGTCAAATAAATTTCTATTGAAGTCAGCCCCAGTCAGTTCCTATTCATTGCAATGAAGAACTCTAATTCCATTTTTAGTTTTTTAAGGAAACTCCATACTCTTCTCCATAGTGGCTGCACCAGTTTACATCGCACCAACAGTGCAGGAAGGTTCCCTTTTCTCCACACCCTCTCCAGCATTTACTGTTTGCAGGCTTTTTGATGATGGCCATCCTGACCAGTGTGAGGTGAAACCTCATTGTAGTTTTGATTTGCATTTCTCTAATAATTAGGGACGTTGAGCATCTTTTCATGTGCCTGTTGGCCACCTGTATGTCTTTGGAGAAATGTCTGTTTAGGTCTTCTGCCCATATTTTGATTGTTTGTTTGTTTGTTTTGATATTTAGCTGTATGAGCTGTTTGTATATTTTGGATATTAAGCCCTTGTAGGTTGCATCATTTGCAAATATTTTCTCCCATTCCGTAGGTTGCCTTTTCGTTTTGTTCATGGTTTCCTTTGCTGTGCAAGAGCTTATAAGTTCGAGTAAGCCCCATTTGTTTATTTTTGCTTTTATTTCTTTTGTCTTGAGAGACTGATCTAAGAAAACGTTATGATTATGTCAGAGCATTTTTTGCCTAGTTCTCTTCTAGAAGTTTTATAGTTTCATGTCTTATATTTAAGTCTTTCAGTCATTTTGAGTTCATTTTTGTATGATACAGCAATCTCACTCCTGGTCTTATATCTGGAAAAGACGAAAACTCTAATTTGAAAAGATGCACGCACCTCAATGTTCACAGCAGCACTATTTACAATAGCCAAGACATGGAAGCAACCTAAGTGTCCATCAACAGATGAATGGATAAAGAAGATTTATACAATGGAATATAACTCAGCCATAAAAAGGAATGAAATAATGTCATTTGCAGCAACATGGATGGACTTAGAGATTATCATACTAAGTGAAGTAAGTCAGACAGAGAAAGACAAATATCATATAATGTCACTTATATGTGGAATCTAAAAAAAGATACAAATGGATTTATTTATAAACCAGAAATAGACTCACAGACATAGAAAACAAACTTACTGTTATCAAAGGGGAAGAAGGGGAGGAATAAATGAGGAGCTTGGGATAACAGATACTACTATATGCAAAATAGATAAACGACAAGGTCCTACTGTATAGCACAGGGAACTATATTCAATACCTTGAAATAACCTATAATAGAAAAGAATCTGAAAAATAATTTATATATATACATATATATAACTGAATCACTTTGCTGTACAGCAGAAACTAACACAACATTGTAAATCAACTACACTTCAAAAGAAAAAAACTCTAACTTATAAAGCTGTAAAACTTTATTTCGGGACTTCCCTGGTGGTGCGGTGGTTAGGAGTCTGCCTGTCAATGCAGGGGACACAGGTTCAATCCCTGGTCTGGGAAGATCCCACTTGCTGCGGAGCAGCTAAACCCGTGTGCCACAACTACTGAGCCTGTCCTCTAGAGCCCGTGAGCCATAACTACTGAGCCTGTGCTCTAGAGCCCGTGCTCTGCAACAAGAGAAGCCACCACAATGAGAAGCCCACACACCACAACGAAGAGTAGCCCACAGTCGCCGCAACTAGAGAAAAGCCCATGCGCAGCAATGAAGACCCAACACAGCCAAAATTAATAAAATTAAAAAAACACAAAAACTTCATTTCAATACTTTTCATTCAGTAAGCCTTTAATCAGCACATATATTGTGTACGATATTGTGCTGGAAACCAGGAGGGCAAAGTCCCCATCATCCAGGTACTTAGAGTCTAGTGGAGGAACACAAAACTTAAGTAAATTTAAAAATATTTGTATGACACAAGTTATTAGAGGTGTTGTATTATATTAAGTGCTATGGAATTTGCATGACATATCAATTAATTCTGCCCAAGGCCAGATGGGGAGCTATGTGAAGGTACAGAGAAGAAGTGATATTTGAGTGGAGCCAGAAGGACAAATAGGATTTCACCAGTTTCACAGGAGCACACATTCCTGGAAGAGTGAGTTATATGAGCCAATGTATGGGGACTTAAAAGTTTGGGATGTGTTTGTGGCCCCAAAAATACAGGTGGCTTGAGTGTTGTAATCACAAACAAGTACCTAGAAATAAAACTACAGCGATACTCTGAGATCTGATTATGAAGGTAAGTGTACACCATACTAAAACGTTATTTTCTTCAGTAACTGCCATTATGGTTTTTAAAGCGAAAAAGTGACAGGACCAAATCTGTTTTCGAGAAATAGTGCTGGTGTCAGTGCAAAGGTAGTAAGCACAGTGTCAAGGCAACACCGACACAGAATACATTTGAAAGTTTGGCTGCAAAAGTTTTTGCCTACATTCCAAGTGAGAGGTGTACACAACTCAAAATGAAAACTGAGGAAGCAGTAGTAGAATTTGAAAATTACTGTCAACTTAGCTGGTAACTAACGATGAGATGTGAGGTAGCCTTATGTCCTCGGAAAAACTTCTGTAGCCTTGGATTACTCATCATAAACAGAATACTAATGACATGATAAAATGGTAATGATCCCTATGTTGCAGGGTAGTTATGCAGATAACAATAGTGTATTAAAAGGATCCAGCATTGAGCCTGATTCTCAATAAATTTGGACACTAAATAATAGAAACTATTGTTTTTAATACAGGGAAGAATGTAGAGGACTGAGCATTCTATTTTGTTCTGTGATTCACCAGACGTGGCTTTAATAAATGCCATATTATACTTTGATGAAGTCACAGTGACCAAAATGATGTGACTTCCACTTATTTCAGAAGCCAAAGAGCAGGAAAGCTTTAATAACTAACCAAAGGGGAAGAGGGGGAAATTGAAGTGGCCCTCCTTTCAACTGATACTTGGAAGGTAAGTATGTCCACGTTTTACACTTCAGCATGGTTCTTCTGTGGTTATATAAAAATGCTTTCCCACATGCCGCGGAGCAACTAAGCCTGTGCGCCACAACTACTGAGCCTGCGCTCTAGAGCCTTTGAGCCACAACTACTGAGCCCACGTGCTACAACTACTGAAGCCCACGCACCTAGAGCCCATGTTCCGCAGCAAAGAGAAGCCACAACAATGAGAAGCCCACGCACCGCAACGAAGAGTAGCCCCACTTGCCACAACTAGAGAAAGCCACGTGAAGAAACGAAGACCCAACGCAGCCAAAAACAAACAAATAAATAAATTTATAAAAAAATTCTTTGTTATATAAAAATGCTTTACTCTTTTACATGCATGTATTTGCTCTCCCATTAAATTAAAATATTTAGGTCGGAGCCTGTCTCTAATACTTTCAGTGTCTACTATATTAAGGAAGTTCAATATACATAAATATCTTTTACATTTTCAATAAAAGAAAACCTTTATCTTCAATAAAAATTGTTATATATAAATATTACATATACACATATATATAGAAAACCTAGGTCTCTAATGAGGCTTACCTGAATATTTATTTTAACTGTTGGAAAATACTGATTTGAACTATTGAAAAGTATTGATTTCAAGCCCTTAACTTAGTATTTATAGTTAGCCTTATAAAAGAATGATAGATGAACATTAAAAAATATACAAATTGCTTTAAATATATTTAAATTTTACAATAATTTCCCTGTCTTCATCCTACTATATCATCCTAATTTTCAAATTATTTTGTTTCCTTTTTTTTTACAATTGCAAATTCAGAGAAGTACAAATAAACACAGAAAAGTAGGCCATAATTACCTTACCTTAATAACCGCTGTTGACATACTAAGTAACCCACGGGGAAGATTAGAAAATTCAGTCCGTTTGGAAAGGTACAAAATGAAAATTGGAAGCCTCTCTTCCAAAGGAATGTCATCCTAAAAAAAAAAAGCCTAAATTTACACGTACCTCTATTTCACACACACACCACACAAGTGATCACACTATACACACTGTAACTCGCCTTGCTTTTTCACATACTATATTTTGGAATTCTTTCCACATCTGCATTTAAATCTCCTTCATAGCAGGAAACAGTTACAAAGTATTCTACAGCGAATTTAACTAGAGTTAGCTTCTACTGAACACAGTTGCCCAGGCACAGGCCTCAGTGTATTTTACTTAAGTCTAGCTCAGACTTTCACAGATTCAGGACCCCGAAGTGCCTTTAATCCCATAAACCATAATTCCCAAACTCCAAACCTGATTTGAATTTCAGTCCACTTTGCAAAATCTCGCGTTACTCTCCTCTCACCCGGCGGGTCTTGCTCCGCCTCCCCCAACTTCTCTACCCTCCCAGCAGCTGTTACCACTCCTAGCAGCCTGGCGGCACAGGAGTGGGCGAAGCAGAGCCTTCCGAGGGCGCATGCGCGGCAGATGCGCGCCTGCGCGCTACGGGGCTGCCGGCGCGCTACGGGGCTGCCGGCGCGTCAGTGCTCTGGGCTAAGGTAGCTGGGGCCGAGTTGGGGGGCGGGACGTGCGGCGCTATGGCCGAGGGCAGCGGGGAAGTAGTAGCAGTGCCCGCCACCGGGGCTGCCAACGGCCTCAACAATGGGGCCGGCGGGCCCTCGGCGCAGACTAACAACCCGCTATCGCGGAAACTGCGTAAGATCCTGGACACACGGCTGGACAACGACAAGGTGAGCGGGACTGGCGGGGTCGAGGGTGCTGCGTCGTCCGCGGGTCGGACCCGGGCTGGGGGCGGTGTCTGTCCGGCGCCCTCGGGCTCGTCCCTGTCCCCGCCGCGGAGGGGACCCCAGGCCCGCGGGACCCGCTGCGCTGCCGGGTGGGGCAGGTGAGAAAGGGGAGGCCGAGGAGCCCCTGGAAGAGCAAAGAGGTTTCCTGGGTGTTGCCCCATATTTAATTAAAACTGTTCTTCGAAGACTCTGGATAGGGAAGGCAAACGGTGAAGTCCCCTGCCCCCGCAGGTGTCGGGGGTCTGAGCAGGGAGGGGAGAGGAGAGCCCCAGGCAGGAGAAGAAAAATGCAAAAGAGCAAACTACAAAATAAGACAGCGCGAATGGTGAGCTTAGGGGGAACAGGAGATCAGGGCTAAGCATCCTTGAGCCTTTCCATTGACAGGTGAAAACAATTAAAATAATTTGCAGCGTGAAAGGGCTACCACCTGCTCATGGCTACTAGTTTTTGTTGTGAGCTAAGCACTGTCTATGATGTATGGGCTCATGCTGTATTTCTTTACAAGATAGTTTATCTTGTAAACTATCTTGTATTTCTTTACAGGATAGTTTATCCTCTCCCAAGTACCTCCTGAAACTTAGATTGGACTTTCCATCTTCCGTGGTAGCAGATTATTTTGTATCACTGAGTCGCTAGGTATATTGGTCATGCCATGGTGGCATAAAGAAAAAAGAATGTGTATAAGTGAGAGTTTTATAGATAAGTTTCTATCTAAAATTTTTAGATAAGTTTCATAGATAAATTTTTATTTTTTATACATATTTTAGACTATGTTTAAGTGAGAGTTTTACAGATACATTTTTATAGATAAAAATAGAATTTTTAATCTATAGATACAGAATTTTTATCTATAAATTTTATTTTTATAGATAAATTTTTAGGTAACTGACAGTAAGCTGTCAATAAGAATTGGTGTGTAAAAAATAGCGTTATACTATAATGAGTAAGAAAGATTGGCTCTGGGACCACCACTTATTAGATATAACCACCAAATTGGTGCATTATGGTTTCAATAAGTCCCTTAACTTCTGTGAGCTTATGTTAAGTTTCTAAATTGGGAATACTGCCAGTAACCTCCTCAGGGTTGTTGTGCAGGTTCAATGAGAGAATCCAGGTGAAATGCTTAGCACAGTGCCGCAGCAGTTATTTCTTGTTAAATGTTAATTCATTTTTTAAAAATTTATTTATTTTTGGCTGCATTGGGTCTTCGTTGCTGCGTGCTGGCTTTCTCTAGTTTCGGCGACGGGGGGCTACTGTTGTGCGCGGGCTTCTCATTGCGGTGGCTTCTCTTATTGCGGAGCACGTGCTCTAGGCGTGCGGGCTTCAGTAGTTGTGGCGCACGGGCTCAGTAGTTGTGGCTCGCGGGCTCTAGAGTACAGACTTATTAGTAGTTGTGGCGCACAGACTCAATTGCTCCGCGGCATGTGGGATCTTCCCGGACCAGGGTTCAAACCCATGTCCCCTGCATTGGCAGGCAGATTCTTAACCACTGCGCTGCCAGGGAAGTCCCAAGAATTTCCACTTTTTTTCAATGGCTATATCATAATGTCTTTAAACCAATCCTTTTTAGATGGACATTACGGTTTTTTCTAATCTTTGCAGTTCCAAACAATTCTGCATTGAATAACGTATATATGTCACAATACACAAGTAAGTATGTCCTTATTGTGTCTCAGAAATAGGTTTACTGTTCAGTAATGTGAAGGTCATCCAATATATTTTGGATTGTGTAATGGAAACAAATTATTTGGAAATGATTTCATTAAATTTTTGCTTGAGATTAGAAAAACATTTGAAAATCGGTCCCAATAATGTTCTTTTATTATCAATTATGTAGGAGATGTTGGAAGCTCTCAAGGCACTCTCAACCTTTTTTGTTGAAAATAGTTTGCGCACTCGAAGAAATTTACGTGGAGATATTGAACGCAGAAGTTTAGCCATCAATGAAGAGTTTGTAAGCATTTTCAAGGAAGTGAAGGAAGTATGTAAACTTTTCACTTACCATTTATTGAGAGCTTACTATATGCCTGGCTCTGTGCTGAGCTTCTCTATGGATAGAGTTGATATGTTTGCAACTCATGTACCGTGCTCAAATAGAAATTTAGCTACTTACTCCAGCAGCTTCTAGGTCTTTCTCTGGATTAGCGTGATTTCTAAATCTCTAACCTCCACTAGTGCTGCTTTTTGGAAAGTTGTAACATATGTTCCAGGATGTTCTTTTAGGAATCTTCGCTTTTGAAACAAACAGACAAACAAACAAACAAAAAATAGCACTTCTCTGAGTGGTTTTCCAGTAGAAATAGTCCCTCACTGAATAAACCTCCCTTAGATAACCACTTCTCCGCTGGAGATGAATTAGGATTGAGTTACTTTACTGCATCCTAAATTATGAAATTTTCAGATTAATTAAGATCAATGACTTCAGTTAATAAATAATGTTTCATTACACTTGAGTGAGCAGTCTACTCACCATAGGGTGAAAATGAATTTTATTTATTATGTTATATTTTATTTATGTATTATATAATACATATTAATTCGTTAATTATGTTAATATTACTGAGTGATATTACATAGTTAATAGTTCTGTGTGAGTTGTATGAAAGTGTCATACATGGTTCTAGTGAGACAGATTATTTTTAACAGTGTAGTAGGATTTCATTGGCTGAAGGCTAATAATCTGGAAGATTAAAAGGGAAGTTTGGTAGTGTTCATAAAAATAGGGAGCGATAGTAGTGATGAGCACATCTAAACTGTACTCTCTAAACACCATTTCCCTCTGGAAGGAGGTACCAAGTGAGGAGGCTGTATAAGACTACTGGGAAGTGTCAAAAGGACTCTGGAGCTATAACTTAAGAGGTTTCCACTGGCCAAATATAGGATGATTTGAGCATCAGTAGGAATGACTGCAGTGGACTGAAACACAGCAAGCGTATTTAAATCCATGAGTTCATAATGATACTAAAAACCAACAGAACCCTCACTGCTTATCTTAGGTGGATATGAGGGAACCAACTTATCGTTTTGAAAACAACTAAATAAAAGGAAAGAGTCAAGCATTTATCCTGTCTTTGGTACCAACTATATACAATTGTTGAGGCAAGGCTTCCCTTTATAGTAATATTCCACTTACTAAATGAAGAAATGATAGAAGAGTTTGTAACCACTGTTTAAAGGATCTAGCTCAGGGTTTCTGAGTCTTGGCACTATTGACATTTGGGGCCAGATAGTTGTTGAGGGTTGTCTTCTGCTTTGTAGGATGTTTGGCAGCATCCCTGGCCTCTGTCCACTATATACCAGGAGCACCACCTTTCCTCAAGTTGTTCCAGCCAAAAATGTTTCCAAACATTGCCAGATGCCTCCTTGGGGGACAAATTTGCCCAAGTTGAAACCACTGATCATCAGTAACTGCTTATCTCACAAAAAGAAACGGTCATATATGTGACTCCTAACAAAGGTATACAACATCACCTGTGAAGAATTCTTGCAAGAAAATTGGACCAGAATATAATCAAGCTTCTAGATCTAATTGCAAGTTTATAGGAAATACTGGGGACAGAGGAGTATGTTAACAGTATGAAGAAGCAGTCAGCAAGTCTGGTGTGCTGGGAACTGTGCAGGCAAATGAACTGGTTTCTTCAACAAATAAATTGTAAGGGAAACACAATTTATTTAAAGAAATAAAGGAAATATCAACCAGTTGATGTTTGTGAATCTCATTTGGTTCCTGACTTGAACAAATTATTAAAAAAACGGAAACAACTGGGAAAATTTGAACACTGAATAGAAATTTCATATTAAGGGATTATTGTTGAATGTTTAGATGGGTAAATGGCATTTTTTTTTGAGTTCTCTTAGACGTGCATACCGATATGTTTATGGATGAAATGATATGCTATCTAGAATTCAAAATAATTCAGCTTAGGGAGGGAGAAAGTGGATGGGAAGAGAGTTAGAAAGTGGGTACAGAGATAGATTACACAAGAGTGGTCATGAGTTGCTAATTGTTAAAGCCGTGTGTTGTGTACATAGGCATTCACATTATCTCAACTTTTAGATAATTTTGAAATTTTTCCATAATAAAAGATTTCTTTAAAGGTATCATACTGCAGTTGTATTTAACAATCTGTAATTTTATTTAATCGGGAATAAAAGGCAGTTTGAGTTCAAATGAAGACTTTACATACAAGCAATGTAAAGGTTCTTGAATTACAATTTAGCAAATCTCTGCATTTAAGTCATATATTAAGAGATGTAATTTCTATTATTTTACAAATCAGATTCATTCAGTGTACTATAGTAGCTAAAGTAAATATTAGGAGTAGTTATTCTTGACCTTGTTGGCTGATAATGTCATAGTGCTAGTCTTATACAGTGAGATTTAAGGAAATAGATTAATTTGCCTATTAGTACCTATTTGCTATTGCTGACATTAATTGCTATTTTGAAATCATTCTTTTATTGTTTAAAGCAGTTTAGCACTTAAATAATTTGATTTACATCCTATTAATGGTAAGATACAGAGAGTAACATTTGAAAATGTCTGGTGCTATGATTTTTATAATTCAAAGTACTTTATATAGAGAAAGGAAAAAATTTAATTCTGGAACTAGGATGTATGCTCATATTCTTGTAAGTGATTTCCTAACTCTGGTTCATCCTTACATTCTGTTCGTAGTCCTGCTTGGTTGCTTTCTTATCTCTTGCCCTATGATTGGCCCATCCCTTCATAAAACTGTCATGTTTTTATTTGAAGGTTTGGGCCTTGTGTTGAAAGAGACCATAATAAGACCCTGTCTACCACTGAAACTTTCTTTCCTTGCATATCTTTCTGTTGTGTTACACTGAATTGAATTGGGAAAAAGAAGATAATAGTGCAGTATGAAGTTAAATAGAATTCTGTAATATCATTTTTTCATATTAAGAGATTGGTTCAGTAAAGATTGTAGAGAATGATTTAGTAAAGAGTTTGGAGCCTGGGAGGCCTGTTGGAAGACCGTTTTTTATCAGTCCATACAGGAGAAAGCAATTGAACTGAACTCAAGTAGTAGTTGTTTGGGTTGTAAAAAAAAGAAATGGATAAGATGTACATAATAAGGGCTATAAATGATAGACCTTAGTGACCAGCTAAATTCTTGCATATGTGGAGGGGGCTGGAGGTGGGAGTATATAGGGAAAGAATGTTACTGGGAGACTTACCAGATTTTTGGCATGATCTAATATGTGATTACTTTCAACCATATAGGAGGAGGCACTATTGTTAGTTTATTGGGTTTTCAAATTTTCTTGTTTTTTATTAATTAAAAGTTATAAATAATTCATTATAGAAAAGATAATAAATTCAGAAATAGAAGGAGCTAGCGATATTACTTGATTCTACTACACAGAAATAACCCGTCAGTATTTTATTGTATAGCCCTTCATAGAGTCTTCCCTGTGTTCTTCTGCACACATATATATGTATTGCTTTATAAGCCTTTTTTTAGCTTTATATAGACATCTTTCCATGCTAATTTACATACACACACACACACACACACACACACACACACACACACAGATATTATCGTTGTTAATGTATGCACGGGTTTCCATTGTATGGTTGGAAACATTTCACATTTTCCATTTGTTTTAGGCAACTCTGTGTTGATCATCTCTTACATATATTGCACACTTATCTGATTAATTTCTTAGGATAAATTCTTAGTGTGAGAATTTCTGAATAAACGGGTATTCATATTCTTAAAGCATTTGCCATTTTCCTATTGTCAGACCCTCTAAAAAGAATATACTAGGTTTTCTTTTTTTACATCTTTTCTTACACTAGATATTATTTTTAATCGTTTTCAGTCTTAAATATGGGATCTTTTGTCATGCTTTGGCAAGAAAGGGACAAAAATAAGGATTTGGCTAAGAGGAGAAATTTCTTTATATATACTGCTTGATGTTACTTTTTTCCTTTTCAGGAACTTGAAAGCATACATGAAGATGTTCAGGCAATGAACAGCTGTTGTCAAGATATGACATGTCGCCTACAGGTACTGTATAATGTCTGGATTTTAGCCTAGTTCCTGATAAGCTTTCAGAAATTGCTAGATAGGTCTACAACATGTGTGGATATCTGATACATCATGCCCTGTAGGATGTTTGAATATAAATATTATGCTTATTTTTTTAACTATAAATGTCTTTGTGCCTCTTTGGTGATGGTTTACTAATATTGCACAGTTAACTCCAGAAGCCTTTATATTTTGATCTTGCCAGTATAGAGATAACTGTGGAATTTTGATAAACTTTTCAATCCCATAATGTTCAACAAATGCAGCAGAAATAAATTCCTTAGTGGAAAGCCTTAGGAATGATTTCAAACTAATGCTATGCCCAGTAAAGACCCAGCTTAATTATGATTTATGTTCAGCCTAAAAATATCTCAGGAAAATGTATGTAAGTTTAGGTCTGTCTATTAAAGCAGTTCCAAACCTCTAGTTTGGCTGTAGAGTTAACATTGACCTACATACTTCTGACTCATTTAATGCCCTGTGTTTCTACCTGCCTCACAACCACTGACTTGTTTCTCTTCTCGTTAGTAACTGCCTTAGTTTTGTAGTGTTCCCCAGTTCTGGTCTTTGAGAGAGAATCTCACTGGTTACACTTGTGATTTGTTTCAATTCACTTTATAAATATTTTCCTAATCCTTGAAATACCTTTTCATCAAGTTTTCACTCCTGATCCTTTCAGCTCTGGTTTGGGAGAGAGAGGATTGTTTAGTATGACTTGGCCAGGAACAGCCCTCTGTCCTTTAGATGGGGCTATCTTTAATGTTCTCCAAAATCCTATATGAGGGTTTTCTTTTTTGTATATCCCAACTCTCAAATTTTTATCTCCATCTTGGGTATTTCTGTTGAGTTCCACAGCAGCGTATCAGTGACTTAACTTACAGCTTCATTCGGAGGTTTCCTGGTACCTCAACTCAGCATGTCTATAGCCGAAGTCCTCTTCTTCATCCTTACCTGGCTCTGGCAGTGCTTCTGTTCCACTAAGAAGCATCAGGAACTATTAAATTCCTTAATAAACATCGTTGTGATACCTTTTTCTTTCTTGTAAGCCTTAGCATTCTGTGTGTATTGAGAATTCTGAGTGAGTTCGTCTTATTAAACGTAGTGTATGAGCCTTGAAACATCTATTTCAGGTACTTGGGCCTTTTTTAAACTTTTGAGTTCTGGAGTGTGATCTCGTTTCCTATAGTCTGAACTCCAGTAAGTGGCAGTATTAGTTTTCTGAAGTTGAAAAAAGTTGA